>NC_056551.1:7656000-7996500 GCF_910596095.1 Thunnus maccoyii
TTTTAAACAGTCTATGGGCTACATATAGCATACAGCGGCTATGCTAAAGATGCTAACCATGCTAACTAACTGCTAACTGCCATGCAGGCTGGTAAAATGGATCCGTCGCATCTCTTTGTTTCTGTGGGTTGGTGCTCCTAATGTCGGAGCCTCAATGTGAGACGCTTCAGTCAGTAAATGTGTGTCTTTAAAACTTTTTTCCGGGGCTGCACTGACAGTAAACGTCCCCTGAGGATGTAACAGAAACTGTTTCCACAGATTCATTTTGAAAGCCAATGAGGAACAGCCAATGAGGCAACTCCAACACGGGGCAGCCAACCAATGGTGTAACTTCATCACTAGGTGAGTCAGTCAGTCATTAAGTCAGTTAGTCAGTCAGTCAGAGACAGACATGCGGGTTATAGGGCTGGTCCATGAACAGTCCAGCCAAGAAGTGATGCCTTAATGGTAAAAACGGGCTGGTGATGCTGAGTGATGCACTCTTTGTGTGACTCAAAGCCTGTCTGAGTGGAATATCAAATGTATGACTGAGATGCATATTGTGTATAATGCAGGGTGACATGCTGTGAAAATGCCAGTTACTGCTCCATCAAAAGAGGAAACTATAGTTGCCAATCAGCAGAGGACTGTAGGCTAAGCTGGTCATAAACTCAGTCAGTCCCCTGCAGGCCAGCCTGTGGAATACCAATCATTCATTCACATCTGTGGTCAGCTGAGACTGAGAGATAGACAAAGAAGTATATGTGTGTGTATGTGTGTGTGTGTGTGTGAGACAGAGAGAGCCAGGCACTGGACTGCAATCTGTCACTAGCTAGTCCTAATTTCAATAACTGAACCCTAACTGGAGATTCCCCACCGGATCTGAGCCAATCAATGTGATGTAATACCACTGATGACCCAGACCCACACGTGGTTCTTCACTTCCAATCAGTTTGACCCCCGGGCTGTCGGGGTCACGGGGCCTAGCACAGTGCCTTTAGATCACTGTGTTTTAGAGTGCAGACAAACCAGGCAGCCTCTTTCTAATGAAGATTAAATCTAGAGACTACAACGTTGAGGAAATGATGTACTGATGACGTCATGATAAATATCTCTCATGTTGACTGACAGGAACTTTATAATGCATTTTTCAATAGTCTACATGAGAATTACATGTGTGTCAAAGTCTTAGAATGTCTGACAGATTTCATTTATTTATTTATTTTAATAAGATATATTCCTTCCAAGGTTACATAAAAATACACACATTTAATTGTATTGAATGTACAATATATTTGCAAACAAGATAAAGTGGTGATATTTTAGCTGCCAACTCCAAGTTTCAAAAGTTATTACAATGATTTTTTTTTTCCTGAAATAAGTGATAATCAAGTGGGGAAAAAAAGTTTATTCTCTGAAATGTTACACTCACCAGGGATGTAAGTCATATAGGTTCTTATTTCTATAACTGAATAACATAACTAGAGTTGTTTTATTTTTTTTGATTTTGTCAGTGAACTGACATTTCTTATGTTTCCACAGATCTGCACCTTGCTGTGTATACAGTCTCAGAAGTCAAGCTTTATGACCATTTTCTTACCTCAAACATAAACAATCATTTGACTCGGTATTTATTAGAGGCATTTATGAGGTAAAACATGAAATTCTTTGGTTAACCTTAAGATTTATTTGAAGTTTTACTGTGTGGATCAGGGGCGAGAGGATTGGCCCTTAGGTGCATTAAAATGAAAAAAAAAATCTACAGTTATAAAATCTGGTTTGTTTTGATAGTGTAGGGAGGTCCGGGTCAAGAGCTGAGGCACCTTTTGAGGGCACACGGCATACTCCTTCCACTGAAATGTCACCGATGACATCACTGCACTTCTACCTGCAGACGCCGCAAGATGCATTGAGCCAGCGAAGCATAGGGCAGCTCCAAAAATACTAAATCTGCCTTCAAGGGTAAAAACTCTTATCTCAAATAACAATTACTGACCAAGAGAGACAGACCGTCAGATCAGTTTAGAGCTGAGCACTGGTGCCCCCTCTCAAAAAGTAGAGTCCAAAACAGCAAAGTTAATTTGGATGATTTGGATCAAGGAGTGGGCAAGTGGTTGAGCAAGAGCAAGGTCATTCTGCAGGGCTGCACAGAGATGTCTGCACACACAATAACCTGAAGGCTGGGGATGGGTATTTTAAACCCTGTAATAAATGTGCCCCCGGGTTAAATTATTAAAAACAGTAGTATTGATGAGCTCAGATGTTACCAGTTCTGCTCTTCGTATTGGAGAAATTAAGGAAATAGATTTCCTTTTTATTGAGGCTACGTAAATGTTATCTTGCAGTTTTCATCTCACAAACTCTGTTTCTAGTTTGCAGTAAGATTAAAACATTCGTCTATGGTGCATTTTTGTTATTCTCGATCCAGAGGAGAGATCTCTATCTCAGAGGCTGTCTTATATGCGAAGGGCAGGGGCCAGCTCTCTCTGCCTCTCTTTCTCTCACACACTCACGTACATATATACACACACACACAGACACACAGACACACACACACACACAGAACCTGCTCTTAGCGACAATGGCGGAGAGAACTACACACTCAAAAGTCTGGTTACACTTCATTAGAATCGATGCTGACAATGCTCAGTGCCACAAGTGCAACAAGTCTTTTGCATGCAAGGGTGGAAACATGAGCAATCTTTCGAAACATCTAGCAAAAGTGCATCATCATCTCTAATCTCTCGTTGCTCCATTCACCTCAGTTATGTTATGTATACTAGCAGCCTAGAGCCCACACCAAGTTAACTAAACTATACAAACATGGGTTAATGATTAAAATAATCATAAGCCAGCTAATTGTTTCGCTATAAATGTGGGTGTCTTCATAAATTAAATCTGAAGCATCATCATGCAATCAGAGTATCATCCCAACTGCCATTCAGAAATGCACAGTTCCACTTTTATTTTATTTGTTTTACATTTCAATTATCACATTATGGTCTAGTAGTAATAGTGATTTGTTCAAAACAATTCTGTTGCAGTTCTTACTCCAGAATGTTCATTTATATACCGTACATATGAGAAAATAAAGCAATGTTAATTCTGTTCTTAATTTGTTTCGTTTTTTCTCTTAAAAAATAACAAAAAGAATAATAAGAGTACCATTAAAGTATCGGATCAATAAGCAGTATCTGTAAGAATAGTAGTACCGTTAAAATCTTAATGACACCCATCCCTGCTGAAAGCACAGTGAAAATGTCATACTGTCATGATCACATTTTAGGACAAACCCTTTCTAAGAATGCTTATATTAGGAATCCTGTATGCATGTGTGTATGTGCCCATGTATGTCCATCATTTTATCTGTATATGTATAATACTGCACATATCTTTCTGTGTTTCTAGGATTTATGTTAAACTATGTTGACAATAGTTGACAATAAACAATCTCTATTGCATATTTCAGAAAAAGGCTTCACACCATAGAGAATGAAGAGAAAACTTGTTGAGAATCTGTTTAATAAAAGGCTAAGCTCCAGAGTGCTTCAAGTATTTCTACGGTATACTCCAATTTACACCCATTTAAAAGAAAATCTAACTGAACACATAAATTCCTGGATATAATAACGACCCTGTGTTTCATGCCAACACATACAGCTTCAATTAACCTGTACATATACTGGCACACGCACCGATACAGCTCAACTTGCTAACGCCGCTCTGTACATCAAACAGACGCAGACACACAAACACATACAGTACGCTATTTCATCAACATCAGCATTCCTAGAAAGGAGTGCAACATGTCAGCTCAGCCAGGCAGAAAGATGTAGGCCAACTGCAGAGCAACAAGGGGGGAAAAAAAAATCAGCTCTGCGTCATCATAGAAAGAGAGATAATTGACCAAATGAAACATATTTCACTTCTGCCTCACTCAGGTAGCAAGATAGAAAGAAAACAGGATCTGTATTAAAACAGAATACCTTCCCTGAATGATGTTTGCTTGAAAAACAATTTAAATGTCCAATAATTCCATTAAAATTGTGGTTGTTAAATTCCTGTTGATCGGTTAATCAGTTCTCTACTAACTTCATTATGTTCCTTTCCATTTCTCTCTTCATCTTTGCCTGTTTCTCTTGTTCGCTGTCATCCATCCCCCTCTTTCTTCCCCTCCTCCTCCTCCCCCTCCTCACATCTCTTTCACCCTGTCCTCCTCTCTTTATTTCGCTCCCCTCACTTTCTCCCTCTGATCACTGCCCTACTCCTGCCTGTGCGTACTGTAGCTCTCAGGGGGGACCAGGCATCAGTAAGCCCATCAGAGGGAGACCGTGATGCATCTCTTTTGATCAGCGCAGTCGCCACATTAGCATGTACCTCTGCGCTCTCCTGTTCTCCCCTCCGCTCTGAGTAAGCTACCTGTCTGTCAGCGCCGCAGACCCACAAGGAGCCTCGCCCAGGTAAGACAGAAGGCGCTCGGAGCTCGTCTGAATCTTAATCGCTAATGAACACGGGCTGGCTCTGGCACTACTGATGAGAGGAGAGAGAGAACCGCTCTTGTGATCTCGCTGCGGAGACGGACAAAAGCCTCGCCGTGCATCTCTAATGTACTGTAAGGGCCCTGTAGCTGAACGCAACGCAGCGGATTGAGTGATACAAATCGACTGATGGTGTTGATTCGATTCTGAGGCTTTTTTTTTTTTTTGTCCCTCTTGGGACTTTGTGCCTCAAAGGGAGACTCATGAACACACTCCTTGTATGTCCTTTTCAATGACAACAAACTAATACATGAAAAAGCTAAATCTGTTTTTGAAACACAAAGGCAGCCTGTTTGTGTTTTAATTATAATACATAGTAGTTCTTTCATGATATACCAGAAAAGTCTGTTCACATCTTCTTTTTTTTTTAAAGTTCTGGTGAAAACAAAGAGGTTATTTTTCATGCTATGATTAAAAGTTAACTGTCTGTGGAAGGTGGAGGATTTAGTTTCTTTTTTTCCCTGTATTTTATGAGGGGTTGTGTTTGGCCCAGGTCTGGCCTAGATCTGGATCCACAGCCGGGTGCCCTCTCACTTCTGTGCCACTTAATTAGCCCGGCCCTGCACAAAGGGGAGTTGGTCACATGGGCCCAATTTGGCCCGCTATAAAGTCTGCAATGGCTCAACATGCATTACTACGGGAGTATTTACGTGCCTGCCGCACCGGGTTAAGAGACTTTGAAGATGCAGAAAACAGGGCAAAGAAGAAGAAGTGAAAAGAAGGAGAAAAAATAACTGAAATGAAAGGAGGGGACCCTTAAATTCCAGGGAATTTTTCCAGATGTTGCACAAATATTCTACTGAGGCAATCCAGATGTGCTCACTGTTTATTCCCTCCTTCTGCTCACTATTCCAAGGACTTCTCTTTCTTCCCCTTTCTTCTCTTTCACTGTTTCTTTCTCTTTCTACAAGTCTTCTACACCTCCCTCCTTCAAGCAGCCCACATCAGTGTTCCCTGATAGTGCCTTTTAAGTGAGGGCTTTAATAGCCCCAAGGCACCTTAGCATCCACTAGGATCCTGTAATAAACATCCAGTCTCATTCTGAACAGCACATGTGTGTGTGTGTGTGTGTGTGTGAGTGAGTGTGTGAGAGAGAGAGCGGGAGATTAGGTGCCTTGTTTTATCGCTCTTTGGATCAATTAACAATTAACTCTGTTACTAACAATAGCTGCACTGATGCGATGAGAAAAAAAAAAAAAAAGAAAAAAGCCATGCACTGAGTGAAGCAAGACCTAAATAAAAACAACATGCTTCCTGCTTCCTTCTGCCGGACTCCACGCTGATCCGGTTTTGTTTTTCCCTTTCCATCACTTCTCCTTTCTCCTCACCTCCGTACAAACGCTGTCATGTCTGCTGAGGCTGCTCCTCTCCCACAGAGCATGACCCAGCCACAACCCCTGACCTTCCCTCTCCCAGACAGCACACTGATTCTCAGCTGCTCTGCGCTCTGCTCCACATACAGCAGTTCATGAATCAGTTTGCCTGGGACACCCCCACCACCACCACCACCAGCAGCAACAGCAGCGGCAGCAGCAGCAGCAGCAGCTCAGGATATACGTGCGCTCACCTCAGCTAATTATGCACATAGCACACACATACTGTAAATGTGCACACTTGTACACACTGATACATTTGCATGCCCAAGAGCACACACACAGCCCTACTGATACTCTGATACATGGAAATGTGCATACTAGTGCTGAAATGATTTCTCAATTATTCATTCAGTTGATCACCAAGATATCAAATAACATACATGTTTGATGATGAACAACAATCATTTGAATCAATAATCAAGTAAAAATGCCAAACATAATCTGGCTCAAAATTCTCACACATGATGCTTTGCTGCTCACTGAAATTCTTATTGGTCCTTTTAATATTGTCTGACATTTTATAGACTATATTATTAATCAAAGAAAAATCAACAGATTAATCAATAATGACAGCAACTGTTGGCCTAGTGCATGCCTACACAAACACACACACACACACACACACACACACATAACTGCATAAACCTACAGTACACAGCTGCACACAGTCCTGCCAATAACAATTCTGCTCCGCCAACAACTCAACGCTCAGATCTGTCCCGTTTAATCCACTGCCTTCTCCTGTTTCCCATTCTGCACTGAAACAGAAGAAAGCATCCTAAATGTGACACTTGAACTTGTCAGAGCCGTTTGTGCAGGCAACTGTCAGCACTTTGGTATGCAGAAAGCTGATGACAAAGACATGGCTAGCGTCTGCGCGCCTGCCTGTCTGTGTCTGTCTAGTAAACCTGGTTGCTCAACTTTCTTTTCCAAAATAGTACAAACGACAGATTTACATGGAAGGTACTGGTAGCCTATATGTGCGCTATATTCTACATTCATTATGTCGGAGAGTCAAGAAAAAAATGACACACTGTCATGGTACAGTGATATATAATCTGTTTACATGACTCTTTCTTTGGATAACTAAGAACATTTTCCTTGGTGGCACAATGCAAGGGTTTTTTTTTTTAAGTCTAATAAACAGGTTAATAAATTCTATAGCCAATATAAAAGAGCATTCAACTCAGCTACCACTTAATGTGCTTTGCACATTCATTCATTCTTATTACTTTCAGTGACTTAAGTAGTAGTGCACAGCTAAAAAAAAAAAAAAAAAAAAAGAGATAAGTATACCCTACATTCTGGTCTTACCATGGTCAAGATGGGTTTATATTGAAGTAATTTATTAGGTGTGTCATTGCTCTTTTACATTATGTGGCCTTACTGTTTCATATTACATGGCTCTGCTGTGTGATTTTACTGCAAACCCTGTCTGCAAAGCAAATTTCCCCTTATGGGGCAATAAAATGTTGAATTCAAATAGATTGAATGTTGTGGAAAAAGCAGAGGAGGGAACAACCATGTAAGCACCTTCAACCGAACACTCAATTACAAAGGGCGAGAGTGGAAATTTAACTTTTCCAACATTTCATTTCAGCTGTTCGCAGTGTTCTTGGTACAGCCTATTTATCTGTCAATATCAAGAGCAAGAGGATCCATGTTGCTGGTGTTGTTTTTCCAGATAGACACCCCCCCCCCCCCCCCCCTTCTATTCTTAGCACCCTTCCACCTTCCTGCTGTTGAGAACATTCCTAAAACCAGACGGCCGCAGCAAGGTGTCTAACCATAGGTGACAAAGCCCACTAGAGTTCTGTTCAGACAGTGTATATGTATGTATGTCTGTGTGTGTGCACATGCATACAGGTGTGTGTGTGTGTGTGTGTGTGTGTGTGTGTGTGGACCACAGTCTGGGCGGATGTATGAACATGCTAGACCTGCAGGCGTCAACAAACAGTTAATCAGTCTTTCTGTACTGCAGGCAGAGGAAAAACCCACAGAGGAACCCTGTTATCTCACAAAATATCTTTTTTTTCCTCCCTCTATTCTCCCTCATGCATGGTAATTTGTGAAAATAATGTGAAAGTTATGACTCGTTAAGCACGTACATTACGTATTTATGCTTTGCATCCATTTCTGAAGTGACCTGTGTCAATCCCTTTGCATCTCCTAACGTCCCTCCGTATCCTCCATCTCATCAGTAATCCAGACAGTTTGGTAGCTTCTCTAATGGATCTTCTGTTTATCATAATTGCAGTCACAGCCTATAATCTCACAGACTGGTTTATAGGGCCGAAGTTGAACCTGAGTCCCGTCTTTGTATTGTGAGAAAGACTTGAAAGTTGAAGAAAACTTTCTAATGCACTGCGTCTTGCGAGCGTACCCCTATAGGATCTGGAAAAACTTTAGCTGAGATCTGGTTGAACAACAGCTTCAACCAACATCAATCCCAGCAGGCAAGAACCCGAGGAACAGAAAACTGAGAAGGAGAGAGCCTCTAAAATAAGTAAAACTCAGCAAAACTTTCAAGATAACAAGAGGAAATGGCTCATACTGTAGTGACATTGAGCTGCAGACAATATCTTATACATATAAACTTTAATTATACAACATTACTGTTGAAATCAGATATCCAGGGACATGAAACAACAGAACAAGGCCCGATATGGAAACCTGGGGTGTGTGACAGTGGGGGAGGGGGGGTTTGAAACATGTTCAAATGTACACCGAACTCAACAATCGGCATTGAAACACCTGCACAAGTGTTATTACCAGTAATGTGATAATTTCGTGCAGTTATGGCTACTATAAATAGTGTATTTCCAGGACCAGCTAATATAGGGACATTCACTGTTTTCACTAAGCGCCTTTCACCACAAATAAAGTAGCCACTATTACATGCGTTTGTATATTTGTCAGGAAAACACAAACACTCTGCCATAACTGCTGTGTTAGCATGACAAAATAGCACCCATAATTTGTGTGCTATTTTTTGCTATTAACAAGCGGGTGTCGCAATGGCATGTAGCTGTGCAACATCATATTCTGGTGAGGAGAAGTATTCACAAACCTCCCCAGTGCTTTTCCTGCTGATGAAATTCTTAGGAAATGCACAGAGCGATGCCGTTTTCTTAGAATTTTCTCTTAAACGAATGGAGATTAAATCCTAATAAAGGCTATACACAAAGCATCTTAGCCAGAGCTTTTAACATGAAGAACTAAAGTAGTGAAAAGTACTTAGAAATTTCTTAAGCAGGAGAGGAAATAGCTGCATGAAGTGCATGCAGGGGGAATTTTTAGCTAGAGTAGCTACAGATTTGATTTTGCAGGAATATTTGAATATGATCTTGACAGAGCTGTGTTTGCATTACTACTAAGTCATTAATAATAGTTTGCAACTTCACTTTTTTTAATTCCTTCCACATACAGGCACCTTGCCTTGCATTAACCTGGCAAGCTAATGGATGAAACGGTTAGCAGAAACACTCTTTTTTCTCTTGCTCCCTCTAAATTGCTTTCTTAAACCCTAAAATGATTTTAATAATATTTTATGTGCCTGCACCACACATGCACACACAGCATTTCATCACAGGGTAAAAATAGATTGTAATTACTAATCTGATACGTTTGTTGGCACGTAGGTGCAAATTTACAGTAAATGTACACACCCAAACACCCACCCACTTGCACAGTCACATATGCACACACAGAACATAACTGAGGTGTTTTGCATGCTGTGGGATTTCCGTGGCACCGTGCCCAGCGGTGCACGGAAGCCCCACCTCCCCCTCTGGCATCTGGCAAGGTGACAGATGAACGTAACGGCAGCAGCGGTGGTGGAGGTGGTGGTAGTGGTGGAGGTGGTGGTGGCAGGGAAGGGAGGAAGGCGTGGGGCACACCGGGACACCTCCTTTCGCTCCCTGCGACCTCAGAAAGAAACCGTGATGGAGCGGTGAGAGACACGGCCTTAATTACCTCGCTCTGTTTCGGCTGTGGCGGGTGAGTGTTTACATGTACATACACACGGACAGACACGGGGTGTTTTGTGTATGCGTGTGTTCGAAAAAGACAGGGAGAGCACTGTGTATACACCTGAATATACAGTTTTATAAAAGCAACCTCACAGTTGGAGTCCATGATATAATTATTTTTTCTTTCTGCGAGGAGTGTAGAAACATCAAACACATCATTCCAGCTTTTGATCATGTTACACACTGATGATATCACAACCAGTGTAACAGATACATAATATTACAACATGTAAAGCAGTGATCCACCGTAGTTTAGTCGTGCTTTTATGGATTGAAATTTTAAAGTAGAAAACAAAGTTCTACTCACGCATGCTGTAGTGCAACTAGTTCAAGTGAATTAGATCAACGTGTTTTAAATCAGCGGTTCTCATTGTTATAATTAGTGTGGAAAAAAATGCGGGCAGAGGGAAATATAATGACAGGAAGGAGCAGAACATATCTAGGATTCACTCGATTCGTCATCCCTCTCCAGTGAATACCCATCAAAGCCCATGTGCTCATAACTTAATTACAAAACACATCATAACCGCCAAACAGCCAAGATATTTTCATGCATTACCGCGATCACAGAAGAAGAGTCGACAGTTGTTTTTATTATTAAAAACATGCCAACTTGAGGATTACAGAGGAACAGAAAGGGAAGTCATCATCTAACAGCTACTTTTTTGGATTCTCGGCAACTTTTTTCATTTCACAACACAATGATAATATACTTTAGCTTTCTTTCTATTTCTTTCTTACTTATATGTTTTCTTTCTTGCTCATCTTTCGTATGTGTTTCTCCTCCTTGCTTGGTGATACACACAGAACACAGAAAACAGAGCCCTGGCTAGAGGAGAGCAAACCGACCTTCCACTCACTGCGAATTATGAGTGTGATCTGGTCAAATCCCCGCAGAGACTACGTTTCCACTTCAAAAGAGTGGTTGTACGCACCCTGAATACTGCCAGCCCACAGAAAAGCCATTCAAGGCAGTTAGAGGACCTGCAATAAAACCCAAGACTAATGGTGCTCAGATGATTCAAACACTTAGTAGTGAAAATGCAAGCTACAACAATCAAACTTCAACAAATCAAAACAGTGTGTAAATTTGTGTTGAAATGATTGCTCCATTAAAACGTGATTATTTACTGCGTTTCTCTGTCTTTATATTTTTATAAACTGAATATTTGGGGGTTTTGAAGGACGGCCAATGTGAAGACGTCACCTCAAGCTTGTGAAGGCTATTTTTCATTTCATACATTCTCATTTAAGTGATTAACTGCAAAAAAGTAACAACAATAGTTGTTAGCTGCAGCACAACATACCATGCAGAGAATTAGTAAGGATAGAAAAAAAAGGAAAGAAACATAAAAAGACAGAAAGACAAAGAAAAAAAGAAAGAACTGCAAGCTACTGTCTTTAAACACTTTAAACAACAGATTGAACGCCAAAGGCGAATTCCTGAAATGATAGAGCATATGGGGAGCAAAGGTCAAGGTTTAAGGTGCAAAGTTCAGTGCGGCCGTTATCAATAAAGGCCTCCTGCGAGCGAGGAGCTCCCTACACAAATAATTAACGAGCCTTTGAGCCATTCCATGATTTCTGCATCAGAGTGCCTTCCAGCAGTTTCTGATTCATACTATGTTTAGAACATAAACAAGTGTGGGCCGCAGAGGAGAGAGGAGAGAGCATGACAAGCTAAACTGTGCGCTGTTTTATCTGAAGCCAACAAGCTTTCTTCTTAGTCATGAAGTGTAATTAATGCTTTATACTGATCAACAGAGATACTCCATGAATAAAAAACACACTTGATGGCAATTCACTGCGAAAAAAAAAAAAAAAAACACTCTTGCTGTGTTCATAATTGGAGCATAAATCTTTTTTTTTCTTTCTCCCCTCTCGTACAGTTTAGTTTGGATGTTGGCAGTGGTAAAGGGTGGGAAAGCGGAGGGTGGGCACATAGAAGGCGAGCAAATTTTCTTTGATTTGCTTGAGTTAAAGGCCTCATGGGTGAGATAGAGAGAGGAAAAAAGAGAAAGGAGAGGGAGAGAGAGCTGTCACTTTAAGCCATTAAGTCTCGCTATAAAACTCCTCCAATAAAAATGACAGCTGCAGCCCCTTTTCTCAAAAGGGGAGCAAAAGCATCACATCAGGAACACAAAACTGGACGGCTGTAAAAGACAAACTTGGCCAAATGCTTTTGACAGTGTAATTCCCCCAGCCCTCTCCCACCACACACACACACACACTCACACACACCCCTCCCAGCAGACGCACACCCTCTCCCAGTATTACCTTTGTTCCTGAGTTACTGCCAGAAAAGGAATGTAGCCCTCAGTCTATCCCACACACACACACACACACACACACACACACACCACCATGAATCTCACTTTCTCATCAAAGACCATGAACTTCATTGATTTTGGGAGGGGTGTGTGTGTCTGTGAGTGTGTGTGTGTGCACAGGGGGTACCTTATGTTCCCCCAAACAGAAAGCAACACAGAGTTTAACAGTGGGATGTTTGAGTTCCATCGGACTCAGGAAAAAAACAACAACATGCATCCCTTTAGCAGGTGGCAAAATGAGCCTTTGAGGTGAACAGTCAGTCGCTTTTCAGTATTGTTGAGGTCAGAGCAACAAGTTACTTGTGATCACTCCAAAGAGAGAGTTTGTTTCATAGAGCTCTGGAAAACATAAAGAAACTTCAGTCAAGTTTAAGTTAACACTGGTCCAAATTCAGGATACAAAATCTCTATTAAAAGTATAATCCATTTGATTATTCTCATATCTAAGTTGGATTTAATTTACCTAGGGTTGTGGTTTGTTCCTTCACATAGTTCATTAGAATTTCATTCATGACTCTCTATTACTTTAGTGGGGAAAAAAAGGCTTCAATTTTCTAAAAAGTTCCATATCTAATTTGGGAAAAATAATCCTTTCAACATATGACTATACACGTCTCTTCAGACAAGCAAATACACCAGTAAAAAATGCATAACTTTAAGCTGCTGGAGCTACTTAGATGCTGACATATTAGCCACAAGCTCATCAACCCAACAGAAAAATCAGCACTTCATCAATACTTATAGATTACCTGACTTCTAGGAAAAAGGGCTTTTCACCCGAGCATTGTTGAAAAACTCCTTTCACAGACACATTGTTTATTTCACTGACAAACTGTCATGATCAGCCTCGTCTTGCTCTGACAAAAGGACACATTCTCCTTTTAATCTCATCCTTTCAGTCTTCATGGCTTAATGTCAAGTATGGTGGTGGTGGTGGTGGTGGTGGCAGCGGCGGTGGTGGGGGTGATAGTGAGATAAGGCTGCACATCAGCATACAGCACAGAGCCTACGGCGCTAAAGGGAGATGTCGTCATCACAGCCAACAACTGATCTATAACTGTAAAACGTACTTACTGTCATCTCAAGCGGTTGCATGTCAGAATTTCTAATGCAGCACGACAGATAATTACACTGAGTGAACGGCTAATCGATACGTTCAAGGACTTCGCAGATAGCGGCGTCCTTGAAGTGGCCAATTAACAATCAGCGCTCAAGTGGACCTTTGATGGAGCAAGTTTAAATATAAATGGCGATTTTAAGGGCTGACAGATTAGGACTATAGGCGATGAGAGAGCTGCTGATACAGCATGTGGTGCTGCTTGGAGGAAAAAGATGAGATCCAACACTCTGCTGGAAAAAAAGTGTTCCTCCTCACTTAAACAATGAAGCAATGAGCCTTACACCAACCACAGAGGCTTTCAGATGGACTTTGCTGTCTGTGTACGCTGTCAAGTGTCTGCATGGATGACTCTGGCGCACATTTAGGCAGGCCGAAACTCATATCACTTTCAATGTGGACACACAATACGGTGCACCTGTAATAACAGCCTGTCAGTGTGTGTAACGCTGGTGGTTTAGCATATTTCTGAGAAGCCACATAAAGGGCGTTGTGGCCACAGTGTCAGCGAGCGGGCCTGTAACAGAAGAAAGCCGCCCCGGTGTCTCAGAAGTTCCCCCGTGAATCTCCTCGGTGCGTACAGGCGGCTGATGATACGTGTCGAGGTGTAACACGACTCCCTCATGAAAGAGCAGCAGACACAATAACAGGGCTCGCCTACAGGTCTGTACTGTATCTCTGCTACAGGGGACAAGGGTCTGCTCTGTTCACTCTGACAAACTTACAGTAGCATTCAGCATTAATGATTTACAGTGAGCTGTGCTTGTGTGGGACTGTGTGTGTTTCAACTAGGAATTAAAAGGATCCATTAATACAAACTGGACTTAGCCTAAGATTAATGGTTTAAGACGGAGTAATTTATAAGCCATATTAATTCCACTTTTCCTGGAAATTCAAAAATGTCCCTGTTGCAATGAGAAATGACAGCTGTACCTACAAATGCCCCCCCCCCCCCCCCCCCCCCCCCTTTTTCCCCTTTAAATCTTTACCTTCTGGATAAATGAAGCATCAAACATTAATCTGAAAGTTGCCTCTCTCCTTTTATTACAACACACAAAGTGTCAAATTTACCAGGTGGCCTCAAAAAACCAGTGGTGTTAGTGTAGATTATATCTATCCACACAAAACAGGCGTCTGTTCAAATCTCAGATAGTGACTACAGTGTACAAAAGGTGTTCTTCACCAGTGTCACCTGTGTGTAACCGGTGTGTTAATCTTTACTTCAACACAGTTTCAAGAGACAAACTGCCAAGACACAACCTCAAACTGCCTTGATAAGTCGAGCGACTTTGTTTGAGCACAGTGCCAAGTTTAAATCCCAACTTCTACGCTGTTTGGGGTTCATTTTCCAACCACTAGCATTCAAAGTTAAACGGAAGCAAATTTCGCCGCAACCCAAGTCACGTGAAAAACAACATAAAGCGTAAAAAAACGACTTCCAAGCACATATTCATATTTTAACCATACCTGCCAGATGATTTCAAGAAAACACACACACTACCTACTCACAAGACATACCCCGAGCTTACGTAATACGGAAAACGTGCGTTAAAAAAAGTACATTTTCTATGTAAAATTCCTAACTGTTTTTGCAATAATGTTTGAATGTGTTCAATCCAGTTCACGCAAGTTCAAAGCTTCATCTCGACTCGCACTTTTTTTCTCATGCAACTGATGTTAAATAAAATATGTCGACGTTTAAAGCAAAGGCGCAAACTTAAAGCGAGTAGGTACAGTTAATTGCAGCGCACGCGAGGTATGCGCGCGGCTTATCCCGAGCGAGATGTCACTCCGTATCAAAGCGAAATGTCATCAACTCAGACAGCAGCATTAGATATGCAACACAGCGAAGATATGTCTGTTTCTATTTTAAACGAAACGATAAGTCCACGTTAGTAAAAAATGAAATAAAATAAAGATTATAACGTTGCCTCCAGCTCGTCAACAGCTCTAAACATGTTGATGCATTTGGCAACTCGCTGCACGCGCTGTCAAAAGAGAAAAGAGGGCAAAAAGGAAAAAAAAAAAAAAAAAAAACGCAGCGCGAGGACACGTTTCAATCTGCCGATGAAAGTCCTATCAAAACCCACACGTTCATAACCCAGCAAGGCTTTGTCATTAAACAAACAAACTTACCCAATGACAAGAATGGTTTGGTTTCCATGTCTGTCTGGTAGGTTAGCTCATGCCAGCTGAGACGACCGCGTTTGGGAGTTTTTCACAGGCGGCTGCCCGAGTAGACTAGACCAGACCCGGGCGCTGCTGTTGCTGCTGCTGCTGCTGTGGTCCTCTTCAAGTAGACACGGGACTCGGCTCGAAGCGATAAAAGTGACAGGTCGATGTCTGATAGTCTCTGAAGATAACCTAATGTTTCTTCCTCTGTTTGCTCACTCAGCTGCTGCGCTCTCACTCTCTCCTCTCCCTCTCGCGCTCGGTGTACAACAACTCCAACTACTGGATCCGCACTGCAAAAGGGACCTGTGCAGGGGTACTCCCACCAACGTAGACTGGGCTGCAGCGACACCACAGATAGAAACGGGAGCCTTATCATGAACTTTCAAATCAACGACACAACATGAAGAAAATCGTAAATCGACTATACGGTGCATTTTATATTACAAGTCTACAGATTTTCCTCGAGGTGGAGGTTTTTCTAAATCATGTGGAGCCCTTTCAGCTGAGTAGCAGCTACTTATTCTTTTCGCTGCTTATCTCCTGTTATTTTAACCTGGTCACATCTGTTGAACCAGGGCTGTTGGCTCAGTTAGATAGATGTTTCAACTGCATTTACTCACCGCTGAGGCAATTAGCCTATCTCTCTGTAGAAGCTGCCACAACATAAAATATAAAATAAACACCCACTTACACTGTAGGGGTTGGGATTTGATGACATTTTATCTAATCTGATTCTGGTATTAAATCTGCTTATTAAATCAAATGTATATCAATTACAAAACTATGAAATTATGTCAACATTTTGTTAAAGCACTAATTGAATTAAAAGACAAACAAACAAAAAACTAAAACTCAGGTTTTGCCTGCATGTTTGCTGTTTATTTAAATGATTATCTGGATGTTTTGTACTCTCAGAATCAAATGTAGTAAAAACTTCCATCATAAAACAATGGCAAATTGTCTTTGATGTGTTTCTTTTCTTAAGAGACAGAGAGGCAAGATAAAAAATTAATTATTTGCTTTGATATGTTGAGACTCAAAGCTCAAAAAAAAAAAAAAAACCCAGACATTTTACCAACTTGTGACCATGTCGTATAACCCAACCCTAACAATGAGATATTGTGTTGTTATTGTGCAAAACAACAAAAAACAAAATCCAGACCAGGAAAGTTGCGCAAGCTCAAATGTTACTCAGTTACAATGTCAATATTTTTCTCAAAACTCCCCTCTCTACATCTGCTTATGTTTACTAAATTCATACTGTGATCTGCCAACATGGCAGAAAAATGAAAAATCTATAAATTTATTGCAGATGCATAAATGTTTGGGGCAGATTCACCAAAGCCCCCCCTAGGCTAGCTTTACAGCAAGCGGCAGCACACTCAATTTGCATAACTCTCGCTGCATTACACCAGTGTTAGATTATTTCACTATCACTGTTCTTGCTGCCATATATGTTCGACCATGACAGTTTACACCTCCTATCCTTCAACGCACAAGCCTGCACGCATGCAGGAGGCGCATTTTTCAAGAGTGTAAAAAATAATGCTTCTTTGGCCCAGATTGAAGGAGAATATCACAGTATAGGTTTTACATTCCCCCCACTGTAAAATCCTGTATGCACTGCATATAGGAGAGATGTAGGGTATACATACACCTCCTGCAGCCATCCTCTAGGCCTCTGTGATGAGCACGCTCCTATTAAGCACTTGAAGGTGTTCACCACGTTTGTACTGAGGCGAGATACATAATTAATGTAATGCATGGCACATCAAAGATCAAAGGCAGTTGTGCAAAAAAAAAAAGAAAAAAAAAGAGAAAAGTTAAGTCTGACTGGGCACTGATTCAAGGTGTGTTTGTGTGAATGTGTGAGACAGAGAATGTGTGTGTGTGTGTTTCGGTGTAGATGTTTGAGGAGAGCAAAAATGAGCCCTGAGGTAGGCTGATTATTCCACACACTTGCTTTTGTGAGCATATTTCCTTCATCTATCTTCCAAGTAAACAACTATCAATCATCGGGCGTTGTCATGTTTGTGAGATGATGTTAAGTGACTTAATTGGCTGGATAAATGCTCATCAGAGGGGGTGGGGAGGGGGTGGAAGGGGGGGAGGAGGAGCAGTGATTGGACATCCTATTTGTCCTCGGTTTAGAAGGCTGTTTTGCCTCGGGCCCCTGCTCTGTAATAGAAGACAGACGCAACACGGCCTTTTTAAACACCTCGATCAGGCCGGGTCCTCTCATCTGCATGCTAGACCGAGCTATTTAATCCTTAACGTGGGCCATGATTAATAGCGGTCTGACCCTTCACCTCCATCCATATAAATTCTCCGTAGGCTGTTTTGGCTCTCCCGAATGCTTCACACCTCTCCTCTCGGACCTCTCGAATCTATACTTAACTCTTAATTGCGATATCTCTTGGCTCAGTTCTTTCTCTCTCTTTCTTTCTCTCTTTTTTCTTTCTCCACTTTAAGCAATGTGTTTTGGCCTCAGGGGGATGAGAGACCACCACTGTTACGATACACTCTGCTATGGTTGCTTTGACAGCCCCCTCCTCCTCTTTCTCCTTCTCTTAAAGTGGGTGATAAATGAGACAAGGGCCTTTTGGTCTCCTTTGTACTTTGACCATTCACAACAAGCTCATCCGTAAAAGTGATTATGGCCTCTTTCGGTGGCAATGACAATGGTTTCCAATCCGGAGGAATGTATGGATAGATATGCACAGCAATCTATGACTGCTACTAACGATTACTTTTATTATAGATTCATCTGTTTATTACTTTTTTTCCCAATTACTTGTTTAATTAATTAAAATATCAGAAAATAGTAAAAAAATATCTTCAGATAGCTTCTTTTATCCAACAGCACTACGGGAATCCACGTGGTTGCATCAAAATGAAACCAAACCTCTTAACAACAGCTTGAATCAAGAAGTTACAAACGAAGCTGATTCTATGTTTATTAGGAGCCTCTCTCTCTCTTTTTTTTAGCGTGATTCCACTTAAATGTGGACATGATTGAGGGCTGAGGGAAAAGGTGTGCTACGAGGAACACAAAAGCATGTGAGATCATTAGGGCGTTTGCTGAGGTGTTCAGCATTGTCCGCCCTGAGGGAAGGTCTTGATCGTCACAGCCCCGGGTTCACATTCCTTAACCCTGGGGTCAGGGCTTTGTCTGAGGATAGCACTGAGGCAACTTCCCCTGCGGAAATCAACAAGAGCTGACACACTGAACGCTGGAGACGCACACAGAGGCAGGAAGAGGGACCACCAAACACACACAGAAGCACATGCATGGCGATTTTGTCTAAAAACTGAGAATGAGAAAAAAGACAGATGTAAAAGGACCATGCTAGTGTATGTGTTTTTAGCACATTAAATACAAATCACATGCTCATACTTAAGATTTTTGCTGACCACTTTTGAATGCATGCTCTATATTTTTAGATTTTTGGTCATTTTTCCCCCTGATCTAGGCAGCCATTGGTTTCCTTTCATTTCTGTACATTGTTAAAACCAATAAGCAGAGTCTTCCTTATCTTGCGTCATCACTATGAACATCAAGTTTGACTTAATCTGTATCAACATTACATTATTGTTGCAGTTTAAAGATCTTATTTTTGTCATTTTAGCCATCGTTTCTATCAGATAACGTTGTAACCTAAACCAAAACCAAACCTTTATTTGGAGGAACAAAAACAGTAATGATATCAGTAATAATCCCTCATTGCACAGGAAAACTATGGGAGCGCATAACTATAGCAAATACAGTTGGTAAAACTTTTAACAGGATGTTTGTTTCTAAATGTGATGGTTGTTGGGTATTACACCTTCATTTTGTATTCAAAAAGCTTTAGCAATGTCGCCATATCCCAAGATCTCAGCAATTACCTTAGTGAGTGCAATCTTAGTTGTAATAAACTGGAATAACTGTTTAAGCGTAGATTGAGTTAAAAGTCTGTAGTGCATTACCTCACAAGAATAATGTAATGATGTAAGTCTGAATGGAAACCAATCGATGCCTGGAATGGTAGACAAAATATATCCAAATTTCTAAAACACAGTCTGGTTTGCAGAGAAGTAAGTTGTCACATGAAGTGTCAGTGATTTGTATTAAATATACTAAAATATGCAAACACACTGATATGGTCCTTTAGAACACAGTTCAATGACAGCAGCCATGTTGTAGACCACGACTTTCAAGGGCTTCTACCATGTTTTACACCATAAAGTAAAAATGAATACATAAACCTATTAAACATACAGCAGCAGATCTCAGGAACAATTCCAGCGCCATTTTGCTATACTCTGTTTTCACAGACAGAGTTCATTTCATCAGAGGTGATAAGAGCTTTGTGGATATCTGCCCATCAAATCGAGCTGACGGATGGCATAAATCCAGGCACAGGGCCAAGGAAATGGTAGTAAAAAAAAAAAAAGCACAGAATTTTCCTAAATGATCAGAGCCCATTCCGCCATTCCGCTCAGGGCTGTTATCAATATTGAACATTACATCAGCTGTATCACTGCCTTGCTATGCTGGGTTTTGAATGCTGCCATGGGCAGATGAGACTCCCTCAACGGGAACGTCTGAAGCTCAGGCATGCATCATTCTTTAATATCATATTAAAGTGAAATTGGCTACATTTAAACAGACGCTGCCATAAATCTCGTCAGCACTTGGCAGAGGCTGGTTTTATCACAGAGGGGAGAATCACTGTCCCTGCAGAGCATCATCTTCTTACCTACGATTGAGTCCAGCGTTATTGCATGATGATGGAGCTACTGTGCTGCTGGAGCTGGCAGATTGAGAGGGTGAATTATGAGTGTGCAAAGGGTTGAAGGTGTAGTCAAACGTTTCTTTTTTTGGTCTGGAGTTGAAAGAGGACAGGTGATGTAAGTACACGCTGGAGGGTTAAGCATAGAATTCAAATTCCATAACTGTCAATCAATTTTTGATCAACTATTTGCATAGTATTTTTCAGTTAATTCTTGTAATTACATTATGCTGAATTATTTTCCACCAAGATCTGCAGAAAATTTTGAAGTATTTGTGTTGAAACACCATGAAAGGAATATCATAAAACATAAGTCAGCGATGAATACAGTGTCACCTTCAAGATGTCCTTTTCCCATTCGTTATTTTTAGCCAACTAGGCTTCAGTGTGATTGCTGTGAATTGGCAGAAATCCCTGCAATGCACATGCAATTTGTGACTCCATAGACTTGAGTTTAAGCAGGCCTGCAGGCCATTACCCAAGATCTGTCTTTGTCATTTTACATTTCAATCAAATGTGTCTGCCAAATGACAACATGTGCTCAGTCAGACTCAGTAACCTTAGATCTGTTTTGAAATTTGGTGAACTATAAATTCTACTGTATTTCCTGTTGTGTGTTTTACACATTTATGTGCAGACATTGGTGGGGGGGAATTGTGCTGGAAACCACAAGTCGTTGTGTTAACCATCACTGACTATATTTGCCTGAGTCACTAATTTACATTTTACAGAGAGCGTTTTTTTGGTTTGCAGTTTTGCTTTGAAAAGCTCAGCTGCTTTGTGTTGCATTGTTGCTGATCCTGCTTCCTAATCCTTTTTTTGGCTTTGCAGTGTAGTGACTTGCAATCAGAGCACATCCTGCAACAAAATGGTGGTTTATGCTCAATCCCATACTGTAGACTGAATGATTTGGAGGCAGGGGAAATGATTGACTGGATAAAGTGTCTTTTTTTTTCTCTTTTTTAATCTTCCTTGACACTTGTGTGCTTGAGCTGTAAATGTTTGCATGTAGGGTAACTGAGTGCACACGAGTTGTCAGCTTTCAGCCTTTAAATAATACGACTTGAAAACATAACTCATCTGAAAAAAATTGGCATTACAATGAAATAAAGGAAAATGCCAAAAAACTAATGATCTAAAACTAGAGTTTACTTATTAAAGTGAAACATTAAGATATTTATTACTGCTGTGAACCACAGAAAAGCCAGGACATATCTGATATTGGTCAATAGATGTGTCCTAAGTGACTTCCTTTCCAGCCGGTACAGTACAGCTGGGAGAGAGTGCGACACTGTTGGACTTCAGCTGGGTAAACATTCCCCGCCGAGGCCAGAGATCTTGTGTACACACAGGGCACTGCACACGTTTAGCGAAGAGGGGGAGGGAGGGTGGGGGGTGGGCTCACAGCCGCCACAAGGATGGATGGTCTAACCAGGCCAGAGTCCATGTGGGCACAGCAGTCAAAATATGACAAGAGACCACCCCATCTGCTGAAACCATTAAGCTCTGACGAACAGATACCAGCTCAAGTAAGGCAGAGGATGTAACGCTTCCACACCTCTTGCCTCCTTATATACATACACACATGTGTTTGCAAAGACGCACACAAGCACGCTCGTGCAGGCACGCTGTACGTTATGCGATTCTCAGACCGCCTGTGGAGGAAATAGACTCAATGGTGCTTGAAAGAAACAGAGAAAGTCATTTCACTGAGAGGAACATTACAATGAAGTGGAGTAACGGGACACCTCTTCTGTGGCTTCCTGCATGCGCACCTACAGACTAGCGCTGACAGTCATGCACACATTTGTGCAAGACCGCAGCTAATAATAAACCTCTGAGAGTCAGACAGGGCGGATGTGATAGAGATAATAAATTTTCCTTTGCCAAAATTAAAGTCATTTTTCCTGTGTTTGAAAGGAGGCCTGCTGAGATATCAGGGCTAGACATTGTCGTATGCGTGCAAGGTACAGTTAGCTCAGGGGATGCAGAGTGCTGCTATTTGTCTGGATTAACTTTCCTCACGGGAACTCATGTTGCTGCTGCCAGTTAGACACTCCACATTTACCATCTTCATCTTTTGCAGTATTCAGACTTGTGTTTGTTTGTCTATTAGTGAGTGAGATATCAAGAGAACTTTGCAGATTTCAGAATTTTGATGGGACGTTAGTCCATTGGTGAAGGAAAAACAGATACACTAGCACCACCATGAAGTGCTTTTTATTTGTGGCTCATGACTCTTGATACAGGAGGCATGGATACAACAAGTCTTTGTAATGGATTCCTTAGTTTAAGGCAAATCTTTCAGTGTAGTCCACATCCATTTCTGCCGAGGCTGATTGGTTATCACTTTGACTTTTGGAAAAGCTGTTTCTTCAACATTCTTGTCAGAGATTTCCCCCAACTGTCACCAGATTTGGTGTAATACTTGGATGAGGCCAAAAAAATCTTCCAACATCATCTGCGTGCATATCAACTTAAAGTATGTCAGCAAAAGTTGATTGCATTTTTTCAATAGACAAATTTAAATAACTACACATTTTGCACAATTCATCCTTCTTCAAAGCCCTAATTTCCCAGGTTTTAGATATTCTCCAAAAAAAACCAAAAACAAAAACATGGTCACTAATTGGCTGATAGGTTGATATGTCTGCCATTATGCATATTTCGATGCAGCTCCAGATCCAGATACAGGTAAAAATCTTTGAAGATTTTCTGTGTGGCCTTGGCAGAGGAACTCTTTGGGTGATTCTTTAGTTTTTTGCTGTTGATGTTGTTTTTTTTCTTTTAATGTGTTTTTCGTTAATCAAATAAGGTGTTTGAAAAGATTTTTTGGGCCTATGGGGTCATGAAACTTACTGAACACATAAAAGACTTTTTGAATTTCAAAGTTTCAAAAATCAAGCAAGAAAAAAAAAAGTATCCAAACTTTTCAGGCAAGAACAGCTCTGTCTTGTCAGCAGAGTACTAGAGAGCCGCCCTTCCTTCACACATTATCTGCCTGTGAACGGTGAGCATAGGACTAGATGTGTTTGTGTATGTGTGTGTGTGTGTGTCAGCCACACTCTCCCTGTGATTTACAGCTCCTCTCACACTCTCCCCTTCTGTCTGCTGGTCAACTGCCATGGTGAAGGCGGCTACAATGGCCGGCTACAAACCACCATAAATCTGGACACTTCCTACCACTGTCTCCCACTTCAAGGGGAACCCTGTCCTGTTGCAAACATGATTAACCCTCTTCCTCTCTGTCCACAACCCCCTGCGCACACCCTTCAACCTCCATCCTCCTTCCTCCAGTAAGAGGCCCTGCTGCAGGGGAAAAAAAACAGGGCCTCCTTCACACCTCAGAGGCAAGGAGTGTAAGGAACCTTCCAGATATGCCATGATTCTCCTGAACAGGAAATAACTAATAAAGTATGACAAAGACAGTTAGTAAAAACCAAAAGAAAGTGAAACAAAAATATATACTGTACAACTGAGAAACTGAACAGATGTTATAGACATACCTAAAAGTATTGTAGACTGGATTTTAAATAATGTATTCTAGCTATAAAGTAAATAAAGAATAAAAACTGTGAAAAAGTAAACAAAACATTTCATGCAAGAAGTTATAGTATTCCTCCCCCACAATATGCAAAGTATAAAAACCAACCCTTTTACTTTAAGTTTTTATGAGAGCACCTTTCTTCTCCCAATGACAAAGTAAGAAAAAAGTTCTCAAAAGGCTTTCAAACCACGAAAGACTCGTTCAAGATGAGTGAAGCGATAGTCCCAGCATGCCAATTTGCAGCTTAGTAAGGACGTTTGCTTGGTGTTGGGAGGTTTAGAGCAGGAATAGAGACGTGTTGTCATTGAGCTACCCGAATGCATCTATGAAATTTAAGATGAAGAAGTGGGGGGAGGTGTGCTGTCAGTGGAGAGCAGGTCCTTCAGTGAACTGTGGCAGCAGACTATAACACAAGCCTTCAGCTGCAGTTCCAGCCTGTAGTCTGCTCCTACCCATTGGAAACACACACACACACCCTTGAAACACACATAAACACACACCCATAATCACCAACATGCACACAAAAGGACGCATTTTGCACACACACTTATGCATGGGCACACAAAAGGCTGCACATGTACACACACACACACACCAACGTGCACACTCATTATTCATGGAGAAACACACACAGATGCTTGATCTCCCCTGGCTGTCAGTCAGGCTCATATTCTTGGTTACAACTGAGGATACTGATGTAACAATTTTTTGAAAAACTTTATATGGCCAATCAATCTGAGCCAGCCAAAATCCTTTGTGTATTGATGTAGCAAAGGAAAAAAAAGAAAAAAAGACTTTTACTTCTCATGCCAAGTGCCAAATTATTCCCAGTGGCACAGCTGGTTGGTTAAATCATTTATGATGTTAGTATAACATGACACATTTTGACTTCTGGTGTATTAATTGGTTGGTTTTACTCATCAAGAGGATTGGCACTGGTTAACATTTGTATTAAAGGACTAAACCTTATGGTTGCTATAATCAAATGCTTCTGTTAACCTAGATGGAGTACAATCTTTCAGTAAGTAGCAGTTTTATAGTATGGTTATGCTTTAACATAAGTTAATGCAGGAGCTAACTCAAATTTAACTAAAGCATAGGTACATGTATTCATGTTTACTTAACAATATGTGAGGAAGTTTCTGAAAGTAATGGAAGTGTACTACCTGTAGGGAGTTAGATGAAGACTAAATAATTTAACTGTGCCTTTAGACTATATCCACACATGTTTGATGTGTTTGTTTGTATGTTGACAGTCTGACTTGGTCTATCACTTAATGTATTGCTTCCAAGTTTTGTCAGTTAATACTCTATGACCATGGTGTATTGGATGCAATTGTGACATTACAATGATGGGTAATGATGTGGAAGTGTACTGTACTACTTATTAAATTTGAAATATTTCCAACAAGAGGCATTGCATTCTTAATGTTAAGTAGCTGTGAAGCTGCAGCTTTTATGACAGCTGAACTATTCATGTCTGCTAAATGATGATTCATCCGAAACCTGCATCAACATGGGAAATCCTGTATTTAGTCTGTGACTGTACAGGTCTATATAAAGTATATACGCAATTGGCACAGCACTCCTGAATGTTAGATTCTAACAGATAAATTACATGTAATGCAGTCCAATACAACACAACCACTAACTATAGCCTCAGAAATTACTACTGAGTTAAAAAAACATTATTATTATAGCTTGTGGTATGGAGTTTACTGCATTATTAAGGTCCAAAATTACCACATGAAGGTCTTTTCAAACAACATTCAATATCTTTTACCAAATAAATCATCATTTGTTACATAACACTCAAGGACATTACTATAACTAATGCAAAATAATTACTAGTGCTGTCAGTCCCACTGAGAATCAATACTTTGTAATATTCTCATAGACATATACAGTCAAATCAAGTCAATTAATCTGTAGAGCACATTTAAAAACAACAACCAGCATACTTTACAGAGACATGAGAATTACAACCAAATGAAAAACACATACATTATAATGAGGATTAATAGGTATATTAATAAAAGCAGAGAATAAAGAAAAAATTGAATATCATAAAACACAAAAGTATTATGCAAACAAATAATAAACCGAGATTGTGACCCGCCATGTCTTTATGATGACAATTAAAGTGCTAAAGAAAAGAGATGGATCTTAAGGGTTTTTAAAACTCTTGATGGAGGGGGAAGAGCTAATCAACCCTGTCTCCTAAAAAGCATGTTCATATACAACAGACACAATTGCTGCCTGGGTTATGTTCACAGTCAATGTTTTTTCAAATACATGAAACTCTACATGTAAATATTTCACTGAAATCGAAGGGAGGTGGTCTGGGTAGATGTTGGGCATACAAGATGCAGGACTTTGGCACCAGAGACCAAGGTTTGCATTCCGAGTCCTGTGTGTGGTTAGGTTAAGGTTAGGAGAGAATTGCAATTCAGAAATAAAAGAATGTACTATGGTTTCCAAATTCTTAACAAACAGGAAGGATTCTCATTTTGCAAGTCATGTTAGAAAAAAAAGAAAGATAACACCTAGATTTCTTGTGTGAGAATTTACATTCAATGATAGAGGCCCAAGAGGGTTTATTGTGCTGTTTGAGAAGTCTGCAAGGCTGACGATTTGGACCTAATTTTTATTTTGGTATAGCTGAAGCATTTTTGCCATCCAGGATTTTGCATTCTCAATGCAGCTCAGCAGTGAGTTAAAACAACATTGATCACCAGGTTTCAGCGAAAGGTACAGCTGGGTATTGTCTACATAACTATATTATATTCTCTCAAAATAGAGCCCAAAGGAAGCATATGTAGGAAAAATAAAAAAGGGCCTAATATTGAACCTTGTGGTACGCCACAGGAGATGTGTGCAGAGGAAGAAGACATGCTAATTCATCAATTCTGACAGAGGCTGATCTGTCTTGGAGGTAAGAGGCAAACCACTGAAAGGCCTGCCCTTGAATGCCAACAACATGCTCAAGACCATCCAAGAGGATGGAGTGATTGACTGAGTCAAAGGTAGTGGAGAGATCTAAAAGAATTCAAAAAAGTGATTTTCTGAGTCTACGGCAAGGACAAATCATTTGTCACCATCTGGAGAGCAAAGATGCATCTTTAAAGCTGACAGAAATTTGTCCAGGATGCTGAATTTGTCCAAGAAGGAGATGAGTTGAGAGAAAACTATCTTTTCAAGAATCTTGGATAAAAAAAAGAGAGCTTTGGGATTGTCCGGTAATCATTAGGAATACATGGGTCTAGGTTAGATATAATGAGAAGTTTATAGAAGATTGTGTATAAAATAATAAGGCTAATGTAACATGATGATGACATTGAAGCAAAACAAAAGCAAATGTGTTGTCTACACATGTGGCTACATCTATTCAGAGTGTTTGATCGAAATTGGTCTGCTGAGACTCACTTCCCCTCGTCTTTACCACCTTTCCTTCACTAATAGAAAAACACTGATGTCATGAGCCCATTAGACATATAATGATTTACACTAGAAAGACCTGTGAAGGAGCTGCCAGCTGCTCCCATGCTCCTATGCCCTGTATTACCCTCCCTCCACACTTATGTCTGGAAGCACTATGAGGTTATTATGTCATTATTACAATAATGCCCTCAATGAAGTCCCAACCCCAGTAACAACACCTGTTTGATGCACCCTCAGGGACGTACTCAGCAAGCAGCCAGCATCTTTTATTTATTTTTTTCTGCTGAGGAGGAAAATAAATAAAGTGAAGGAGCAACACTATTTATGCAAATCTCATTTCACATGCGTCTTATGTCCTGCCACGCTTGCTTGGCAGTGCAGAGCTCAGATTGCGGGGCAAGTGACAGCGCAGAGGCTTAATATGACTGATTTCCTCTGTAATGATAATGCGATTGAGCACACTGTTTGTGCTGAGCACAAAGGGGCACATGAATAAGAGAAGGTTCGGAGTTAAAGTGTGAACGATCAGGGGGACTTTCTGGGCAAGCCCTCTTCTCGCCAGGCTCATACAATAATTAAAGCATATTTTACTTTGCTGGCGGAGTACAGTCTGCTGTGTGTGTGTGAATGCATTACACACCATATGGAAGTCTTCAGTGGGTGAAGTCAGCTATTGTACTGCCTTGATGTATGAGTTTATTTGATGGATTGCTGTCAACATGTGGTCTTTATTGTATATATTGTGTCACTCTGGCTCTCACTCACCATTGTTTACTTCGCACTCCTCCTGCTCTTTAACATCTGGCAAGTACAGGCAGTGAGATATGCAAGATACTCAGTAAACAGTGAGAAGTCTGAACATTCAATATTTAGAAAACTTCAAAATGTCATTTTCAAGCTAAAGAGTCAGATGTTTTCTGACTCACAAACCATCAAAACTTCCAATTTGACTAGCATTTAACTGTCCTTGATTCAATTTTGATGAATTTATTACCTTTTCTGCCAATCAACCAATGTAGTTTTTTGTTTTAGGGCCAAAAGTAATAGTTTTCAGCTCTGAAACAGTACCAGATT
Source organism: Thunnus maccoyii (assembly GCF_910596095.1). Taxonomy (NCBI): domain Eukaryota; kingdom Metazoa; phylum Chordata; class Actinopteri; order Scombriformes; family Scombridae; genus Thunnus; species Thunnus maccoyii. The sequence continues at coordinate 7,684,384 of NC_056551.1, forward strand.
ATATTTGATACCTTACTTTGAAGAATAAAAAAATGGTTTTAATAGTCTTAACAAAAAGTCATACAAGATGACGTCTATTACATTAACATTATTACTAACACTGTAACTTAAACCTGCATTTAACTAGGCTATTTTTTGCCAACAAGAACATTGAGAGTAAACCGGAACAGTAAAGCTGCGGGCTGGAATAACCAAAACAATTAGCTGAAACACACTGAAATGCTCTGTTGATCTCAGGAGACCTGCAGAGTTGGGTGATAGATCTCTGTGGGGTCGTCACTACGAGCCACACCTTTAACATGCACGTAACCATTTGATCCATTGCTAATATAAAAATATTGATTATAGCAGCTTTAAATCAGAGAATATTTGAATAGGTCTAGTGCCAGGATCAGACTACATCATCAGGAAAACTAAATCAGTCAAATCACTGCTCATGCTCCAACCTGTAATCCAACATGTCTCTCAGCCAAGACCAACCAATACCAGATTTTATTATTATGCAGCTCTCTCTCTAATTGGTTTTACAGAAATGTTTTGATCGGTACTCAAAAAAGTATTGGCATTGAAGTCCCAGGCATATCTAGTATTTCCGTTCTTCCTTCCAATCCCATTATTTAATACAGAGCAGATTTCAGAATATTACAGGCCTCTGACGTATATAAAAACATATAAAATAATATGAGCCACGTTATGAATGAGTATTGGTATTTGATTTAAAATTTACAAGTAGAAATTCTCAAATGCTGTTCTTTTCAAAAGCTGTTGATTCTGTCTAATCATCAAAGTGTTTCTAATTCAATGTCAGTGAATTTGCTTATAAAGATGTGCGTTAAATGAATATCAAAAAGCGCCTGAGTATCATGTCTCATTGACGATCCAGACAGAACCTCGACATCAAAGTGTAATCACCCATCACACGTCCACATGTTGGACAGATACCTCCACTCTGACAGAGATGCTGTCATTTACATAGCACAGCAGAGAGACAGAATCAAAAGGCAGAGACATCAAAAAGCTGCCAACATTTTTTTTCCCCTCATCATTTCATTTCTGGCTTTCCAACCTCTCCACTCTCCCTCCCCAACTCCTAATCATCAACCAAGCGGATTAGCATGTCACTGCTGGGGTATCCCATTCTCCTTCAGAGGGGCCCCAGACTTTCCCCCCCCTCTCTCTCTTTCTCTCTCCTCTGCTGGGGAATCTGCCATTTCATCAGAGCGAGCAGGAGTCACCAGTCGGCTAACTTCATTGTACAAATAGGGTCAGGGGCAGGTCAGCTCCCAGGATTCTCCAGAAAGGAGAGGCCCTGGCCTAGCTATGCCCTGCGGTCTGCACACCCTCACCCCACTCCTGGCCTGTCCTCGTCTTCGCCCCCCCCCCCCACCTCCCCTTAGGACCGGAGACGCTCTGGAGGTCAGCAGCCTATTTGCGAGGACACTTGGCTCTCCACAGGGGGTGAGATATCCTTTACAAGAGCCCCTGTCATCTGGACAGTGACTAATGAAGCTAGCTTGGTGACAAGTACTGATGAGCTGCCCCAGGCTGGTTTGGGGTCCGCTGCTCCACTGCTAATGACACCAGCTCAGGCAGGACTTTCTGACTCCTGCCTTGGCAAGTTTCTAATGCGGGTCTCATCACTTCTTGGTTCTCAGGCCACAAACACGTCAGCTTTTGTTTTTTTAATAAAGCTCAGGTTCATGCAGTCACTAACAGCAAGTAGCTGCTGGCTCTTTAGAAACACTGGATTCCCATGGCGTGATGCTTCATTGGCATCTGCACAAAGGAGGGTGATGAATGGGCCCAAAAGGCCTGATAAAACATTAACATGGACAGTCGGTCTGATGGGAAGAACAGCGCAGATTAAAAGATGACTCAGTTTTTGCGAGGCAAATGTAATCCTCATTTCTCAGTGCATGGAAAAAAGTCTTCACAGGGAAAAACAGAGCTTTAAAAAACAACAAGACATTAATGAAAAACAACATGCTGTCGTGTTGATGTCTCATTATTTGGTGTTTGCACAGCTTATATTTGCCATATAAGCCATGCATGAAGGAGGAAAAAAAAACAGAGAAAGACAACCTGTGGCATCAGCGTTTGGTTTGCAGAGATGCAAAGCTGGACAGAGAACAGTGCTGTTCCACCCCTGGCATCAACTGGGGCAGAAACATTCATTATTCACAAGCTCCATGCATGAATTATGTAATGTGATAGGTCATTCCCAACACTTTAGATGCAGGAGTTTTAATAGAAAGCAAATAAGGGCTGCCAGAGGACAAAGTAGTCCACAGTGGAGCCACTCCACCAGCCTCCTACCCCATAAAAATATGTGTCATTAATTTTTATGCTCCCCTGGTATTTCTCTTTCTCCAAAACAGTGTTTTATTTACCAAAAAGTATGCATTTAAAACAGATAGCATATTCTATTTTTCAACAAAAGAGAAAGTATGTTAAAGCATCTGGACTGGTTCATTTTAGGTAAGACCTTCTTGAAGCTTAGCAACCAATCAAAAATAACAAACGACAACCTGTGACCGTGACAAAATACTACACTTTTAAAGACTAGATATTTTCTTTGGATTATAAACTTTAATACCTATTTGATATATAACTTTTGGAAATCCACCATTACATATTGAAGACAAACACTAAGCACAAACTGTGCCTTTGTTATTTTATCAAGCTGTTTTTCAAGAGCAGAGTGAAACAAAATGCAGACACAGCTCTTTTGCAGACTTATGTAACCATGTGTAACACAAACGAGGAAGACAGATTTGGGTGTGTACTCAAAGTTAGTGTGATACATGTTTATTTGTTTATAACAGACATCTCTTAAACACCAAATTAATTAAAATTGAATCCTATTTCTTTGGTCATTGGCTGCACCCTCGCAGGCAGATCTTGTGTCACTACAGGAGTCAATTTTATGTCCACAAGGCAGTAGATATCTTAAATCTTCAGCAGTCATTTTAGGACAATAGATAAAAAATAATAATGATAAAAAAAAAGACAGCGAGATATCCATTACGCACAACTGTTTCATGACCTTAAAATGATTTCAACACAAGCGTTGAACGGTTATCTGCAGATTCACTCCTAAGCGAGGTGATATAAATGACAAATGGATCTGTCAGAGGGTCTCAGAGAACAAGTCATAATTGAACCATCTGCACAGACTTTGCTGTAAATATTTCAACAGTTATGGACTAACCATTCCATATGTGTATCCCTCCTTAGTTTTCTTTCCTCTTACTGTTTTCTCATAATGTGATTTATCAGGGGTCGGATTTTAGTCTTTAGTGAATTTTTTTTTTTTTTTTCTTCTCTTCACGCTTTTTTAGTGTTGGGGATTTTATTCTTTAATGTGCCTATTTCTAAATATATCTAGTTTCCTAAAGAGGGGAAGAAATAAAAGCACACCCTTTCTCTCTCCCTTCCTCCCCCTCCCAACCTGAAGCGCTTATAGCTCCACACCAAGGATGAGAGAGAATATTTAATTCTAAAAGATGAAAAAAAAAAAAAAAATGTGTCAGACCCTGAGCCACGCATGCAGCCAGGGAGGCCATGGCATGCTGCTGTTTCTCTTTTGCTCGCCTGCTGTGCACACATGGGAGGGAGTTGGACTTCTTCTTTTATTTTGTTTTCATTTGTCTGGAAACAATGAAATTAGTCAGACTGCAGAGATATTCTAAAGGACTGCAGTCCTTTGTAGTCTTTTTTGCTTTACCAACAACTGTATTTGGTTGCATAATTTATTTCCGTTTTTCTTGTTTGGCTCGTTGCATACCAGAAGTTATTAGCCACTAAGAGGCTCATGCACATATAGTCCATATGTGCTGCAAAAAGGTATATATAGTATTCGATTTATGCATTATTTACATCACTCTTTACGTGCTATTCCAATTTATTGTTTGGAATGATTCTCTATATTTATGTTCTGTAAATGGATGTTGACTCAAACATTTGGAAGCTTGTGGCTGCCTTTGCTGTTTGTCAGAATTGGTGCTAGGATGTTTTGGGGAGGCTAAAAGTCAGCAACGGAAGGCTGAGTGGCTGAGATTGTCACTAAAATGAGAATAGCTGGTCCACCTTAAAGGTTAGTCACCACTGAACTGCTGACACAGGTGTTTTCGTTATTTTAACTTTACCAGTCTGCAGTTAGGGTGCACAATAGCCAGTAGTAAATTAAGGGAAGCTTAGCCTGTTTGCCAGTAGTTACTGCCCCCAAATGTTTCAGTGATAATTTTGGGGAAGCTAAGCTTCCTCTAGCGCTGACTATGCTGTATGTCCCAGCATAGGCTATTAAGAGGCTTGAGTTAAGGCTACTGCTACCCATTTCCTCCAACACATACACTATGTACATCCACACTTAGTTCCAATGGTTGAATTGGAAAACAATCTGGTATCTTGGATCAGAAATGAAACCTGGCACCTGCTTTCACCTATTTTGTGGCCTCTTGCTCTCTAAATCTTTCTTCCCATTTCAAAAAGACGCAGAGAAATGAAAAGCTGCAGTTTTTACATTGCACTCCCTTTGTTCTTATGTCTTGAAAGAATGGTGGGAAATGGAAAAAGAAGCTTAGCAATAATACAGAGGAACAATAAAATAGTATGCACAGGGACTTTTGGACAAAAACTAATCATGTTTTCCGCAGTGGGATGGAGAACAGAACTGCATGACAGAATTTTAACCCGTTTTCTTTCCCTCGTTCTCCTCTATCCAAAGACTGTGTTTCAGTGTGGGGGTGAACAGAGAACGGACCCTATGGGATTGCTCTATTTAAATTCCTATACAGTTGGACTTGGGCCTTTGTCTGCCACTGCACAGTGTCTGCTCCTTGTTCACATGTAATATCCTATAGACTGAGTTTGTGTGAAAAAGAGCAGCAGCGCAGAGAGAAACTTTCCGTCCATTTTTCTGCAAACTGACAACACCAAAATCACACATCGAACATATGCAAAATTCCTCTAAAATGTGACAGAAGACATAAAAATGGCCACTAAACCTGCGCCGATGAATAGAGCACAGACAAGGCAGTGTGTGCAGAGGTGGAGGCCTCACGAACCAGCGCAGATTCTCGTAAAGATGCTCGTCCAGGAGTCTTTAAAGCCTCTTGTCACATACAGTACAGCATACATAAGGGAAGGGGGCCAGGAAAGGGAATCTTTTGTGTCCCCCCCCCCCCCTAATATATCTCCTTGTGAAAATAGGTCATTTTTCAAGGACAGAGAAAAGAAAATGTCATAGGAGAGGACCAAGGACACATTCTGGGATTGTGTCTCTCAGATGAGTTGTTTTCAAGGAAATGCAAAGCTAAGTCAACCAAGAAAATTAATTTTCATGTAGGTTTCCTACTAATGTGCCATTTTTCTTACACAATACAGTAAAACCAAATATAAATAATTCTGATCTAATCACTTATTCGTCAATAAAACTCCTCATAACATGGGAGAATGCTGAAAGATTAGTCAATTCACTGATATCGGCATTTCAATCCTGAAAAAAGTCATTTATCAAGTTAAAATGGCAGATATTTGCTTGCTCCAGCTCCTTAACTGTCTGAATTTGCTGCTTTTCTCTGTTTTATATCATAGTAAATTTAATATATTTGGGTTTTGGACTGTTGGTCAGTCAAAACAGGCAATTTGGGCTCTGGGAAGTTGTATTTAGCATTTCTGACTTTTTTTTAGACTAAACAATTAATCAATTGATTGAAAAAAAGAACTGACAGGTTGACTGATAATGAAAACAATCTTTAGTTGCACCCCTACATCTGTAATAGATATCAGAGGGCTGGTAATTAGAGCTGAGATACATCCGCCATGTCCATTTTTATCACCTCTATGATCTAACTTAAGACTGCTCAGTTATGCAGAGGGGAGGAGCTCATGTTGTGTTTGAAAAGAGATGACCGTAACATAACTCGGTCCATCTCACTAACTACAGCACAGTAGGAAGTGCGACAACAAGATATGTCAGCGGCATAATGCATGCATAATTACGGCCGAGATGGATGGCTCAGTCCTGTCCGCGCCCAACTGCTCCCGTCCATTTTTCTTATTGATGAACGAGGAGAGCGACGGCACCCTGTCATCTGCTGCGATGCTACTGGCGGCAACAGTAAATCTCCCGCTCAAAGTCACCCTCCTTTTCAAGATGGCAATGGGGTTATGTGTAGTGAAATGGAAGCAGGGGTGTGGGGAACTGGATAGGTGTTCCCCCTGAACCTATTCACATAGACATTATTTTGTAGATTGTACCACATGGGAATATACGGCACTGTGGAGTATGCTAACTCATTCTTTGTAGTTCTTGTCAATGAATAATTGAATTGATTGCACAAATTAGGTTTGGATCCTAATTAGGACGTAAACTAGGACTAAAAAACTCCCAAACTATTTAGAAGACAAAGCAGCAACAGAGAAGTATTTGAGTTTTTCTGAAGCTTCAGTCTTTCACAGGTGAAGTAGACACTCAGGACTGTACAATAAAATGTTTGTTTATGTCTTGTCATTTTCCTCTCTGCAAAAGTATTTCTGTAAAAACAGTTGTCTTTTTGTAATTTTTTTCTGCATTCAGAGGGAATTTTAGAGGTCATATTTAGGATGTGGGTCATCAAGCAGAAGTGGTTTAAGTTGTGACACATCTGCAAATCCAAAATTTGGCTGATTTTTTTTTGTTTTGAGGATGTCAACATCATGATTAGGACTAAGAGATTAAACAACAAAAAAAAGTAACTCCTATGGATGCAAAAAGGGTTTTAAACCTCAGCATACATTACAATTTTTATCAGATACTTACACTTATGAAGTCTGGTCATGGTTGTCCAATTGGACTCTTTTCATGATCCCACTGGGATCCATCCCAAATGGAGATGAGTGTATGTTTGTTGTATCATTCATAACCTGCTTGAAGGAGAGCTCTCATAAATCTCTGGACATAGGTCTACAATGATTTCCCTACAACATGTGAAGAAAATTGATAAAAATGCTCTTCCTCCTACATCTAAATGAACTCCATCAATTCACTCAAGGTTGTGAAAAGTGAGGTGAAGACATGAACAAAACTGCACATATCCAGGAGCTGTACTGTATGTTCATAATGAACTTCCAGAGATAAGAGGAAAAAGACAACAAACTGGAGGAAAACAAGAGAAAGAACTGGAGTTCCTGGTAAGTCCAAGCTCGAGTTGTCTGTGCGTATATAACAGCTACAGCTAACACCTGTGCAGTCTGTACATTGGCTGTATTATATTAAGATAAAGTGAGGTAAAAACAAGCTCCAATCAGATCATTGCTTAAGCATATTGCACCAGTTAGGACATGTTTTCTATTCCAAGAAACTTGATAAATACAGGAGTTAGTGTCAAATTTCACCAATTCCTTTCCTGTCAAATACAAAACAATCCTGTTCGATTCTAACAACTACAGTGTCCGTATAAACTCAGCAATGGAGGACAGGAAGAAAACCAGACTGACCCAAATCAGGGTCCCCTCACACAGGTCTTTTTGAGGGCTCTATCTCTCTTTGTGCTCTGCGGTTCAATCACTGCGTTATGCCTTTTGCCTCCCAGCTCCCCTTTGATAGCTGTTTGTTTTGTGTACCTGTGACTAAGAAAAAGGCTGTATATGAAGGAGACAGGCCGTTAAAGTCTTGAAACGCTTTATGCACTGTATTTCTTTCACCGAGGCTTGCTCTGTGTATCTCCGACTGTGACCCAGCAGTGCTTCAGATGCCGTGTGGATGTTTTTGTTGTGGAAATCGGAGTGTGAAAAGGTGGGACAGAGGGTTACTGTGATGGGCTGTGTTTGTGTTTTGTTGTTGCTTTGTGTTTTTGTCGCTTTGGGTCGTTCCTTCCCTCCTGTTCATTTCCCCATCCTGGATCCCACAAACTTAGAAAGCCTCCTGCACCCACCTCTTTCTCCCTTCTCTTTTTTTCTTTCTCCCCACTCATTTTTTGCTTCACTTCTTAGGATATAACCTTCTATTGCCTTCTCCAGTCCCAGAGGACTGAGAGATAAAAATCCCTCCTCGGTCTAGGGGGTTCTGTGAAGATAGTGTAACAGTCTTTTCTCACAGTCACAGCCCCAGGCTCTGTGAGGAAGCCTCTGCCCATCCTCCCTTCCCTCTCTTTCCCCCTCCTCCCTCACTCCCTTCCTCTTTCTAACTTTCTCTTTGCCAGATCGGAGCGGTTCTCAACAAGGTGTGATAGTGCTGAAGGAGGTGGGACTGGCAGCTACCGGCACTGGTTGCAGCATGTTTCCCTCTGCAGAAAGACACTAATCCATATAGTTTACAGGTAACTAAGAGTATGTCTACATCAAACCTGCTAAATTCTAAAACACTATGTAATGGAGACCAGGGGTTCCAGGTTCATTGGGATTTATTTTGGATGATTGACTCAGAACAGTAGGTTAAAGTGATAGGCACACACATATTGATTTTGATTCTTTATATAGTTAGTTAAACATTTGGTAACTTTCTTTGCTGTGAAAGTTTCAGAGGGTGGTTGAAGAAGCACAGGGGGACTGGCCTTCCTGTCTGTGTGAAAAGAAACCTCAATCAGTAATAGTCACGGTTCAGGGCATAGTATTTTGTCTTTTTCTACTCTGTTTCATCTATAGTTGTCAAGCTAACTCAAACAGACAATTCATACAATGGTGGTACTCACCTCTTCCTGGTTGTCTCCTCTTAAGCACCTGCTTAAGAGCTAACAGAAAAATGTTGTTTTAGTCTGTACGGAGGACCAAAATGGAGAGGAAAATATGCATTTACGAATTTAGCTGGGTTAGTGTGGACATCTAAGTCATGTTCAAAAGATCTGAGTAAAACAAACTGCTGCTTATGAACCAGAGTCTCTCAACGTAAGTTTACAAAAAAAACACTGTGCTATTAAAAACACCCACATTCTCTTGACCAAATTCAGTTTCTTGACATACTTTGTATGGAAATCTTTCCTGTGTTTTTTTTTCTCTCAATTTCATTTCATGTGTGTCTGTATCTCTATTAGGCAGCATAAGGAAACAGATTCAGAGCTGTTTATTTTAGTATTTTAGTAGTCATTTCTACCTCTCTTTCTGATTTCCAAGACATTTTTTTATTTTATTTTGAGGTTGTAGGGTTAGGGCATCAAACAACAAAATTTAGAACACCCTATTTGGTGTGGGGACACACAATATGTATATATATACAGATGGGTGACAAAGGAAAGGAAAAAATGGTGCTTGACCCCTACAGTGAGGGGATCTGATGGCTCTGTTATGCTGTGGGGGCCAGTCTACTGGCACGGTTTGGGTCCACTTGTCTCCTTAGAGGGAAGGGTCACTGCAAATCAATACAAAGTTGTTCTGAGTCATCACCTTCATCCTATGATGAAACATTTCTATCCTGATGCGAGTGGCCTCTTCTAGGGTGACAATGCCCCCATCCATAGGGCAAAAGGGGTCACTGAATGGTTTGATGAGTATGAAAATGACATGAATCAGATGCTATGGCCTTCACAGTCACCAGATCTCAACACAATTGAACACTTATGGGAGATTTTGGACCAATATGCTAGACAGTGCTCTCTACCACCATCATCAAAACCCCAAATGAGGGAAAATCTTTTTGAAGAATGGTGTTCATCCCTCCAGTAGAGTTCAGACTTGTAGAATCAATGCCAAGGTGCATTGAAGCTGTTCTGGCAGCATGTGGTGACCCAACACCTTACTTAGACACTTTTCCTTTAATTTTGTCACCCATTGTTTGCATGTGGTTACACTATATTGTCTTGCTGCACCTACACAATATGTTTACAGGATGTAGTAAAAGCAATAAAAACTTCATCACACATAGAAGTAAAACAGTATATATAACTATAAATAACAAATAATAAGAGTGATTATGATAGTATGTTTAAATTATTTCATTTGTTTTTTGTATTTGAGAATTTTTTTTAAAATGAAAATTTATAAGCTAATCATCTTTATAAGCTAAACTACTGTTTATGTGGGCATCACAGTATTATCTCCTGTCTGTTTACTTTATTCCACACGCACAATTTATATGGCACCAGCGAATGTAAACTGAGATATGCAGTAACAGTGATGGCTATCAGCTCTGAAGCAGTTTATAGAAAGTGGCACCGCAGATGCTGAGTGAACAGATGACGGCACATGATGGCTCAGCTCAGACCGGACTTGATGTGTGTATGTGTGTGTGTGTGTGTGTGTGTGTGTGTACTGTATATGAGTTGCAGTAGCTGTGTGGCTTGAAGCGGATAGGCCATGTTGTTTGTTTAACCTTATCAGGGGTTGTCATCCACTCAGGTCGGCGTAGAGTGGATTTTAAAAAGGAAACCCCATTTATTACCTTCATGTGAAGCTTACTTCCCCCAGAAATGAGCCTCGTGCTATGAAAACAACCATTCATATGCAGTGTTATTTGAGCAGATTTGAAGCCTGCTCCGGTAATGTAATTGTGACATATCTTAAGCTGTGTACGGAGGATTTTTGCAGCAGTGTTCAAATGCGTACAACTGGAGACAATGAAAAACTGCTGTATTTTATAAAAAGTAAAGCAAAAACTGTATTATAAAGAATTCAGCAAAGAAATACTGTAAAGCGTACAGCAGTTTTATTCATTAATCAATGAATAAAGATCCTTCATTCATCTGTAAAATGTCATTTTTGGCCTGGAGAACTCATTTTGCAGCTGAGAACTCACATGAATGTTTGAGAAAAACTCTCTCTGTTTTATCTTTTCTTCTCTTTTCCTGAAAAAAATCTACAGTCTGAGAGAATGATTAAGAGGCAGTGACCTTTTTTTACGACCTCCATTCATCTTCTTTGCTATTTTAATGATTCAAACTCATTCTGACACGTGGTACTGCTGTCTCAAACAACAATCAGAGAGCTTTGCCAAGAAGTTAAATGCTCTCTTTGGGTGGTGATTAAGGACGGTAGTAGAGGAAAATGACAGCAAGTTGACACAATACTGTACCAACAAGAATTTATTTATGACAAAAAGTCAATGACAAAAATCTTGGATAACTGTACATTGTGTTGGATTCTGTGTGTCCAGACCAGTCAGGAAAGCAGCAGCAGCAAATATAGCAACACAAGCAAACACAACTGTCCTTAAAACAGTTTACATGTGTAATCTGGTGGACTGAATCATCAATGCAGGGAACTGATCTGAAGGGTTTGACTCATCAGTCAACTTCTCTTCTCCTGATGAAATCATATTGCCTGAATTACTTTTCTTCTGGTCACTTCACTTTTCTCTCACTGCTCATGTGTAGCTTTTTTTGACCTAATTTTACAATATATGTGCAATGGAAAATTCCTAAATGAAGGCTGGAACAGGAATTCTATTTCAACAAATTACATTCATCTGAAACTAATTTAGCCTTAGCAATTACATTTTGGGGGGAACGCTATGCCACACAGACTCCATCCGCAAACAGTGTTTCCAAGTTTTCCCTCGAAAAGTAAGTTAAGGTTACGGAACTGCTTGGTTAAACCCTGAATGATGGTAGTGTACTTAAACTATACTTAAATGCTGTTATGTTGTTTAGTGTTACTAAAATTAAAGGGACGTACCACTGGTTTCACACACGAATATCAGTTTACGTGTCAAGAATATAACGACTCAACCTGTGTAAACAGTTGTATAATGTCTTCCGTGGCTGGAGTGAGCTCTTTAAAGTCTGACATAATAACTCTGATGATGTCATCAGGTAACAAAAAAGGCTATTGAGTTGCATTATGGGAACTGTAGGATTCCATTTAATCTCTTGTGAGTTTCACATCTTAATGGAAGGAAATGTTACAGTATATTCAATGTAAAACAGCAATTAAGAAAGTGCTGTAGATGAAAAACTTAATTGCTAAAATAGGGTAATGCAAATTGCTGGGTCATAGATTATAAATCTTAAGTTTACCATCTGATGTAGTCTGTTGTTATTAGTTTATTACACACAGTAGGTGCCCTACCAAATCATTCATCATTCAAACTACTACTACACTGTCAAACTACAACTTGTTTCTGTCAAGTTCTGTCAAGAAAGAGAACCATCTTTCTCTTTTCAAACATGTTATAAATTTAACCACAGTTCATGGGAGTCTTTCTACTTTTTGTACAACTTTAAGTCAGTTGTCTTGGCTGCAGACACAACTCTGCAATCCAGACCCCTCATAGACCGTAACATAAGCAGCAGTAACAACAACAACAAGAACATCCCCCAGACTTTTGGACAGTAGTTGCACTGATTCACATCTCCTACACACTTGAGCAACACATGTTTTCACACATAACAGGCACAAACTGGAGCTCAGTGGACTTCTTAGACAACAATCTTCAGTGTTCGGTGTTCTTTTGGTTGATTTATGATGTTGTTGTGTGATTCTAAAACCTGCGGCACAGTCACATCAGCTCTGGTGTTGTCCCGCTCATTTCATCTGACAATGCAGGACGCAGGCCAAGGATGCCTTGGCAAACTAGCCGAAAGAAAATATGTGAGAAGCATGGTAATTGTATTTTCATTGTTTACTGTATAATTCTACACCTCAGGGGTGGGGTCTTAGAGTTTGTTTTCCTTTTTTTTGTTTTTGTTTATGGAGTATAAATATTATATGATATGATTCCAGGGGGTAGGTGACTGGAAAGTATTTATTTTCAAAAGTCGAAAGAAAATTAAAAATCTATTGTGCATGAGCAGATTTTTTTTCCCTCAAAGAAAGCTTTCCAAGTACCATAAAGTGAAACATTTTCTTCCACCCTCCTCAACCTTAACCCTGAGTAACATATGCATACACCTGCAGTCCTTGACAGTCCTTGATTCTACTTCCTATGACATTGTAGATATGTACTCTGTCTGTGTTCCTCCATGAGGTCAAAATAATGGGTTCATTGTGTCAAGCTCATGGAGGCTAGACAACACAGTCCCAGAGAAAATGTTATGGTTCCAGGTGAGCTCTTATGTCTGTGTTGCTCTATAAATAAAGTCTGCAGCAATGCTATTGGCTCTGTGAGGTGCTTTGAGGTAATGCTAACACAACTTAATTTAGTGTGTTAGCATGCTAACATTTGCTAATTGAGACAAAACACAAAGCTTTGCTGGTTTTTGAGTCATAAACTGTAAGTATTAGATAAAATAATAATATAACCAAGGGTTCATTCTCTGGGACCACAAATGTCTGTCCAAAATTGAATCCAGTAAAAAAATATTTCAGTCTTTACCAACAGCAAAAAAGGCAATGATGTCTATGCCCTAGTTAAGCAGCATAAAGTCAATGGAATGCACGTATTAACATATTTTTAAAGATCCCTGATCCCGTGATTAATTTAAGTGATTATAATTAATAAATTAAATGCATTAATGATGTTTTAATGTTTCATTTTAAAGAAATACTTTATATTCAGTGTCATACAATAACAACGAGACATGCTTAAAAAGAGGTGCATTTGCGTTCAGTGTGGATATGTGGTGTCTATAAAGTTATACTGTCAATTCTGATATAATAATGTTGCATAATTAGCTTTTTTTGTCACTGCTTGTTGTCACATGGCAATATAGCCCTTTAACTACAATGTAATCTTATTCTTAATTTAAAAATTGACTTATTGAACATACGCTTTCTTTACGTTAAAATGAAATGATGTGCTACTGTGGTTGAGTTGATCTGTTTAGTAAATGTGCTAAACAAAGCAAAATCAGATGTCTTTCAGCATATTGGACAGTCATGTGATATGTAGAAGTTCCTGACAAACAGTAAAACAAAACGCCATAGTCCACTACACATTATAGTACCATGATACACAGTATTTCTTTGTGCATTAGTGTGGGTATCCTCAGAATCAAAGAGGGGATTGAGCTACATTTTGTGGGTGTTGCTTTTCTGTTTGACCTCCTCACCCAATGCCTTCCCCGCCCCCCTCTTCATACGCAGGAGTCCAACAAGTCAAGCAGAACAAAATAAACAGCAAACTTACACTGTGACCACAGCTTAGGGTGTCAACCTTTCACTGCTCCATTCACAGAAAACAACCAGCAATACCACACTCAAATCCATGCTCCCACCCCCACGAAGACACACACACACACACACACACACACACACACACACACACACACACACACACACACACACACACAATCAACCGCAGACATACACATTACATTTGTATACATTTGTAAATCCTGCCAGCAGACAACATCCTCTGTGGAACATGATGGGACAGAGAAAACATCTACAACTCACTTGAAGTCACAGGATATTGCAAAAACTATTTTAGTGACTTCAGTCCATAAATGATTCAGAAAGCTGCACGTGTAGCTCTTTAAATCTTGAGAGTAAGTAAATTGCTGACTGCAATTCTAAGAAAGGAATATTAAAAAAAAAAAAAAATACATTTCCAGGGAGGACAGACTTGGCAGCAATATGTTAAGCTCAGTGGATGAAAAATGAATCCTGTAAAAGCAGCCAAAAACTTCAAAATGAAAAATATTAAAAAGTAGTTTATGGATACTATAAATAAAACCTCAAAAATAAGAGAGAGTGGCCAAACAATGGAAGATAATTGGATAATTGGAGTCTACATTATAGATAATGGTAGATAATAGATAATTAGATGATTTGTTTATATAAGGAAACATAAACACACCCTGAAGAGTCATGTCACCTGAGGTAACATCCTTCAGTGCCCTGGCAATACGGCACAATGACTTGTTTATGGTTAAATAGCCATTTGTTTACTGCAGACTCTGACCTTTCTCTGGACCCTCACTCTATTATGCTCTCATCCCTATTATCCGTGTATGTGCTACTTTGTGTATTTGTAGTGGATTTGTAGTATTCTGCTAAATAGTCATCAAACAGTGTGTTCTTAAGGTCAATAATCGCACAGGGCAGCAAAAACAAAACATGTTACTATTAATGAAACTGTTTTTAAAGCAAGTTTTACTTCCTCTGTTCATAATTTTGTGTCTTAAGCAGTAGGTTTATACTGTAAATGAGGCATTAGTTAAACAGCACAGTCAGCCTCTCGTGGCACCCATGTGCAGGATGTTGAAAGTGTAAAACAACAAGCTGGCAGAGGAAACACGAGTAAATAGACAGTACGGTGGTTGCACAACAGCATGCAGTCATGCAGAGTGCTGGAGACAGCGGTTTCGCTTCAGCTCTCGTCTTTTGGTGGAAATCCAGCTAGACTGGCCAAAATTTCATCCATGTGCTCAGAGATGAAGAGCGCCTTGAATCTTCTTTTTAACCGCTCTGTCAATATCAGCACAATACTTCAGTGTTAAAGGAAAAGCCGCCGGTGACACAAACCAGACATTGGGCTTGTTTGCAGGTTGCCAGTTTTCTCTATTTTTACTCACTCTGAACATTTTGTTTTTCTGTGGCAGAAGTCACACTTTCCATAGCACTATTTCCGTCTATGGGTTAAAGTGCAGTGCAGACAAAAGAAAGAAACCACTCAGCTGGCTAACTTCCTGTTTTCTCACATGGTGCCTGCCTGCTACTTTAGAGTAGAAGCAAAAAAAAAAAGAAAAAAAAGAAAAGGTGTATACCGAATATATTGCACTGGTGTTACATGGGTGATTTAACAAAATGCCCCCTTGAGAGCTTTTTAAGCTATTATGCCTGTTTTTACATGGCTGGAAAATAAATTGAGTATTTCACAAGCAAGAAAATACTACTAGAAAAATAGCAGACAGCTTTGGAAAGAACTGTTAAAGCACATTGTGCCCCATTTATGTCTCATTTCTGCTTAAGCAACACCAAGGAAAGGCATACAGGTCTCTGGTATTACATTGTTGGTGTTTCAACTGATTCCACCCCTGAAAGTTTTAAAGCTGTCGTGTTTTCACATGGCTAAAAAAATTTTTTCATAAAAAAAAAAAAAAAGCCCTATGTTTCCCAGAACGTTTGTAAGCATCAGTAAAAGCATGTGTGTTCCTCACATCACTCTCTTAATAGCTGTCTTCTTCTGTCCCTCACCCCTCCATAAGGCGGCTGATGAAATGAATAAATCACAGCGGAAATGTGAAAGCTTGTGGGGTTAGTTCAAGCTGCGTTGTAGTAAGATGAAACAATGACACATGAAGTCAATTTACGCATCGTCTTAGATTTTCTGATGATGCCCTATAGTACAGATGTGCCCCACAGAAATACACAAGCACAGTTTTAGTCTTTTCAAATCTTCTCCCACGTTTCTCTGGTGCATGTTCTCTAGCTCGCATACTAACACAATACCTGAAATTAAAGATAATTTCTGCTTTTTCAGTTGATTCCACTCATGTTCCCTCTAAATGGCCAGTACTGCTAATTTCTCTCTGTGCAACCAGAAATGTGAGTTAGACCTTTTTCACCTCAGTGCAAATGCATGTAGCTTTACTCAGAAGCTGAAAAAAAAAATATTATTTTGAATTTCCTTTTAGGTTCAGAGGTTTCAAAAGACGTCAGCCATGTCATGCTGAGTTGCAGGGAAATGTATGTGAAATGCCCAGAATATCTAGAATATTTCTGTTTGAAGTAATGGTGCAGCCATAAAAACATGGCATCATGTGTTTGAATATTTCATTCAATGTAAGCATCATATGGCTTCAATAAAGTGTTTGAACAAGCAGATACAGAATATACCCTGTATATATGTAATGACAAGGACTGTGAGGGGAAAAAAGTGAGGCTCTAAAGCTACTTCAAAGCAAAAGTCAGAGTTTTAAGGGTTAAAATGAAATGAGCAAAATATCAAATTCAGTCAATAAACTACGAAAGGCTTAGTAAAACCTCACACATTGTAGTAGTAGTCTGCAGCAGGTGATATTTTCCAATGACTCAAGATTTAAAGGATACACTTAAAAAAAAAACACTCCTGCACACCACCACCTGAGCACACACGCACACCTACAAACACTCAATCCGTCTAAAAACATCTGACCGCACCACGTTAGTTCACTCTTTCCAGTGGACTACTGAAGTGCAACTCATACTGTGTGTATGAGCCACACACTGCAAATCATTATTTAGTTTATTTTCCCAAAATGTCCACCCAGCCACTGCTTGTAAGGGTCCGTCCTTGTCACCAACTCCCAAAATATTTAGCTTGTGTTGAACATACACATGCATGCACAAAGCAAAAACACATGTAAACACATAATATTAAGTTCCATGCTTGGTGTAAAAAGGTCATATTCTTCTTGTTATTCTTCTTCTTATTATTCAATTGATCATTGTATCAATAAAATGTCATAAAGTTGTGAAAAATGTCCATCACAAGATTTAAAAACCCGATTCAAACTGATTGTTTTGTCGAACTAACTGTTCAAAAACACAAACACATTTCATTTACAGTAATATAAAGCAGAGAAAAGCAGAAAATACTCACATTTAAGAATCTGGAACCAGAGAATTCAAGCTGTACACACACGAAAGCACGCTACAATAGAGGCTCTTTCTATATTTTATTATGTCCACGTTTACATGAAGTAGGTGATGGTTGGGGAGCGGAGGAGGGGAAGGGGGTGCATTTGTGTGTTTATGAATTCAGTATTAAGTATTTATTGCATTTGAACTCGGATTTGTTTGTGTCTACCTACCCAAGGACTGCAGATGGAAAAAAGCTAGTAGCTAAATCTCGTAGCCCACAATGCATCTCCTCTCCTTGTGTGAGATGAATGTTTCTTATACATGGTCCCTAACAAATAAATACAAACTAAACAACTCAATACTCCATGGGGCAGGCCTACTGCTCATCAAAACCTGTGTAAAATAACAGCGGATGATCACACTACTAAGAACGCAGAATACAAATGCAGAATTGATAAGAAAAACCCCCCTCAGCTTTACATCTCGCTCTGTATCCTTGAAAACCCTGCTGTCAATCACATCCAAAACCCCAGTTCAAAAAGCCTCCAGTTAACTCCACTGCAGCAGCTGAGTGTTCAACAAGCTTCACGACAAATTACAACATGTGATCATGATCGCACAAACAATCCAGCTCCCGGCTTCTCAGAATATCACATGATCAAACACTGAGGTGTTGCCTGTCTGTGTCAAGGCGTTGCCTGTCAGCGATAGCCCATGTGGTTTTGTTGACTGTGTCCTCTGAGGAATGCTGATAAGGCTTGGCGGCGCGATCCCCTGAGCTTGCAGGGCTCAGCACATGAGCGGAGATTCATCAAAACATATGTGAAGTGGACTTGTGGCTGATTGAGGGGCCTGATATCCTCTCCTCTGGTCTTCATTAGACGGAGGAATGGGGGGAAGGCAGGGGGGTTCCTCGCCACGGGGACTGCAGCGCTTGCAGCTCCAGTTTCTAGCAACTGGGTCACACAGCGAGGAGCCGCTGTATTTACTCATCAGATACTGTACAGTATGTGACTGCATTATAAAGGGTTTTGGTTTGTGTTTGACAACAGAGTCAGAGGGAACTCACAGTGTTAGCTGTGTTTTTTTTTGTTTTTTTTTAAAATATGAATGTCTCAGTGAGTTGCAGCTTTTCATATATCTTGTGCAATTACACTTGGCAGTAAAATATGTCTTGGTTTGTCTGATCACAAGTGTGGCAATCCTCTTTTTTCAAGTTGGCAAAAACATGATAATTCGTCTGAATTTAAGACATCTTGCACCTCCTCCCTCTACCTTCCTCTTTTTTTATTAGCAAAGAGAAATATACAACAGAATTTCAGGCTTCATCATCATCATCATTTAGCTGAAATGATGAAGGAAAGCTGCAACACTCATTCAAGGCCAAAACAGAAATATTCTTTTTCAAAACACACAGGCATGACATTCTGTCATTGTGACTTTCATCAGATACAGGTTTCATCACGGAAATGTCATGCCTTCAACTTTTCAATAAATCTTCAATTTTTGGTCTTCAGAGAGTGTTGCTCTGCTCTTTTATCATCATTTTTGCAATGCACCTCTCCCAGATTTTGTTCTGAGCACAATATCATGTCTTCAAGTTATCATCAAATATGTCATCCATATGGGAAAATTTTTAGTTGGTGGAACCAGCTCTAAATAATTGAGGGACCAACAGGAGCAACATTCAGGTGGTTTAAAATGCGTGTGGTAACATATAATATGTTATGTATCTGAACATAAATGTGTCCTTGCATTGAAAGACTGTCTCGTAAGCTTTGAAGTGCGCATAGCAACAACAAACCCCCTGAACCTCATAATCGCTCTCTCTAGCTGTTTTTCTGCTTGCAATTTGCAAAATGCTGGAACAGCAATTTGTCTCACCCAGATCTAGAAAATATTATCGGGATAAAAAACAGTATAAGCCATGGACTGTGTGATCAGGAGGACTGGTGGTTCATTACTAAAATTATGACCGTGTGAGTACTAATAAGAGCTGCGTTGTAACACTAAACACAATGGAGCCATTGGTCTAAGTCCAAACTGAACTATAGGAATTGCTTTGACATTCATACACACCTGCAAAAAATAAGGGTGTAGAGGTGTGGTGAGTGGTGTTTTAATATGTTTTCCCCTGAATATTCCAGAAAATGTGGTGTAACACATTGGAGGTGACAAGAGGAAAAAGCTCCGGCTAAAGTCAAATCAATATCAGACCGAGGAGTGAAGTCACTTTAGTTAGATGTTCCTTTTAAAGCAGAGATGCTTCTGCATGTATACTGACACACAATGATCATGCAAGAGAGCGTTCAAGTGCACAAATTGTATTTATTCTGTATCTGGTATACCTAAGTTTGGTTGTTATGGGAAACGGTAGAATCAAGTGACTCTGAATCTGTAGCTAATCTATAAAAATAACAATGCTGTAGCTGGTGAGTCATTGAGAAAATGGGTCTGAGATGATAATCTTAGATAGCCACAGAATAATGAAGTTGCATCAGTCCTCTGCCCAGCTCAGAGCACATGGAAAAAGTACCCAGATGGCTCACAGAATTTCATTTATTAATTGTGGCCTGTTGCCGGGTACCTGATCTGAGTTTTCAGCACAATAATGACAAAATGGCAGAGGTTAATCTTCTAATGACTACTCTACTGAATTTTGCAAAACCAAATAACTTGTTGTTCCTGCAGGGCCAAAGCTTTAATGGGCAGGTGGGCTGTGGAAAAAAAAAAAAAACAGATTGAAAGTATTAATGGTAATTATAGTAATTATGTTAGAAAAAAGCATTGTTATTAATGTTGAATGAAGGTAAATGTCGGTATATTTGCATATTATTACTTTTGTGAACTTATGCTTCTCTCAACTTTGAAATTATCTTTTAAATTAGCCATTTAAAGGTGACAACTACACATTTATTTAAGTTTTAAACACTACTTAGAGTACTGTAGTTCTTTGTCTCACTCATTTATGACACAGTCACCGTTTCTTCTTCTTCACACCTTCCTCGTGACAACATAATGTCCCCTGTGTTCTGCAGGTAAGCTCAGTTCAATAAGCAGTAACCCCACTTCAACAGGAAACAGGGTGGGGGTGGTTTGGTATAAATGTGCTCCGATACATCCAATATTCATGGTTTGAGTGGCCAGACTGTTCGTAGTCATTAGTGCACTTACTGCTGCTTCTCTGCCATCTCACCCTGTAGTTCATCACAGAGCCAAGACATGTTCCCCTGCAATAAACATGAGCCTGTCATTTCCAACAGTTCTTACACCCCACGCAACCCACCACCTGTAAAGAAAGTGTTGTTTTTTTTCCAATAGTGCCATCACAACCTTATTGAGATGTGGACATTTTACATAGAGATTATCAGAATATCTCAGATGCAGTGAACAGTGGTTCCGAACGTGAGGGTTACAAGAAAATTTGTATATTTTTATGGCTTTTCTCAAATGTACTCAGCTCATTTTGCAACCTCTAATTAGGGGTTGCAACTTTTACAGCCTCATGATACCTTGCGTGTATTATGGGCACAACTTCCGGTTATATCTTTTGCTGAACCTATGTCTGCAAGAGTTAGCGGTATACTACATGTGCTTCCACTTTCATATGAAGCTTTTTGGGAAATAAATGATGTGGCTAGAAAACAGCCAGTTACACTTTAAATGGCATAATGTGATGAGATGGAAGGAGCCAGGCTAGCTGTTTGCAGTGCTAAGCTAAGTGTTGCTGAATAAGGTCACAAGCAGAGCAGCCAAGTCTCACGCTTTGACCGTGAGACACACGCAATTGACACAGAGCTCACAATCTCACGCCACACATGCCTTTTCCCACGCTAACTTTTCGTCTTCACTTCCTCTTATGTAAAATTTGTGATTTTTAAGCAAAGGAACAGCAGTTTTGTTTTTTTTTTTGTTTTGTTTTCCAAGTTCAGACGAGCTGAGGCGCAGAGTGTATCAAGATTATGGCAGCACTTTTTATAGATTGTCCGTGAACTCATCTGTTCATCTGTTTGAACCGAAAGCAAGCAACAACAAATCATTGCGACGCGCACTCTGGTGGAGCCGATAATTTATTCAGATATGATTTCTATTTGGATAAACCTGAGAGACTAAATTGGGGAGTGTCAGATAAATGGCAGCGACTTGTGAGGAGCATAGATCTTTCTTATCCTATGTTTTGAAGAAAAATATGTGTAATATCTGGAGTGTAGTGGGTCAGTTTACCACAAATAATACTTATTTAATACAAACAACAAAAAGTACTACTAAGATATCCCAAAACTTGGCAGCCCTGGTCACAAGTCAAAAAGGTTGGCATTCAGTGCATTCACATTGACAAAAAATTAATAATGATTGAAGGTATTTGTATAATTGCTAGATTTAGAATAATGTTTTTTTTTTGGACATCAGCTCAGATTTAAGGCAACCACCACAACATCACAAAAAATGTGAGACAGCATATAACACTTGCAAGCTAAAGTCTACAAGAGAAAGACTGTAAGGCTGTGTGCATGACACTGACTCACCAGGTAAAATTAGGTAAATGACATCATCTTATTGATTTAACCTGTAAAATTTACCTTAGCCACGAGGCAAGGATGTCAATAAACGTCTGCTGCTGGAGAAGAATTTTAAATCAACTGAGGCATTGAGGGTGCCATCTTTTATATAGAACTGTAAAAAGTGATTTTCACTGCTTCAGAAATGGAACTCTGTGTGTGCTTCTTGCATTATTAACTTTATTTTTTTTTTAATGAATAACCTGTTTAAAAAACAAGTCAGGTCTGTTTTGATGTTACTTGGTGTTGCCTCACTTAACTCTTCCCCAGTCTCTCCTTATGGTGCCAAATACGGTAAACATATCAAAATACTTGGGTAATTTATGTGGAGAACTGTTATAAAATATGTAAAAATCAATTAAACATCCTTAACGGCCTGTTGGTTCACAGAGTTAGGACGGAGTTTGGCAAAATTAGCCTTTAAATGTGCTGCCCTGTCCATTTGAAATTACAACACTCTTGGTTATATGGATGTTTCTTCCTATTTATTCTTTGTCCTGAGAGATTTAAACATCCATTTCTGGTTTTTGACTTGTCATCACAAAAATTAATGTTCTGAGATCAAGTCCAAATATTTCTTTCTGTCACCATTTTATCACAGCACTCAACAATGATAGATATTTAATTGGTACCGGTACTAATGGCCCCCATAATTCTTTTCTTGTCTCTGAAGGCCAAGTTGAAGTCCTGAGCACTTTCAGTGACCAGCTGTCCATCTCTCCGCTTTTCTCTTCCACGTCTTTGTTTGTCATCTGGTTTTGGAGTGCTCCGTGACACCATTTGTCTCCATAACAAGTCTCAGTAAACAGCGTTTTGGTGGGCCCACCTGCAGGAGCCCCGGTGCTGGTCGCTGCTCACCACGGGCCTCCCAGGACTACCCACAGAGGAGGAGGCAATTAAGGCCTGGGGAAGGAGCCATAAATCTCCATAAACTTCAGCTAGCCGCTCTCCCCCCACTTTCGCTGGACACTCAATTGATGCATCTCCTCCTCAACAGCCCCCAGACGGACTCCAGAGGAGAAAAGGAACTCTCCTGATTTCCCACAACTAAGCAGCTCCTTTTCAATGTTCCTCTTCCGTCAAGGCCATGATTCATGGTGCAAGAATTTTGGACTATACTGTTGCTGTAATTTAATGGGCAGTATTGCTTAAGTTTGTTGGGGTTTTGTTGCACAGAAATATTTATTTTTTACCTTGGGATTTTCTGGTTTGAGGAACATCAACCAGTTATGTTGCTGAAACAAACATTTGCTAATGGGACTCCTGAGCCATTTTAAAAAGAAGTATGTGATAACTGTACTGGAGAGGGTCAATACAAAGCTGCAAAGACTTGTCTCATGACAGTTTCATGATAGAGTGCAAGCTTAAAGCACAGTTATAAAATATACAGAGACTTCCTGTCTCTCTGCAATTGAGAGCATTTTCACAACATAATGTACAACATGAAACCTTTTTTCTGTAAATGTGTGGTAAAGGATTGTCTGGTGGTGTAGTGCAGGGAAAGAGACGCTGGTCTCACTAATCAGGCAGGACGTGCAACGGAAAACATCCCTCTCGAGGAGGAAATGCCTGCTTCCTTTTTTATCATATTCTTATAGGACACGCTCCTCTGAAAAGCTGCTGATGTAATGGCCTCAGTATCACCACCTACAGAGAGATAGGTGTGTGTGTGTGTTTTTGTGAGAGAGAATGAGTGAGAGAGAGAGAGAGAGAGAGAGAGAGAGAGAGAGAGAGAGAGAGAGAGAGAGAGAGAGAGTCTTCTGTTTATCCAGCTAAAATACCGTATTTCCTCAAATAAAAGACAGTAGTCATTTAAAAGCTGGGTCTATGTTAATGGCCGAGGATGTGGTTGACATGAACAAATAAAGTCCGGCTTTCCTGGCTTTATCATGTAAATACATATAAATTGTATTGACAGTGATATAAGTCAGTAAGTAAATTGTTGTACTTGATCCCACTTAAAGGTCAACCAAAGACCTTTGCATGGACCCCCCCTGGGCCTTGGGCTGCGGTCATCTGTACCCTTTGACCTCCACTGATGGCGTGGCTGCATTCATATCAGCCCCAGCTGTACTTTGTGTTTAGTACTAATTAGCTAATTTGCAGTAGCTGTCAAGTGAAAACCAAATATCTCCAAATTTGGTGATTTTTAATGCTGATAAATTTATGGATTAAAAATCTCTAATGGGTTGAGAAAATCAGCTTTTTAAGCTGAATAAACCATACAAAAAACCTATTGAGTTCTCTGAAAAATGCAATGATGCAAGGCTGAAAACAGGGCTGTTTTTTCTAGCTAATGAAAACCAGATGTTTTTGAGATACATAGTTTTCACATGACATTGGCAAAGAGTTAATGTACTAACACGCAACATTGTCATTGTGAGAATGTTAGAATGCTAACAATAGCATTTAGCTCAAAGCACCACTGTGCAATAATACAGCCTCTCAGAACTACTAGCGTGGCCTAGCATATTGATTTCATCCAAAATTACAATAGCTTGAACCAAATGTACTCTTTACTTTTAAGCAAAAACAGAAAGAGGATTTCACAATATTAATTAGCAAAATTAACAAAAAAAAAAGGATCTCCTGTGAGTGTGGATCACTGTGGTGCAACTAAAAAGCAACCAAATACCTTTTTAAAAAAAATTACATCCATGTGTGTTTGTCCTTCCCCCCTTATCTTAGATTTTCTAATGATCTATCATATGAATTTAATTCCACTTTAGAAAACCACATTTAGAAATATTTAAAAAAATGAGTTTACAAGTGTTTTCTTTGTTTGTTTGTTTTTTTTTTTTTGGCAAAGCATCCATTTAGACTACAATATTTTAAACATTTTAAAGACTTACAAATATGTTTCATTGACTATCTAATCCAGGCTCTAAAAGTACCCATTATCATTACTAAATATAAATTAAATAAATCTAAAAATTGTTAAAACTGTACACTCAGTTTCAGTCTTCTGCTAAGTAGGATAACTGTTACTAAGATGTGTGAATAGATGTCTCTCAGCAGATGCTGTTGATGGAGATGTGAATGGTGTTGACCTGATCTGTGAACTGTCTCTCTTCTCCCTCCTCCACACAAACCAACCACCTGTCTGGCACATCTCAAACACACATCTAGGGGAAAACTGCTGTTTGTGCGTGAGTCACTTAAATGCTCTACCTTTCATTGACCTGGAGACGCACTATTTCTGTGTGCCAGTTAAACCACATGTGGAGGTGGCAGCACAGCTCATTCGATCCCTACACCTCTCTACTTTTCTTTTTTTCCCCTCCCAGTTTCTCCTCTTTGGTGGTGTGATATCACTTTACTGGGTCACCAGATTTCCCAGAGTCACTGAGGGGACATGTTGCTCACCTCTTGACTTCTTTACCTCTTGAACTGAGAGAAATTTCCTCTGATATAGGGCTAAGACTGCTAGCTGTCATTCTCACCTCCTACTTATTAAAGACTGAAACCAAGACTGGGAGAAGGTGTGCAATTTAGTGAAAGTAAAAAGGCGAACAACAGAGGAAAGCTGATAAGCATCAAGCTGTACTTGTAGAGCAGCTCATCTAACATTAATGGTAGAGTAATTGGTTTGTAACTGTAACACTTACTAGGCCATCAATAATGACCAGGGAGGTGAGTGTAGAGTTACTTGGTTAGGATAAGGGGCCATTGTGCCAGAGCTGAAGCCACAGGATCAGCTGAATGGGCCTGCAGTTATGTCGGACAAATATTTATACAGTATCATGTTACTGGAACATTCTAACTAGTGGAGACAAGAATAGGCAGGGTGATTGAAAAGTCAGATACACATGTACTACATTTCTACTTTATCTGAGGATCTACTATTGGATCATTGACTGATCAAAGCTCAGGAAATACAATAATGAAAGGGGCTCATTACATTCAAGAGTGTTGATTTTCCAAATGCGCTGGGAGGTTCATTCTGACATGCTATTACAAAATATGTAAACATTTCACTGTCTGACATTTATTCCATATTTCAACAAAACACATGAATATGAAATGTAAAAATCTGAAATAAAAAAGTACAAATACTGAAATTGAATTTGTACTTTTATATTGCAATATCAATATATGGTGACATAGTAAAACGTTTGGGAAATTCACAGATAAGATAACCTAATTTATTTTAAATGAACTTAATCCATATATGTATATTCTAATATCCAAGTTAGTCCTTAAATGCAAAGTTTATGTTTGAAGACTGACAGGTAGCATAGCTTGTGAGTTCTCATTTTGCAAACTCAGCAACTCTAGTGGTTCCTCAGTGACTTAGAGACACCTCCTCAGTGGTTCTTGAGTCAAGGAGGAGACTATTACTCATTTGGTTTCCCGATCAGATTTTCACCTTTGAACACAGTGTTGACAATTAAGGCTCTGGGCCAATCATGTCTTCAACATTTGGAAAAGTATATATGATGTTGAAGGGTTTTGGGAATCCTAGTTCAAAATGATTGACCATTACTAAACATCTGTTCCAAGATATGAGAGATGCAATAACATGTGCAAACTGTATCTCCATTGTTGCAACAAATTATAATATTTTATACATGAGAAATGCTGAGCTCTCTGCATTTACGCTGTTAAGTATGAAACCATCCATCTCTGATTGTGATTTTAGTTTTACAAGTTTTAATATGTTATTGGGACTTCAAAACAGCTTCAGTGCTTCACAGCAAAGATTCTATAGTCAGTGATTTGGTGTTCAGCTGGGTTGACATCTGGTGAAGGTTATAGCATATGATCCACATCATTTCCACACTCATCAACTAGTCAGTGAGCCTTCATGCTCGTATGGAAGCATCTGCATTTGTTTCTCTACTCATTTATTTAGTTTTTTCCTTAAATTTGTCACCTGTCTGTATATACACAGCAATGGGCATTGTCTTATTCCTGTTGGCATCAGTGTAGTTCTTTCAGTTTATCCCTGAAGAAGGTTTTAAGCTGCTCTTTGTCACATTCACTGGCAGTCTCTGTAACTGACAACAGAATCCAACAAAAACAATCTGCAGTAAAACACACTGCAGAATAGAGACTGAAATCTAGTTGGCAGTCCTGAGCAACTGAGGCGAAAACGGACAGAGCTGCCAGCACGCCAGTCTCTCAACAGTAGACTTTGGCTCATACAAATCCAGTTAAATAATGGGAAATAATACATAATGTCCCATGTCAAGAATTATTTAACTCATGTCCGATGCCGTTCCCCCAAAAGAAAACTACCCAAATTTTGCCCTCCTTTCACATCAGAATATGCACATGAGTATGGCAGAGGTAAACTAATCTGCTCCAGTTCAGTATAGCAATATTGACAATGTTGGCAAGGATGAAATACCACAATGACTAATACACAGAAATGCAATAAATAAGGTTGTAATTTGAAAATCCCTCCATTTAGACTTGGCTTTTGTAACTCGCTGTGTTCCAGATTCTGATCAACATTTTCTGCAGAACTGCTGGTCCAATAACTGTACCAAACCAATAATCTGTTCCTGTTTCTGCTAAAACAACCTTGAATGCTGCCAGGTTGCATCTCAGCACCTGCATTCATTTGAGGGAATGCTGTATATGAAATCCAGCCTTAACTTTCTAACCTAGTATCATCAATTTGATAAACACCAGAGCAAATTCTGGCTTATGTCAAATTCAGAACTTTTCAGACTTTAAATTTAAAGAAGGCACAAAGAGATTTCCTAATTTTATAATACAGTAGAAGGTGACTTCTATCTAAACATGAAGCTTCACTTTACATTCAGATAAACTAATGTGGCAGCTACAATTGTTGGATTTTATCTGTTAGATCAACATTTATCTTCCAAAAGGAATTTTTATCATATATCAAAATGCCACGGAGACATTAGAGCAGCGGAAAATCACCAAAGAGCTGCACAGATCAGTTCATCGGATCATTTTCTCCCCGGGGTGACGACGCAGGAGTTGGGCGGCTACTGCTGCAAGATGATTGGCTGGTCTCACCCGGCCAGCGGCTCCTCACATCTCTGAAAATGTCGCAGGAGATTTACAAACAGGCGTTATTTGGATACAATGACCAAATATTGGGAATGCACATGGTTACTTTCTTGCACGAGAAAGGGTCTAACTTTATTTCTTCTGTGATGAAACCTAAGGAGCATATATTTCTATGTAGGGAACGTTAGGAGTCTTAAGTCAAAACTGTAGAGATCAAGACAGACACAGTTTCTTGGTTTTTGAGGTCAGATTGAGTTGCCATGTGACCCTAAGCCCCCACTCCTCACTGCCCGAACAGCCCTCTGAACCTCCCCTGAGAGCCACAGCTGTTGGGGACCTCTCTTTGAACTCACGGCAGGAGGTCTATAGCACCCCCTGGCCCTAAGCTGTCCCTTCTCTCCACCACTGCCTCGACTCTGCAGCCTGTAACCAAAGCCTGACATGGACTTTTAAGAGGGCTCAAACCTCCCACGGCAGCTGCTCGCCTGGTAAACGGATCCACGCAGGCAGATCACCTGAGAGCACCGGGGGTAGATCTCTGGAGAGCTGCTCATGTGTCCTACTGCCCGCTTCATTTCGCAGAGGACTGCAAATGAAAGGGCCGTGAAGACCCATGAGACTGAGCAGAGAAGGAAAAAGTAACAAAACTAGAAACTTTCAAGGTGACCCATTTATTAAAAGACCTTGGACTACTTTATTCAACAGGAGTGGTCCTATATGGTGCATTTCCAAACAGCAGATGAAACAGGAACAAAGCCCTGCAGGATTTAAAAAAGGGAAGCTGCAGAAAAAAAGGATAGATTTATGTAAGTATTGTCACAAAAATAAAAAGCTTGTATGCCAGGTCAAATTTGTGCATCTGTTTTCTTGTCTCTGGTTGGAATCTTTCTCATCATTAAGAGGTTGGATCAGGTGCAAATTTGATGGTACTGCTGTACATCTAGTGCAGTCAAAGTTCTCTTGAGCTTATATGAAGCTTCAGCTTTTTGGGTTAGCTAAATCAAGTCAGCCCTGTCTCCTAGAAATTACATTTCTACTGTATATTACTATTTTTTTCACAATTATGTTTTGGTAATTGCTGCCTGGATTTTGTTTGCAGGCAACATTTTTTCCACTAGGTGTTATGATTTTAAACCACATACAAAGCATAGGGATGTGGTTAGGGTGGATTATAGGTGTATAACACTCAGGACTGGAGATTGGGGTTCACATCCAGAGTCCTATGTGTGGTTAGGTTTAGTAATATAATAAGTAGCATACAAATGTCATGTCTTGGATTCAGGGT
The DNA here is from genome assembly GCF_910596095.1 of Thunnus maccoyii. Taxonomy (NCBI): domain Eukaryota; kingdom Metazoa; phylum Chordata; class Actinopteri; order Scombriformes; family Scombridae; genus Thunnus; species Thunnus maccoyii. The sequence continues at coordinate 7,713,574 of NC_056551.1, forward strand.
TGTGGTGGTAGAGCTACACTATTGTTCACATTGGTTTTGTGGATTATGTACTTAATGTAAATATCTAATTAAATAAAGCGTAAATGACAGGTGAAATGAAAAAAAAATCCTTCTTCTCACTCTTATTCTCTTGTATATTATATTATATATGCAGTACATTATCTATATTATATAAAAAAATAATATTCCCTTAGAAAATTCTCCACCTTGCTATGCTCTGTGAAGTCTCAACATTCCTCTAGTGTCAGGATATTAAATCAAATAAAGATCAGATCAGTGGTACAGCAGCAGCTGGGGCATGCCATGTGGGACTTGTAGTCATTAATGAGCAGTGACTAATTGCTCTATGGTTCTGTGGGAATACAGTAAATCTCTATGGGACTTGCTCAATGCTCGGTTTCCCCCCTTCAAACAGCCCTCATGCCTGTCTCTTTCGCTCTTTCTGCCAGGGTTTAAAGCTCTCCACCCTTACAGCATACTGCAGATGAGACAGCAAGATAAATTAGGAAAACCTGTTTCCCACCTTTTGGGTTTTGTCATGAAAAGATATGTATCATCCTTGATTAAGTGATTTCCACAGAAAGATATATTTTTTTTATGTTGCAGGGGAAAAAACCATTGGTTCTGCAGAAAATCTATATAGACAAACAGTATATGACATACTGGGTCAGCGACTGCCAGGACAAAGTCTGTGTTAATGACCCTATCTCTGTCCATAGTTGCACAGAGATATACAATTCATTTTGGCCTTTTTGAATGGAGTGACTGTGGTTGCCAACTGGTTCAAAGTGGCATTCTAGAAACCAAGGACACGGTCTAATTTTCTAAAATGCAAGATTTATCACCATTCCAATAAAAATACCAAAAGACAAAAAAGGCAGAAGCTATAAATCAGCTAATAAACATCCCCCTCATTAAGCTGATTGACAGGATTTACTGCCTGGCCTTCACTTCTCTTCACGTCCATTATTGCTATTGATTGCTGTCAGTTTGGAATGATATTTTCCTCTGTGCTCGACTTGCCACGGCTGATTATAATTACTTACAGCATGACCAGAAGTCTCCTGGCCTTGAGGTTGGAGTTTCAGCAGAACTAGATACAATATGTTTTGTCTCAGCTGTGATGGCTTCTCACAGATCAATAAAACCTTGTCAAAGACTAACACTCTACTTCACTGAGCATCTTCATTGAAAGTGACATTTTGTTTATTGTAAGACTAAACTCACTTTATTATGTTCGCAAACCTGCTTTCTGAGTAGCTTGTACTTATACTTTGAATGACTGCTCCATCAAAGGATCAAGTTCATCCACAGCTGTGAATGAACACCTGAGCAATGACAGATATCAGATATTTTCTTAAATGATAGCGTAAATTTTTGTGTATGTTCATGACATGTTGCCAATCTAAGAGGAGCATTTAAAAAAAAAAACAACAACCTTGCTGTACAGTGAAAACCACGCATCCCCAAATTTGGTGATTTGGAATTTTTGAGATAAACCTGAAGGATTAAGTGTTCTTCTACAGGCTGAGAAAATCCTCCTACACAAACCATCTAAAAACCCCACTGGATTATCTGGGAAAGGCATCGTCACAAAGCTGAAAACCGGGCTGTTTTTCTAAGCTCATGAAAAGTAGACCTTTTGGAGATACATGGTTTTCACAGGACAATGGCACAACACAAATTTTGTTGTGTTTTGTTGTGTGTTTGTTTCTTGTGTTTGTGCTGTTGATTCATTTTATTTGTTCACTGGTAGAGAAATGAGAATAGAACTATTTGGCAAAAACTGTGAAACATTAGTTGGTTTCAGTTCTTCAGAGGATTTGCAGCTTTAAATATATTTTAGTCTTGACTGATGGTCAGATAAAACAAACAATTCAAAGACCTTTTAAAACTATTTTTTGACATTTTCATGACAGAGAGCATGGAGCAAGTGGTTTTCCGCTCAACAGGAATGGGTAACGGTGTTGCTTATCTTGATGACATGCAACCATTTAATTGTGCTTACCGCTTATTTTACCATTCCTCCCTTGAAATGTTATCCCTTGCAAAACTAATCCGCCACATTTTTCACAGTGAACTCACTACTGACCATGTTTACTATGTCTGTATTCTCGCAGTGAGACTAGATAAAGCTAATCTTGTCAGCCATTACAAGTTCTCACACTATTATCTATACAAGAATGGGCTTCAAAGCAAAAATTTGGAAATGATTTCACTTTCTACATTGTAAAAAAAAAAAAAAAAAGACACCCCTTGGTTCAGTCTGCTCCTTTTTGAGCATAACAGACAAAAACCCCCCACAATATTTATCTTCAAACAAATGAGTACAAATTTCCTGTAAGATCAGGTTGGTGTGAGAGAAAGGTGGGAGGGAGTGGGGAAGACTCTGGCTGCAAGGCAGCAATCGCACAAAACACATTTGGAGGTCATTATAGCCAGTCATGCTGAGTGACTCCTACAGGCTGAAACACTGCTTACAGTTAGTTAGTTTCAAGTGGATTTGATGAAAGCTTTCATTCAGTCCAGCTCATTAGTTTGAGCCTTGGATAGTACACATTCTGAGATTACTCACTGTGGGCCTGTGCTGAGCTTTTCATCAATATCTACATAAATCACTCATTGGGAGGACAAATCTAAAGTGGAACACCTAACATGTCCAGAAAGCACATGTGAAAACCAGCCTTCTGTTTGACAAAAACATGGACACCGTTTGGTCCGACCTTGCCAAAAAAACTTGCCGCAAGACAAAAATGTACACACAAGCATCTGAGTTCGTTTGACAGCTGATTTGCAAAAAAGCCTGTATTACAAAACTTTTCAACTCTATTACATTTAGATCAACCCTAAAACGAGACCCGACATTGGTTTTGAACGATTTTGCAGAATCCCAGATTGCATTCCATGACAACATGTATTACACTAGTGTTTCAAAAATGATTTATTTCTCCAATATCTGTGATAATTATGGTATTGTCAATGGAGGGTAAAGCTATCCAAGAATTATCCAGTCTAGGGACACTGGGCTGATTGAATTCTTAGATTAGGCCAGTGTGGAGTGAAAGCATTACATTTTTTCTTCATTTTCCCTGCCTCTCAGAATTCCTTGAAACTTTTAGTCAGTGTGTTTTTTAGTTATAGAGGGCAAAGCAGAAAGGAGGAATAAGCATTAGCAATTTTCTATTAAAAAGCACTGCTGTCAATTATGAAAAAGTCATACAACTTGTAAAGAGCAAAAACAGAAGGTTTAGGTCCACAAACTACAAGAGGTTGGAATAGACTCATCAAAACCCAAAATCAATGAATGCCTCCCTGCTACAAGACACACACAACAGATCCTTACTACATCACCTACCAGGTCTTTTCTCACAGTGATGGTATTATTACGACAATGGTAAATCCTCAAAGGGAAAGCAGAGTGTCAGATTGGAACAGCGCTGCTTGAGGTCAAAGTGTTTCTGTGTCTTACTCAAAGATACATCACCAGGGCAGATGTTTGCCAAAATAGAGGCTTGAAGACTTTCTCTGTTCTGACATTGGTCACTGTTGCCTAGACATGCTCACCGTACGGTCACTGTGCCCTAACGAATGACAGCAGTGTTTTTTTTATTTTCCTACAGTATTACCACTACAGTAATGCCCACAAAAAGCCTAAACCCAAATGCATTTACTGCAGTCAGAAGCTATTAACGTCTGCTCAACAGCAGGTCTGTCGTATTTTCCCAGAAACGAGAGGCTCCCAATGTTTCTGGAAATCCATTAAAACTGTTTACAGAGACATAGTCAGGGTGCACTGAGTTATTTTGTGGTGCGTTCTCCTTATTCCCATAGATAACTGGACAAACATAGACAACGTGAAACGACATCAGATTGAGAAAAAAGCAGAATGATTTACTTCATCTCAAATGTAATGATTTACTGCCTTTTCTCTGTTTTATATCATTGTAAATTGAATGTTTTGAAGACACGATGTGATGGACATTTTCACTATTTTTTGATATGTGCTATACTAAAACCAAAAAGTTAATTCTTCCTTTATACTGTTGTACTTTTATACTGTAAGTATTGTTGAAAAGCATACTGGGAGATGTAGTAAAACATATGAAACATATGAAACCACTAAAAGAAGTTGAAGTAGATTAGGCAGGGGAAGAAAAGAACAATTCATCACAATTTTTGTTTAACTGAATGTATCAAATTTTAAAAAGTGATCCAGCAGTATAAAAGGGTAAATTATCTTCACTGCCATGTCGACATTTAGCTGATGCTCTTATCCAAATGTTAAAGATTGGAGCCATATTTCTCCTCAGCCGTCCTCTCCTTGCAGCCTTGCAGCCCATATCCGAGGGCATTCATGCACACAGAGGGATGCAAGCTTTCGCCAACATGACCCTGGGCCCTTGCAGATGGAAGACGGAGCAGGCTCTTGTCTGACTCAGCTCAGGTCCACACAGCGGGCTGTCAAAGCTCATCATCATCATACACTCCTGCGATCAATACCTTACAGCCTCCTGACAGAGTGTGTTAGCGCAACACACTCCTAGCTCAGTCTTCACAGAAAAAAGCCACAGAGAAATAAAGGGAGGGAAAGCAGAGAGTAAAAATGTGTGGTTTTGGTGACATGCACATATTTCCGTCTATTTCCCTTTTGTTGACATCATGTTTGCAGCAGTATGTGGGGCATTAAATAGACTCAGAGTGTTCTGTGTCTGTAACTATATAGAGCCATTTTTCTTCCACAAATTCCCACAATTTAGAATTTTAGAAAATGTCTTCCAGCTATGACGCAACACAGATGGAACATTTATTTGCTCTCATCACTTGAAGTTGCAAGCAGGGATATTTTGCAAAATGTTACAAGTTCTTGCAGCAATTCTTGCACAGATTGTGATTTATAACTTGGAACTTGAAGACATAAGACTTTCCAAACACTTTTGAAATGAAGCTCAACTTAGGAAACACAAGCACACTGTCTATACAATAAGGTCAAACACACTACACTACAATGCTTTATCTTTTTTTTTTACATTGGTGTGTCCATGCAAACTATACAGAAAGCTGTGAATATACCAATCCTTAAATTCTCCATATGTATTTTTGGATGACTCTTGTTGTGCTTATGAGCTTTTTTTGAGTAAAATATTTAGCTTATTTTGTATTGCATCTAAAAAGAATAAGACAATGCTGAGCCAAGTTTATTCTGAATGATTTATAAGTTGATGAAACAGTCTTCTGTGAGAGCAGCTCACCAAATCACCATTATAACCCTGTTTTCTTTTTAAAGTTTTGGTATCTCTTTTTCTGCAGAGACCGTTGCAGCAGAGTTGAGCCTTCACCACTCTATTGATTCTTTCTATAAACTTTGAGTTGAAAGTTGGGCAAGCCCATGTGAGTAAAGCAGAACTTTGACTGATCAATGGGAAAAAAAAAACCTTTCGATTAGATATGATTATTCAAAGCTCAAGATGTGAATATTTGATTTCCATTTTATATATTAATATTATATAAAGCCGCATACGCAAAGACAGAGTGAAAACTGACATGAGGTGGAAATGAAGGGCAATAAAAGGGAAGAAGCGTCTTTTACCGAAGCTGCATGAATCCACCTCTAATAGTCCATATTTGGATTAGAGTTATTTCAAAAAAGTGAAAGAATGACCTTTGACCTACAGTACAAAAAGTCTCTAGGGACTAAATATGTATGAAGCAATCTAAAATACAATCACGAAAGTTGGTGGGTGTAGTCGAGTCTGCCTTCTAAATCGCCATAGCCGTTGCAACAGCAACTGCTTGCATTCCAGGAGTATGTGCCAGCTCTGTAAACACACACACAAACATATACGCAGACAAACACACACTAACACACAGACACACTTGCAAAATCAATAAACTTCAGTCCCGCTTGACAAACAAACACACCAGAGCTTCTCTGTGGTAGGAAGGTTTTCCATCCTGCCAAGTCTTGGTCTGCAACTTGTCTACAAAATTGAACCTTTTTTTAAAAAGTTTAATAATTTTTTTTAAGATTTCTGAAATCCAAGAGTTTGCTTACAGAGCCCTCATATGGTACCAGAACTCAGCCATCTCAAACAAACATAGTGCGGATGTACTGTAGTAGCTGCAACACTGGACTATTACCTTTGAACTACATAAACTGTGTATGGTTCACTGCCAAGATAAATATATGCTGTCAAACATATCCATCTCAAAGCATTTACTAATTTCAGTGAAAGAGAGGGGTTGTGAGCTGTGCACTTGCGCTCTGCACTATAAGCCTTTAACATACATTGTTAAAAAGCTTCCATCTATTATTCAGAAAAGTCTCTCATATTGATAATAACGTAATGATGATACTGCCTGAAGCCACAGGCTAATTCTTCAAGACAAGAATTTCAAACAATGTAAAAGAAAGAGCTTATTAACACAGCTGTCCACAATAAAACAAAGCCTACCGAGATTATTGATTTCACAATAAAAAACACGTGTTTGACTCACCCGTGCTAACATCCAGACAGAAGGGGTCCATAGTGAGGTACCTCTGGCAGACAGACAGATCCACAGATTTATGTCTTCCCCTGTCAGGTGCAACTTGCCCTGGAGATCAGACAAGGTCTATCTCAGACTGTTCTCCCAGCAAACTCTTTTTTTTTCTGGGCCGTTCACTTCCAAAGAATAGACGGTCCCCTGTTGCAGATCAATCTGTTGAGAGCTCTCCATTCTGGGCATTAGGAAATCCTGGCTTTCTTTGGTTCTAAGGCAATCGAAAGAGAGCAGTGCATTACTGAACTCTTAAACTGGACTTTCTCATGCTGCTGGTACCTTCCAGGACAATGCCACTACTGCTAGGGGTTTGTTTTCTGGTTGTTTTTACTATTTTGGGGGCTTCAACACCACTTTGTTTCATGGTTGTGCTTTACAGGGCATCATTCAAGAGCAGGATTTCATACAGTATGAATAGTATCAGGGCTTCACACACAGGTACCACATGCTATTATCCTGATGAGAGCATAAAACATGTATGGTACACTATATAGCATTTTTGTTTTTATAGACTGAGCATCATAATCCCAAAGAAAAGTGCTATACAGATATGATATTATTATAATAATCCAAGCTAGCAAGCCCTATTCTGCTTTAGAAATAATTGTATATTATATAGATTTAGTATTATTTAAGATCATACTGGGAAATCCATCATGCATCACATAAATATTTGAATATTGGACCAAATCAGACCATATGTATAAATCAAGCTGCAACAACCACAGCTTGAGGCTGAAGTAATGCCACTGATGGCCGCTAGATCCCAGCTCCAACTAACTCTAAATCAAAAAGTGTCAAATTCTCTGTAGGAATACTAAGTCAATATTTTTTCAATTAGTCATTATGGTCTCAATTGCTAAATTCAGACCCTTTAATAAGTGTGCTGGTGGTCATTGTGGAAATTATTGCTCCTTTAATAGGATTTAAAGACATATAGTAGCTTTGATGTCTGGGTTAGTGCATGTGGCTATTAGTACATCCACTATTTTGAAAGGGTTAGCCATCTGTGAATGCATCATTTGCTACCAAGCTGTCATGCAATAACCATCTCCCAAGACCTTTGCAACAAGATTGTTGAGCAACATAGAAATGGCACAGGTTACTGACTGATTTCTCAACTCCTAAATGTTCCCATCAGCACCATTGGGGCCATTATCCACAAGTGGAAGAAGCATCACTCCACCATCAACCAGCTACGCACAGGAGCGTCAGATTGCTGACCAGGCAGTAAGAAAATTAGTCAGAAGCGTAGCCCAAGAGTCAAGAACCACTCGAAAAGAGGTCCAGAAGGACTTGGAGGAAGCAGGCACAATTCTCACAGAGAAAACAATAAGCAATGCACTCCACTGCTGTGGTCTCCATGCACAATCACCCCGTAAGACTCCATTACTGAAGAAAAGACATGTTGAAGCTTGTTTGAAGTTTGCTACACAACATTTGGAAAAGCCTGTAGATTAGGAAGGATGTGGTGTGTTCAGACGAAACAAAAATTGAAATTTTTGGCAATAACACTACGTGCCATGTTTGGAGAAGAAATGGTTCGTCATATGACCCTAAAAATAGGACAACGATCCAAAACATACTGCAAAGACTCTCGACTGGTTCCATAAGAGAAAATAAAGGTGTTGGAATGGCCCAGTCAATCACCTCACTTGAACCCAATAGAATATTTATAGAAGGAACTGAAGATAAAGATTCACCAGCGGGCTCCCCAACATCTTCAACATTTGAAAACTGTTTCCTTAGAAGAATCCAAAATCCCCCATGGACAATGTGAGATGTTAGTTTCTTCATACAGGAAGCGTCTTGAAGCTGTCATTGCAAACAAAAGGCTTCTCCACCAAGAATTAACTACATTTCAGTTAGTGTGTTCAATACTTTTTTCCTGTGTCATTCCAATTTAATGTACATAACTTTTTTTTATTGTATTATTGTAGTGTTATGATTTATTTAGCTGTGTTGCCTTATTGAGTTAATACCAGTGTCTGGTCTTAATTACATGTGAATAGCTGCACTGGAATTATGTTTACTGAAAAAAATGTTGACATGTTAAATATTTATTTCGCCATATAAATACTGTTCTGCAGCTTAGTATTTTCACTGTGAATTCCCTCATTCTTCTACGAAGGTTAACTGCTGATTTTTTTATGTTTGAAGTTATATCTATAAGTGCAAAAATGATTTCAGCAGCAAAACCAATGCACATACACTACCAGACAAATGTTTGGACACACTTTCTCATTCAAGTGAATGGGAAGATGTGTCCAAAGTTTTGACTGGCACTGTAGATTACAGGCACATATATGGAGTGAAATGTGGTTTTTAACCCATAGATATTGCTGCTGACCACCTAAGTTTAGCAAAACAATGCTGGTAAAAAGGAATGGTTGTAATGGCATGAAAATTACTGTCTCAACACATCAGTGGAACATTACAGTTTCTCCTAGCCTCCCTATTCCTTCACCATCGCTTAAAAAACATACAATGACAGTTGATATGATAAATGACCCACTAAATTAAACATCCAGTCACTCCAGGACACAGGGAATGCTAAAATGAACAATGAACACAGTGGTGGGTAACATTTATGTTTTCCAGAACTTCTCAAACATGCTTCTGTCATTTTAACCTTAAAAATTTATTGCATTGCCAATAATCAGTTCCATACCAAAAGTTGCAGCTCACACTGAGAAAGCCAACTGCCAGTGTGTTGAGCCTCTGGGCAGAACATTCATCAGATAAATCTGCAGGCTAGGAGAGATCTATAACATCATTCCATCACATATACTGTGACATGAGGCCATGAACATATATGAGCCTATTTGATATTTAGACGTCTCAGGGTTAGCAGTTAAGTCCCTGAACTGTAATAGGCCAATTCAGCAAGTTCATAATGTCTTTTTGGAGCTCATGTTCATTGTTACACTGTTCATTTTCAGAACAAAGTTATTTTCTATGTTGAGGTAGAATCCACCCCCCCCCCCCCTTCCCTATTGAGAGAGCAGTTATTTACGCAAAGAAAAATAAAATCCTTGGTCTGGTCAATCTAACCCTTTGGTCATTACTATTTTCTGCTAACCAATTATCTTTATAATGGACTTGCATTATAACCTGCCCTTATTGGCCACTTATCGTCATTATCATGGGCAAACATTGAGCTGCAATACCTTGTACATCAGAAGTAGAAGAAAACATACTGGGATTTTATGTCCACATCCAAAAGATGTCTTTTTTGCTTCACAATTTCACCAAGAAAGAACCTATGACATTCACAATGTGCCACATGTAGCTCTATTTGCCTCATTGTCAGTGACGTCTGTTGCGTATCTCCTTTTGTGACAGTGGACAGTGTAAATAATTAGCTCAGAGTTTAATGCAAATGGTCTTCAAAACACTCACGTTATCATAACTGTCATATTCACATGTGGAATTGTATTTTTGATCCTGAATGTCAGTATAATTACGTAGGTCTCTAATGTCCTTGGTTATCAGGCTAATTGTTGCCTATCAAAGGATCCTTTTAAATTGGTGCCTCTTGAGTGAGATTATGCCTATAAAAGCCTGTGTGTACACAATAACTGTGCTGATGATGGCCTGAAGAATAAAAAGCTCACTTATTGATTAGGACACTGCTACATCTTTTCATTTTTGCACCATGCCACATAAACCAAAGTCTTATTTCTGTATTAGAAGAGCCTCTGTAGCCAGTTCTCCCTTCACAGCATGAGGTGAATTACCATTAAATTACTTTTTTTTTTAACTTTACATTAAATGTAAAAGTAGTTATTCAGAATACCACCAAGAATGTTATTAATCCTCACACTAACCCTCAGAGCTTATATTATGCCATCCCATGAATGACGTGTTTAAACATTTTCATACCTATGCCGCCCACATCCTGACCTCCAGTTTGACCTGGAGGTCACAACCCTTTTACACCAACACTGAGTAAATATTTCCTTCCTGATTCAACAGAACACACTGAGCTGGGTGGGACAGACTGGCTATGGATTCCAGCAGCTGAGTCAGAAAGAAAGACATGGTGTGAGAAACAAATTAGACAAGAAGAAGAATAAAGGGAAAATACAGACTGGCTGGTGGGTTTATGTGTGCCAGGGGGAGGGGCGATTAGGGCAAGCCAGGCCTCTATATGTCTATCATCTTAAAAGGCAGGGTTAGTATACGGGGTCCATCCTGCTTTAATTAAAATTTCTGGCCTGAAGGGGAACTCGACCACCGCTCAGGGCTCTGGCAAGACACACACCACATGTGCAACTGGGGGAGAATGGAGGTAGGAGATTGGGGTGGGATAGAGACTGCTGGGGGGACATTTGAGACTGTTTAAACAAATCAGTGAAGAATATCAGTCACCGAGGACCCTGCGGGAGATACTGTTGGTTTGTTCCCCTGCTGCAGAGGCATTTGTCTCCCATTGAGAGAACGTTTTGTCATCTGTTAAAAGAGGGAAAGGAAGAGAGATGTTTCTAAATGCAAGAGGAGGGAAAGTACCTGTTCTACTGCTCCAACCATTAAAGCATTCTGGCCAATTATGGCAATCACGTGTCGCTGGCATTTAAGTTGAAAGCAGCTAATAAGCTATCGGCTGTCTGCAGGACCTCTGACCTATGTGTGAGCGCATGGCTGTGTGGAGCTGTGTCCAGCAGACATGCACGTGTAAAACCCAGATGGTCAGATGTAATAAACATGGCCAGTGTTTTTGGCTCACATAAAGGGCATGGCGCTGGTGTTTTATTTCATCAGGGCCTTGGGGCATGAATGTGTTCACCCAGACTCTCAAGTGGGCTTTACGAGGGTGGAGAGGGAAGCCTGTTTCCACCTTGTTTGAAATACTTTTTTTTTTTCTTCCTTTGCAATGGGACTTGGCGATGGGGAGGTGCTGGAATAACGGAGGCCATAGGGAGTGGGGAGGGAATTCAGGTGGCCTCCTATTGGTGCCGGATGTTTTAGCAAGACAACATGGCGGCGAGGGCCTTGTGACAGAGGTCTGTTCAGAACCTCCGTCAAGCAGGCTGCGCTGTGAAGCAAGCAACCACATCTGTTTTCACTCAAAACAATCAGGGGCCGGCACTGCAGGCAGCTTGAGCCTGTTATTAAAGGCTTTCTGGGGCCTGCTGAGGGACGGCCCAGACGGAGTGATTTATCCACTCTTTGCTGAGTGGACAAGGATCGAGTGTGATGTATATGGACATGGAATTCTAATCAGTCATCCTTGCCAGAACACCTACCCAGAAGGACTGGTGAATCTAGGCTGCCTTCTGCAACAGGATGAAACTGTGCCTCACATCCTGAATTAGAAAAAAAGGATTTCAACATAAAGGGTAGAATATGCAGATTGGTTTCTGTCTTTGCCCATAGTGTCTTACATCATTCAAATCCAATGACATGACAGCAGAATAGGACAGCAGTGAATTATGTTAAAAGGAAACTGTGCTTGTTGCAATGATAAGAGCAAAACTTTTCACCCAGTGCCAACTAAATTATGTGTGAAACTCAACACTCTAGTAATATGCATAGTGGTGGTTTACTCAGCAATCTGAATTCTGAACAGCTTCATTAAACAGGCTTGAATCATCAGATTATTTTTTGCTGAAGGCAGACTTGCAGAGTAGTTTATCATTCAGGCTTGAGGCCTTGGACAAGGTGGGCAAAATTCACAGACACCTAAAAGACAAACTCTGAGTACTTCTTTGGGGCCCTGCCTTGTTCCTCTGAACGCCAAAGCGGGCTTTTAAATAATTTGGGGAGAGCCCTCTGGAAGCTGAATAATTCACTGCAGTGTGATGAAGTCTCTAGCCAGCTGGGTGTTCCATTAGCAGACTCACTACTCGACAGCTCTATTGCCTGGCAGACTAGCGGAGGGAAGGAGAGCTGGGGAGATGAGTATGTCTCTGTGAAGGGGGATCATCCCGTCCTCACTCTGCCCACTTCAATTACATCAGCCACAGGCTCTCTGAAAAGAGAATCAGGCACCGTCTGCCTATTTTGCTGCAGATGAGACTCCATCCACCACGCCCAGCAAGTGACAGCCATTCAGCTGTTGCAACACAACCTTGCAGGACCCCAGTGCTGGACATCTGATGGGATGGAGAAAGAAAGAAAAGCATGTCCTCAGAGCATTTGACAGTGCAGACTCTTGACATCTAATTCCTTCTGCCTATAGGACCTAAATATACAGTTTTAGGTCTGAACTGGCTGCTGAAGTGAATGACTCTGTTCTTGTCCAGATGGTTGCCATTGTTGGGCAGTTTTCTCCAGGACAGGCTGGTGAAAAACACTGGCCTGCTGTGGCATCATCACCAGTTTAGTTCATCTAAGCTCCCCTGGCAGAAGAAGCAATGAAACGAATGGACATAGCAGATCAAACACTGCTTGGCTGTGACTAAAATCTACTTTCCTGTGAGGCATTAAAGGAAAATAGGATTTTCTGCTGAGGAATATCTCCCTGCTTACTGTCTCTCCCACATGCCAATTATCTGTGATAGTTTATAGCCGGGGTATGAAATGTGAAACAAGCAAGAACCTGTCAGTGAATTCACTGGCAGACACGGGGGGTAACTGCCCAATCTCGTGTGCCTGAGGAGAAAAAAAATGCCATGACAGTGCCCTCTAAGGTGCCCCACAGTAAAGCAAACATGATAAAATGCCCTCTAAGTTGCCCACACAAAGGAGAAGACATACCAAAGTTCTGTAATCACCATTTTAGTTATGGGTAAATTAGGATGAAGTGCCCTATAGGGTGCCTCTGTATGGGACAATCTGGAATGTTGTGCCCTCATGGGTGCTCTTTCAGTGGAATAAAATGTGATAGTGCCTTGTAAAGTACCCCCCACAAGATGTAATACAGTGCCCTATTAGTTGCTGTTGTAATGAGGTGAGCTGGAGTGTCTGTACGGGTGCCGTTCTGGTGAAATAAAAGTGGAAAAGGTGTCATTTAAGGTTCCACTAAGTCTAACATAAGGAAGTGCAGAATTGGGTGCCTTTTCAATGAAAGAAAAAACATGCCCTATAGGGTGCCCTGTATGGGAGAAAAATATTGTGAAGTGTCCTATTGGGTGCACTCTATGTGAGAAAAAACATGGTGAAGTGCCCTATAGGCAGTGGCGGACAATGCACACAACTCCATTACTTGAGTCAAAGTAAAGATACTCCTGGTTGAATATTACTCCAACAGAAGGGAAAATTGTTCAATCAAATTCTTACTTGAGTTAAAGTACTGGAGCACTTGCTTTTAAAAATAATTAAGCATTCAAAAGTACATTTTCTTTTTAATGTTAACGCATTGTTATATTGTTGCCACAATGCATTAACAGAACCTAATGACTCTGAAACAGCCTACTCAATGCACTGACTTTCTTGTAGAACATGTAGAATAAAAAGCTTGTAGAATATGCTACAAAGCCTGTAGGAATGACTATAGAAACACATTTGAATCAACGAAGGGACAGCCATTGTTGTTTTCATTTTTTTAATTTAACATAACCCCACCCCACCATCACAAAACAGCATCCACCCAATTTTAAAGTCCAAAAGAAGTGCACTTCTGCTGTCAATGCAAACAATTTGTTGTGACTGACTCTACTGCACTGTCCATCTCACAGGTCTCTACAGATGACAGGTGAGAAAATTCTCAGTCTGGTCAAACTAGTTAAACTTGAAGAAGTCTTTATTCAACATCAGTAGAAGCTGTTTTTTAAAGTTGTGAGGAATTATTCTTCCCTTTCTTGTGCTAAAGATCCATCCAGCTGTACTAAAAAGCCTTTCACAGGAAACAGGCAAGCAGGACTGTGTTTAGCTTGAGCGACAGGTTGGATACAGCTGGGTAAAATGTGAACATGTCCATACCTTCAGCTGTACATGTCAGGTGTGCATCCAGTTGTTTGGTTGTTTCCTGTGTGCGTACATGTTTCATATTAGAAATGAAATCATCTTCATCAGAAGCACTTGAAGAGTTGTCAGCAGGCCACAGCAGAGGCTCATCGTGGCCGGGAAGATGTAACTGAGGCCTTCAGTAAACCAGAAACAATTCCAGTTTTTTATTATCTTTTTCATCATTATCATCATCATCATCATCATTAAGCAATTAAGTAAGGAAGTATACAAGTTCAGTGTTTACAAAAGCGGAAATGAGAAACTGACCATGGAACATTTAGTGAACATTTAGTTTTTTTTCTTACCTAGTTTGAGGACATCTTCATCACTGGTCCAGGATGTTTTGAATTTTGGATGAATAATGGCTGCAGCAACCAGCTCTGGGTCACACATCATTTTCCCAAACTGTTTCTTCAAACCATCTTGCAGGACATCATAAAGCTTGCAGAATCTCAGCAACACCCTTGTTTTCTCAAGCTTGGCGATGAGGGTGGTGATTGAAGGGACCAGCCCTCCCATCTGAATGTTGGATTCTCCCTGTAATATGTTTATTACCTTAGTAACTGGACTTGTGGTGTTGGTATATTCACCCAAAAAAGCAGTCTCAGCTAAACTGTACCTAACACACACAAAACAAAACAAAACAAAACAAAACAAAACAAAACAAAAACATTTTTTCCAAATCGTCCACATAGGACCACTATGCATTAGGCATTTTTAACAGACCAGTTATTTCAGATTACACAGGATGTTTTGTAATTATTCCTTGTCCTTTGGACAAATCATGTGGAAAGATTCAGAACTCTGCAGCAGTAATGGACCATGCAGTCTTATTCCAGAGAGCCTGAGACTTGGAGAAGGCTGACCTCGACAGCTTCTTGTATTGGCATCCACCATAGAAACCAAATTTAGCAAATGAAAAGCACACTGATGATGCTTCAGCAGTTGGTACTGAAGGCCATCATCTTCAGCCATAATGGCAACCAACAGTTGCTATTATATAACTGTTGTGGTTCTACTACTGGGACTACTTTCTCACGGATTTCATATTCTGAGTGTATGTCATTCATTGCAAGGCATGCCAAGGCATCAAATGTATGCGTGCCCTTCAACTGCTTGCATGAAAGACCAACAGTATGCCTCTCAAACCTGCTGGGTTCCAGCCAATGCACTTTAACTCCAATAAAACTCCTCCTTGCAGTCTGGCAATAAGTTGTTGTGGCTATGTATGCAGGCTTCCTCGTTGCTTTTTTCACCTGCTCCTTCATCGCTGATGTGGCTTGATTAGTTTTGCCCTGCACAGTGGTTTGAGATATGACAATGCAGTTTGACTGTAGATCTTTGACATGGTTGTGGAATGACGGCTGTTCAACAAGGGAGAAAGGCTGGAGACCTTGAACTTAGTGAGTTGAGTACAGCATTGTCAACACACTTCTGAGACTTGCTTTATTTCTTCAAGCTTCATCTGTTTGAGATTTGAGGGAGATGTCCCAGGCTCAGATTTTCTCTTGCAGACAGTTGTAGTCAGTTCACTATATTTCTTCAGCTGACTTCCATGCTTCCTCTATAAAAGACAGTATATAACTTCAGTTAAATAGGCCCTAGTTTAACTCAGATTGGCATTAAAATGATAAACATGTCATAATGTTGTAGGCTATGTTCATTTTACTTCTATTACACAGTATTGCCTGAAATGTGAAACAGCTAGATGACACCCATCACAGCTTGAACCCATCATCCCCCCCTTGTCTTATTGAGTCCGGGTCCTACGTGAATCCACTGCCTCTGTGTGACGTTACTAATAGCTAGCTAGGACTGCATAATTTGTGTTTATCACAAAATGTGGCTCATAATATAGGCTACGTGTACTGCCCACCCAGCTCTGGGGCTAACATTAGCCAGCTAAAACCACAATATCAGAATATATTTCACATACTCTGCACTAATGTTAACTTACCTGTTTAATAGGAAGAAAGCCAGTTCAAGATTGGACGTTAGTGGACTGCATTTCTAAGCGTTAGCTAATGTTGCACTCAGGAGAGCGCATAAACGTCATATCCTTTGGATATGACAAAACTGCCCTGAGTCCTTTACATAGAAATCAGTTCACAGGCTGTTATAGGCAAGTTGAGAGCCTGGAAAGGTCTCATTTTATTAGGCACCAAGGGAGGAGATGGGAGAGATAAAGGTATGTTTGCATTAGCCATTAGCAATCAGAGGGATGCCCAGTAGAACTTAAACCTGTGCTTAGGCATGTTAAAAAGTAAAAAAAAAAAAAAGATCTTGTCAGGAAACTGTTATGAAATCTGGAAGACAAACCTTTTGCATAGCCCTCTTAACAGACAAACTCCTCAAAATATATGCTACATTGCCAGTGACAACTGCATCAGTCAAGCGATGATTCTCCAAACTGGAGGTAATCAAGACCCAGCTTAGAAACAGATGTGGAGAAGAAAGGCTCTCAGATCTTCTGCTGTTGCCCATGAGAGGGACATCCCAACTGACCATAACAAGGCCATTCACATTTATAAACTCATGGCCAAAATAATTCTCCTTTGATTTCACCAATCTTGCTTCCCTGACGATACTGCTCAAAACAGCTCATTCTCAAAATGTTAATATTTCCATGTTTTTACTGCAGATGTGTTTGTTAAAGCATTTAACACATTACTCATTCCCTGTATTTTATTACATATGTTTGCAAAATATAAATGTTTAAAAAGGAAATCCTTTTTAATACAGAGGTGTTGTTTTCCTTATATTCTGAATCACTATAAAATGTTAATCTTTGGGGATGAAGTGTTTTTACTAAACATGCACTGTTATTCTCTGCTGGTGGGGTCACACTTAATGTATCAGATAGCCTTTGTATTTTTTCACCCCTGCCCCTCAGACAGCCTGAATCTGCCACTGAGTGAGTTACAGTGCCGCACAGGTACACATGCATTGCAAGAACTACCTTGCTCTATCTGAGTATGGTCACTTTCCTATCAGATCCAGATATCACTCAGATTAACCTTGCCTGCGTACCCAAGGCCTGTCTCCTTTTCTGTGCATAGACCCTGTCAACGCTTGCCCTGAGTGACAGAGTGGCCACCCTTACCTTGTGCTGCCAGCCAGCCCCATTCATAACATCATCACCTTCACTTGGCCATGTCATGCCTCTTATGGGAGATGGATGTCTCCCACCCAAGGACAGCTGGGTAATGGCCCCCATCCTGACTTCAGACAGGGCGCAATCACCTGCCATTCTTAATCTGTATGCTGTAGGCCAGAACAGATAGACAACGCAAAGAGAAAGAGGAAGTAGTGGAGGTCCTTCGGAGTAAGGGATGTACACTATAGAATCCCACATTTATATAGGAATATAATTAAGATCACTATTAACCCAGTATGAGGTATGAATAACCAATCTCAGATCGTGTAATTAACACAGTTTGACTTTATTGGAATGAGTTTGTAAATTAAGTAGAGCGTCATAATTCCCCTCTTTAAAGTGAATTTAGTATCAGTAGATTTAACTATAACCCACAAGTAATTAACAGTAGTGTTAGCTGGTACTTTGCTGTATATTGTTTTGTCACTGAAATCCTGTAAAACGACGGATGGACATATAGTTGTATAGTGGAAACAGTAGCTACATGTTGAGAGTTTTAGCTCTCTTTATATAAACAATCAACACCTGAGTTGTAGCCTTTTAGTTAACATTTTCTTGTTCAGTATTTCTATTAAATGCAATATCAAACAGCAAATAATTAAAGTATTAATGCCACTTGCTCCCTGTTGTTTCTGCTGAACTAGCATCAACACAGCTACTTATGCTCTCCACTGCAGAGCAGTGAATCATTCAGAAGCTGGAAACACCATCTTTCTTATTCACTAAAATACTGTTCACTGTTTCAGTTTATCTTGAGAGAAGAAGCTAAAATGGCAGTTAACAAAGTGATATTTCTTTAGTTCACATATAGATAATCCTGGAATTTTCTTATTCCTTCCAGTAGCAACACAGAAGATAGCTAACTGAAAGTAATGTTAATTTTAAAGTATATCCACAGCACTTTTAATAAATTATTTTACACTGGCTTTTTTATAATGTAAATTCCTGCAAGTTTTGCTTTTGCTGCTGTTTTTTGTCTAATTGTCAGTGCACTGCAGATTAATTTAGCCCATAAATCAGTTTCTTCCAAGAACTGGTAATGTCAAATAACATTATTGACATAGCGTTACTGAAGATGCTTCTTATTAACAGCATTGGAACAGGTCAAACAGCTAAATCAACTTCTGAACAACAGATATTCTTGGGCAGTGGAGGATACTGCTTCACTAATCAAGAGCTAAGCAACAGCAGCCAGGTTTCCATCCAAATGTTGGGCAAATTTTAGCCAAGTTTCCATAAAGTTGAAAAAGAAAATGATAATTAATGCATGTTTCCACCAACTACTGTCATGTGGATATTTGGTTGGTTCTCCAGTTGGGTGCCATTAAACCACTGCAGAAGAACAAGATGATGTAATTAAAATAGTGTTAGACAAACCTCAAAAACTCTGGAAAACCCTGTAGCAAACGTGATGGAAATACAGTATTTCTGTTTTACGTATTCATTTGTGGAACATTACAGTCTCCTCTTATTCAGTGTTTTCATCTGCCACTATTTTTAGTCTCTTCAGTAGAGTGGAAGTTTCAGTGTACATTTAAACCTGCAGTAGGGAACTTTTACATATAAATAAACGTCCATTACATTCAAGCCCTTGATAAACAAGTTCACACAATGCTGATTAAGCCTATGACAGCCAGGTAAATCTCTCTGTATTTCACAGTGCACTGGAGTTTTTAATCTGGTGTTGGGTTTGACATTCCTGCGCAAAGCATACAGTGCATGCTCTATGGACAGAGCATGCACACTAAAGACTTTTGCCAGCTGAGCCGGCTAACTTTTGGTTAGCTAACTGGAATGGGGATAACATTTAATTGTGCGGCTTTTCTAGACTTTCCAAATGTTAACAGACCGAGTGGATCAAATTCTTATAGTAAAATGAATCATTTTGTGGGGGTTGTGTGATGCTTAAAACAATTTATCCACCATTTTACAGCTGCAACAGTAGCGAAAGAGTAGGCTACAGTGGAGCCTGTGACTTAAGCATGTGATGACAGTGTTTTTTTGTAGTTACTCTCACTGCCAGAAGAGGGAGACAAAAGTCCCACACTCCAGCTTTAAGTCACATGCTTCATGTATGTCATGATTTATTCACTAAGTCTGTTTCCATTGCATTTTGTCACAATTTGCTATGATTTGTACACTAACTTCTCCACCTCATCCAAGTGTGAAAACGTTTTTTATATTATTTTTATATTGCAATGTTTCCACTCAGATTTTTGTGTGTACAAATTGAAAATGCACATAAAAACAGATGGATGGAAATGCGCTTAGTGTGCGATTCCACAGAAGCATGCAGGTTGTTGAATAAGACTTTCAATTAAAACAGTAATTAGTTAATTTGTCCATTCATCCATTTTTCACATCATCATTATTTTTATTTTTTGCTTTTCCTCATTTGCCTCGATCCAATTTGCTTCTATGTGACTTATAAGTAGTAACACTAATGCTTCATAAACTTCAAATACAGCAATTTATTTTAAAACCTAAACAAATATCAAATAAATTTATGACTTTAAACATTAGAGCCTTACTTCTTGTGAGTTCTCTAAGTATTTGTCTTGACTGGTCTGAACAGCCAATGTGTACACACTGACACCAACTGCATAAGGCCGCAGTTTCCCATGGGTCTGTCTCCGCTACACTGATACACTGAAACCACACAGACCAAGTTCTTCCTCTTCAGGCTCAGGCATGGTGTAAGTCTAGACCTCTCTGATTAAAATTTAACATCTGCCAAAGTTCTGTGAATCTTTCATTTTCCTCTGGGGCACACTATGATGAGTCTACTGAACACTAATGAACATATAATGAGCTACAAATAGCTCGCCAAATGGTCTGGTTCCTACACTGCTTCCTGTGTCCTTAGATTCATCTCAAATAGAAAAAAACATCAAAGCAATGAAACATTATTAGTTTACATGGTTACAGAGTGATATGTAAAAAAGTAAAAGATTGATACTCCAGTTACTGGTACAATCATCAGGAATAATACTCAAGATGTGTGACACATTACCAACTCTCTGAACATACTGTTATGACTTAACTGGAAATAACAAACTTGACATATTTCTCTATGTCTATTTTGGAGAACAAAACGTGACACACAATGGTACACTGTGTTCAGGGTGGAAGGATACTGCTTGAACAACTGCTTGCTTTGTAAAAACGAAACTTTTGCTGATTTAATCCCTTATGTCTTTATTAATAACAGTGATGACAGCATATCCATGACTAGAGGCGCTTCCTCTTTGGAAGATTACTCCTAAAATCTCTTAATCCGTCACCAGTTAGCTGTTTTCCAAACACCCGAACAGTCATCCCTGCATGTGAGGCAGACAGCTTTCTGAGGGTTTGGACTCTCTCCAGCTCAGGGCAGAGGGGGAAAATGACAGAAAGATGACAAAATACAAATGTAGGACAGAGGGAAAGAGGCATCATGCTATAATTCATTCGGTCTCTCCTCCAAAGTGCTACCTAGATCCTTTGTCTGTTGACAAGAAAACACTGTCTGAAGTGCTGAGTAAAAGGTCATGGTGGAGGGCTATCATTTTTCATAAATGTTTTCTAGATCAAATTTGCAACTCCCACCCTTTGCATGTTTATCTATCGTCCACCTAGATTTAATTCTGACTTTTTTTTAATATACTTTCTCTGAGTTTCTGTGTAAGTTGTACTATATTGTGACAGAATTACTGTGTCTGTTGATTTTGATATTTACTAATGCAGTGTCTGTTCAAAACGTGTCTGTTCAGAATGGATTGATTGCTCGGCCTCTGGTATTGCTGCTTCAATGCATATAAAAATTATCATTGTTGGTGTGAGGTGTGAATGAATATGAATGAAAAAATGTGCATCCTAAAATAAAGTGGATAGATCATATTGGGCTCTTAGATCGTTTATTTTCTGCGGTTCCAGTTGAGATCATTTGAGTGGGTATATTTGCCCAAAAAGATTTGTGCTTATATGAGACATACTGGTTTTGAACTGCCCGTGGGAAGTAGCCTAAGAGTCTGTCCATTCTTGATTAAAAGCTCTGTTTTCACTGTCTACTGTTCTCTTTTTAGAGCACGCCATGTGAAAAAACTTTTCTCCAGCTGAGTTGATTCTAAAAGGTGACGTGAAAACACTGCAGACCACTGATTGGTCAGTCATTTATTTCATTCACAGGCTTTCTGTTTCAGAGAAAGCTTTCCACAGCTCCCTCTCCTCCCTCCGCCGCTCTCTCTCTCTCTCTCTCTCTCTCTCTCTCTCTCTCTATCTCTCTCTCTTGTTCTTGTGCGCGTGCTCCTCAGCAGCCGTGCTTGATAGACAGCATTCATGCATGAGGAAAAAACAACACAGATTTGTCCTGTTGTTCTTTGTATTTACTGCTGCATTAGTTGGATACAATGAATGAATGAAAAGGAGAAATTTAGAGGAGGAAAATAAAAAAGAAACTAAGAGCTTCTGTCTCCACAGTAAATCATCTGTTGAGTGTTTGATGGTTGTTTATTTGTGCTTTAGAACGTAACCACCATGAAACAATCAGAAAATAGCATGTTATTTCTGTCATTCATTGGCTTTCTCTCTCCCTCAGAGAAAGCCTTCCACCACTGTTTCTTCTTACCAGTACTGTTTCTCTGTGGCTTGCTCCTGCTCTCAGATTGCTTGCCCTCTCTCTCTCTCTCTGACAACAAAGCCTAAGTTTTAACATTGTCAAATGAAAAGAGATGTCCTTCCGTCATCTCTCTCATGGCAGGGTTGTACAGCTCGGCTCTACTGCTCGCTGATCGCTTATTTATTCAAAGTTTATTAATATTGAATGCATCATGTGTCTAAATTGCACCAAATTCAACACTGGAATTCTTTGGGTCCTCAGCAATAAACCTGCCAAGTGTGAAGTTGATCAGATGAACGGTTGTTGAGATATGCAAAGGACACACATACATACTGACAGACAAACATACAGACAGAGATTCCTTCCTTTATAGTTAGACTAGTGCAGTGCCCATTCAAAATGTGCCCGTTCGGAATGGGTCAATTTCTCAATACTTTGAGAAAATTGTGCCCGTCCCCTAAACACCTCCCATGCAGACTCGGTAAGCGCTTCAATTTACCCATGTTCCGTAAACGCCCCACATGCAGGTTATCGGTAGACGCTACAATTCACAGTAGTCCCTAAATGCCTCACACACAGAATATCTGGAATCTACAATCTTGAATTGAGCTGAAGTTGATTGGATGAACTGTAGTGCCTGTTCAAAATGTGCCTGAGACATCCTGCACTATGTCCTGAACATAGATACAAAGTTCTTGCATGTGAGGAATGAAAATAAAGTTTAACTCTCTAAACCTTTTCAGTTCATTCTCTATGATAGTTATCACTACAGATGTAATCCCATCTCTGACCACAGTGTAGGTTGCAATGGCAGTATGGTGCTGTCCATATTTCCGCTCGTTGAATCCACATGCAGAAGAAGAAGCAGAAACACCGTTGTTTATGAGGTATTTCTGAACGTGCCTGAAGTCTTGAAAGTACATGCCAAATTTCATTAACAGTACACAGTTCAATAGTAGAGTTTAAGTCTCTTAAATTTTTTCAAGTCAGTAACACTATGGATGTAATCCCACCTCCGACCACAATGTGGTTGCAATGGCAGAGTGGCGCTGTCTGTATTTTTGTTTGACTCCACGGGCAGAAGAAGAAGCAAATCAATGTTGTGTATGAGGTATTTTTATATATTTCCCAGCAATCCATCTGCCAGGTATGAAGTAGATAGGATGAACAGTTCTTGAGATATGTGAAGGACAAACATACCACATAAATACATACGTACATACAGACAGACAGACAGAGATTCCTTGCTTTTTATAGAGAGATTAGATATTGAGAATAGTATCTGAAGAATGTGTCCATTTAATCTGAAAACAACAGTGGTGGAACCACTGCTCAAAAACATCACCTTCTTTTTCTCTTTGTTTTGAAAACAACAAATTGAAAATTAGATATGGTCCAAAACAATACATTAAAAAACGATATCTTTAAAAATTGCAGCTTTTGTGTCATATACAACAGAGAATAATGTTCAACCAAAATGCTTAAGTCCAATCATTTAACAATCACTGCTCCTTGATGCTGGATAAGGTGGCTCCTCTCTAGCTCAGAAAGATCCCGTCCACAAATTCATCCCCATGAATAAGTGAAACTATCTAGGCACAAATGTCGGATGACCAAGCGCTTGTGGAAAGTCATGACGCTTGGAATCCACAGGTTGCACCTCAAAGATCTTATGGCTATTCACAATGACGTGGTGAAAGCTCAGAGATCTGCTTATTTCTCTAATCTAATATCTGCCAGCAAGAGAAATCCTAAAGTCCTGTTTGATACAATAAACAATATTGTCTCTCCAGACACTCCAAATTTGGCACTTTTCTCTAACAGTAACTGCAATAACTTTCTTAAATATTTTACAGATAAGGTTGTAAATGTTAGGGCAAACATCTCACCCTTGTCCAGTCCTCTCACTATTGGTTCCTCTAACCCATCCATCTTGGATTCCTTTTGTTCAGTCACTATAAATGATGTTACAGCCTTGTTAGGAAAAATGAAGCCCTCTTCAACCCCACTAGATGTCCTACCAACCTCTCTGTTCTTAAAGGTTTTTAAATTCATCAGCCCCCGTTCAGTTAATATTATAAACTGCTCTCTTTTATCAGTGTGTGTCCCGTGCTATTTTAAGCTATTATTTTAGGCTATTGTTCAACCTTTGTTGAAGAAACCAAGCATGGGCCCCTCCCTGCCAGAGAATTATAGGCCTATTTCTAAACTCCCTTTCTTCTCTAAAATTTTAAAAAAAGGTTGTTGAAAAGCAACTTGTTCAAACACTGGATTTGCACAGGGTGTTATAGACTCTACATGGCCATGCTCTGCATTATATCGTGGACCTTCTGCACCCCCACACCGTGAGCTGAGCTCTTAGTTCCTCTAACCAGAGTCCTCTAAGTGTCCCTCGAACACATTTTAAGACTCAGGGAGATCGTGCATTCCAGTCAGCAGCACCTAAGCTTTGGAATAGTCTCCCTAAAAGTCTGAGGTCTCTGGACTCTGTGGAATCTTTTAAAAGCAGTTAAAAACCCATCTGTTCAGACAGGCATTTAGGTAGCATGTGGTATTTATGTTTTAACTTGTGTTTTATGCCTGTTTTTTCTCCTGTGTGATTTATTTGTTGATTATATTTGATTTATTTATTGTTTTTATTTGTGTGCCCGTGAAGCACTTTGTGACTGGTGTCTGTGAAAAGTGCTATATAAATAAACTTAACTTACTTACTAAATGTCCTTTTGGATGACCTTGACTTATGAACAACTCTGCTTCTCGGTTGTAAAAGACTCGAGGGCTGCATTTGAGCCTCACCTATTTATCAATGGGTCAGACCCAAGGAGAAAACTAGTTCAGGTTCAATCTTGTAAACAGTACGTGAATGTTATTGCTATTGACCACTCAAATAGAGTCAATATTATGGTGTGCCCCGAGGCTCATTATTTGGCCCTCTACCTTTCTATGTAAACATGATTCCTCTGAGCAAAGACATCACTTTCAAGGGTTGCAGATGAGACCAGACAACAATTGCACCCAGTAGAACTATATCAGTGGCATCTCTAGCTTAATTGGGATGAACTGGAGATCACTGTAGCTGGGGAAAGAGATAACCTTAGTCTTAAATAATCACACAGACATGAAATCTTTGTGAGGTTAAGCCTTGAATGTCAAGTTGGACAGCCACAACTGCTTTCCTTTACCTTAAAAAATCTACCAAGGTCAGACTGTTTCTCTCTTTTTAAAAAATTAATTTCCATTTAATGATGACAAGAGTGAGATAGGAGCAATGTTGAAAGCTAGTAATTTTGATGTAGTTAAGGAATAATGATGATTTTGAGAGAGTGTTTTATTCAAGGAAGAGAGAGTTAATACAAGGAAGGAGAAGAAAGACAAAGCTGGTGAACTAAAGAGGTGATTGTAGGAAGAAGATGGTAAAGTAAATGGGGCAAAGTATCTACAGTACAGAGTAATTCTGTGGATGATTTATGACAGGAGATGAAGCCTAAACTTTAATTTATTTAAAAGTGTCCTGTTCAGGAGACTTCTCTCTACAGCTGTAACCAAACTATGGGCTGTGCTTCTGAGGGCATGTGATATTGAAAGTTTGATGTGTGTACATGGAGTGATACTGTAATGGAATGATTTTTTTAAATTTTTTTTTATTGACAGACATACAGGGAGACATAAAGAAAGCCAAAAAGCTGGAGCAGGTGATGGCAGAGCGAGACCGATGTGCTGAGAGGGAGGAGAAAAGCTACCACGAAAAACCTCATTCCTACTGTGCTGTTGCTGTGACAGACTGAGTACCCAAGAGTGATTGAAAAAATACATTAAAGAACAGGGTGAGGAGGTGGGGTGAAAATGTGAGTAAAGAGCTCACTCACTTGGGTGCCAAATCTTTCCCTCCTCTGCTTTTCATATTCTACCTCTTTTACATAGGATCTCACCTGAAAGCAGATAATAATCTGCCAGGATGACACAGGACTTACAATATGTTTGCAGCCCATTGCACACTGTACCATCACTTGCATCTCTTTCTATAGTGCTTGTAGGACTTGATAGAATACAATCAATATAATATTATAATCTATACAGATACAAGATGACTGACTGAATGACAATGAAGAAATTAAATGCTACTATTTTATGTTTTGAACAATGCATGTCTCTAGTAAGTACACACACTTGTTATTAAACAAATATAAGCAACTGAGCAGTACTGTCACTAGGATGTAAGTGTCCTTACTAATAAATAATACTTAAAACTCAATGCACATGAGTTAGCAATTAGCCACTGACAAAATGGTTTGACAAAACTAAACTTTTTTGATTGATGACATGTTGCTGTAAAGTATTCACATTCATTCACACACATTATATTGGTAATATGTCATTGTGACATCATACTATGCATTTAGCATGCTGACATTTGTATCAGAGACATGGACTGGAGCAGGGCTTCATGCGTGCGTGAGTCATGTACTGTTACACAACAACTAAAATGACTCCTTTGGTGCTGTGTCAGTACTTTCAGTACTCATACAACTTCTTAAACTTGTCACGGAATTGTTGCAGTATTTTTATATTTAGATTCATAAAGGTGCACATGAGAAACTGTGCATAAAATCAACATGTACTGTATTAAACTTAAACCAAGCAAGAGCAGAATGTGGAGAAATGTCTCATCTATGCAGAACCAAACAGGCCATTATGACATTTTTTGGCCACTCCACAGTGTATTTGTTGTTTTATTATTTTTTTAATCTTAAATAGAAATTCATTGCAATCATGTCCAGAATGAGGATATTTTGTCCTTGTTGATTTTAATTTGATCACTCTCACAAATAGCCAACACTGGGACCCTGCCTCACAGCAGGAGGCAAAAACAACTGATGCCAGACTGAGGAAAAGAGCAGATCAAAGAAATCCAGAAAATATTATAATGTAGGAAAATAGATGAGAGAGAAAGGGGGGGAGATAGAAAAAGAAACACAAAGACAATCCGTAAACAATTTTGGGCCGCATCTTCATATTACTTTCATCATGGATTAATCTCACTTATTTTATTTTTTTCTAGGATCAAAATCAACAGTGATATAAAACAGAAAAAGCCACAAATGCTCATATGTGTTCCAGCTGGAACTGGCAAATTTTGGGACTTTTGTAGATTCATTTTCTGTTGATCAACAAATTAATCTTGACTAATTGTTGCAGAAGTAAACCAATTTCTCCCCACCATTTCCTCCTTCTGTCTCTCTCCCATCATCACAAAACCATCTTTATTTCATTTAACTTCCATCCATCCTCTTATAGCAACCAACCTGCTAGGCGGGCACTGATGAAGTTATCATCATTCTCCTTTGCCATCCCACCCATTGATACCACCAGACAGTTCCTGTATACCCATAGAAAATGTTTTCCCACAAATGTAAGGCAGAGTGTTTGGAATTTGATATCTGCACTGCACTGTGCCCTCTCTGAGCAGGTAAGTGAGTAAATGAGTGAATTATCAGTGCATTTCTGAGGTTTTAGCAAAATAAAATCAGTGCACACCTCCATCAATCTTCCTTTATGCCAACATATTTAAAAGGACATGACAAGGTTACACTGAGCAACGTTGCTGCTTGTTTCTCCCTTTTTAATTAATGGATTTGTCTTAAATGATCCACGTGTACTCTGTTGTGTTTTTACCAGCTGATATGGTGATAAAGCCCTTTCCCCCCCAATTTACCTGCCTTTTTAAAATTTACTTCCTTAAATTGTGTTGCTTATTTGCTGTTTCTCTCTATTGTGACAATCAAACACGGACAATATTACCTCTCAACATCACCAATACATAAAAAAGACTTAAAAGTGTGTAGAATCTACTTTCTTTTTCTCTTTTTTTTACTAGCCTTTCCTACTTGTTTCATATGCTGACAAGCCCCCTGAGACACATTTGTGATTTGTGATATTGGGCTATACAAATAAATAAATTGACTACATATAACTCCGGATTTGCTTGAGATTCCAGACATGATGAGATTAAATCCATAGCAACATGCATTGTCAGTGTGTGTAAGTGAATCATTCTGTATTGTTTGGACTTCTATCTTTCCTGAGAGCTTGAGTGAGGGTGATTTTGGTGCAGGTTCCATAGATAGACTTACACAACAATCTGCTTTTTGCAGCATGAATGTTTTGATTCAAATTTAAGGGGACATACTGTGCTTTTTGTGATTTTCTATTATTTATATATTGTTATGGTGTTGGATATCTGTGTTGACATGATCAATATTCAAAAACCTGAGGTTAATGTATGTAGAATTGCTCCCTTTCAAGTCAAAAGCCCAGGCTTCAACCTGCTCTGAACACTTCATTTGTGGCATTTTATCAGCTTGTCTCGCATACCCATATACGGCCGTCCGTTCCGTAGCCTTTGTTGCTAAGGTTGTTGCTAAGGTCTTTCCATGTATTGTTTGTGTTGTAGACTCATATTTCGGATTGGATTTCTGCTCAAACATGTACAGATGTATTTGAGAAGTTGCATGGTTTGTTGATGTAGCCTCCAGGGCTGATGGAAGTCTCCCCGGGGGCGGCTTCTAAGGGCTAGCCAATCAGAACAGAGTGGGCTCCTCGGGAAGGGGGCTTAAAGACACAGGAGCTAAAACAGCCTGTTTCGGACAGAGGCTGAACTGAGGGGCTATGCAAAGGGCCAGTATGAATTAAATAAGGATTTTTTTAAAACTATAAATCATGCAAAGATATTCTAGATCCCCAGATTAAAAATATAGACCTGTAAATGTGCATAATATGCCCCCTTTAAGAAATAAAAGGTTTTGTATTTTGTGTATTTGTGCTAGCCCTATTTGCACAAGACAACACAATTTAGTTAAACTATTGGTAAGGTATGGTTATTTACACTTTCTTTACCTTTAAACAACTAGTTTGCAATAACACATAATTCACAGATAAGATCATATTGTAAAGGAAAAGTGCAAGAAATACAGATTATACTGTATGGAACACACCACACTCATATGCATGTATCATCCTACAGCTGTCTGTGTTTTAGCAATGCCACATACCGTCCAGCTGTAGAGAGAACTTAGGTGACCAATGGTCCATTAGTCCAGTGTAAACAACCTGTGTAAACAAATGGGATGTGGCTTTGAACCCAGCTTTGGTCTGCTGAAATGGTGGTTGGTTGCCATTTCTGTGTTTACGTTAATAAAATGTTTCATCATCTTTAAAGCCAAAGATAAAATGCCCCATTTTTTCCGCAGTGTAAACAGGGCCTGTATGTGCCCCAGATTCTGACTAACATAGTTCTCTACCAAGATCAACACCAAGATGTTGATGCATTCAACATAAACAGAAAAGATTCCTCAAACAGAGACCATGACAGCTGAATTATATAGTTTCTATATACATTTTCCAGTTACATGATTTCAAATCCTTCTGGGGACCAGAAGAAGACGTACAAAGTAGAGGCAAACATTCACAGTATCCTGACTGTTTCTACTGCTTTTTTGAGTGTGCCTGTAGCAGTGTTGATATGATTACTTGATTGATCAAAAATTAGTCATTTATCAAGCAAAAATGCCAAAGGTGCTGGTTCTGGCTTCTCAGAATTTACAGGTTTTTTTCTGTAAATAATAATCATCAGATAAGTCAATTGTGGAAATAATCATTAGTTGTAGCCATAGCCTGCAGCAGGCTTACCACCACTGGACATGGTGCCACCATATTGATAAATGACTTTTCATCATTTTTGGAGATGTGCTTGAAAGCAGCAATGATGTATTTTATAATCTAATATTCAAGAATTAGGGCTGTCAAGCTATTAAAAGTTTAATCGTGATTAATCGTATGACACATATCTGTTCAAATTTACCATAAAGGGACATTTTTCAAGTGTTAATACTCTTATCAACACGGGAATGGACAAGATATGCTTGTTTTATGTAAAAGTATGAATTTATTGTTGGAAACCAATTAACAACACAAAACAATATCAAAGTTTGTCAGAAACCCTCACAGGCACAGCATTTAGCTTTTTAAAAATATGCTCAAATCATAACTTATGACAAACTCAAGCTCAACAGGCAACAGATGGGCACATTGGCCAGCTAAATTTTCCATTACTTCAGTACTGATTAAAGATCAGTCCATGGATCCCTCACTTCAAAAGCAAATCACACAATGTAATTGTGTCCAACCTCACATGGGAAAAATAAAGGCTCACAAAAACATTCCCTTGTGCTATGGGGTAAAAACAGGATCATACAAAATAAAAACAAATAAATAAAGTGAGCAGAAAACAGTGGAAAGGGAGTATAAGAAAGAAAATTACATTCGCTCCATTTGGTCATCGTAGAGTTTGTGTATCTTCAGTATGGTGGTGGCTCTCTATGGCAATTCAAGTGCAATCGTTGAATGTGATCCAAATTATTTCACACAGACCCTCGTCCTCCACAATGTTAATTGGCTTGCAAGCTGTATCTACCCATTTAACTATTGCTGTTGAAAGCTTACTGCTTGTAGGTTTGTCCATGGATCACACACTATCAAGCATGGTTTGCTGCAAGCGGGATGATTCGGGGCCAACGAGGCTGTCTGCATTAGCTAAAAAATGGTATTTAAGACTAGATGTACTCTGGTGGTAAGTCTGTTCACATCGACAGTGACTACAAATAACTTTGGTCTTGGCGACTTGGAGCTGAATTTGCCACTCAAATACCTTTTTCTTTATCCATTGTTCCCTGCTAGTTGCCATCTAATTTAATGCTTTAGGGCTAAACTACAGGTGAGGCAAGGGGTCATCATAACAGAACCTTCTTCTTCTTGTTTTGTGGCGATTGGCATCCAGCTTATTGGTGCATTAAAAACACATTTGCATTAATGCGTTATCATTGTATTAACTTTGACAGTCCTGGCAGGAATATGAGGCCCTCTCCTCTATCCTTTCACATTCTGTATTGATTTGAATGAGAATGACATATGCGGCAGAAATCACTTTTCCATTCATCACGGCTGTGGATAAGAGTAATTCCATACACGCGGCATTTGATCACACTGGCAGAGGAAAAAAAAAAGTATTACAAAGCACCTCTCAAGAGTACACAAAACACCCCCACTTCAGTTGTTGTAATGTAATAGATGACTTTATGGATAAATTAAACACCAAGAATGGAACTAATATTTGCAATTGCTATGAGATTTGACGGTGAAATGCGTGCTATAAAAAGAAATTCATGAGGATGGAGTCATGCTGCGTTCATCGCTCCCATGATCAAAATATGCATGCTTTTATACTTTCCTCTAGTGTCAAATGCTACATCTTTGCAAACCCTCACTCTTGGCATCAGCTTCTTGCGCCTTGGTTTGTATTGACTTCAGGCATCTAAATGGAAGGAAAAGGTTTCTGTGGTATTGGCAGAGTCAAGAAAGGGGTATATAAGGGAACTGTCTCTCCAAAAGCCAGGAGTAAAAAACACTGAAAAGCATGTGTTTCCAACAAGAGGCCCACTTCATAATGTGGCCTCAGGACTTACATGAAAGGTAGTAAAAATCTAAAAAAAAAAGTAGTTAAAAAACACTAGGCTCTTGGATTGTGTCTCCACTTAAAGGAATGGAGATAAAATTGTTTTCCAGATAAGAAAGCATCCCTCCTGCATTCATCTTCTTAGTTTTTGTTCAGGACGTATTATGTGTAAATGAGCCACTGGCATTGAGCTCACTGTGTGGCAGCATTCAGTCCAGGAAGGTCAGAATTACACAGAAACCAAGCACAGCTGCCAGAGAGACAGAGAGTCAAGGAGTCAGGCCAGGAGTTGGCACTGCACCCACAAGAGCCTACTGCCAAATCCCCTGGGGAGGCTGGTCTCTTTGATAAATACCGATGTTTGTTGATCTGAACTCTTTTTACTGTTTGTTCTGCTACATCTATATGCCCATCACAATCCCTTTATCAGACCACCCTTATGTACTTTACCTTTTATTTTCTTTGCTTTACCATCTCCCTTTGTTCATTTCTGAAGAGTTTTTGATTTTTGGTACTTTATGGTGCTAATGAGTCCTCGTCTCTCTGAATACAAACACCGGGTGAGCCACAACAGGTACATAAACATAGACAAATCTTTTGATTATACATACCCGAGCGATCGTGTCCTCCTATTATTGGCACATGAAGCGATGCATCCTCGCTAAAACGAGCACCAATTATAGAAACATACAGAATTGAGTCTGAATATCTTCATGTGAGTCGGTGAAGTCAATCACAAGTCAAATGTTAATAGATGCATTCGCCTTGCAAATTCAATAGAGGTTTTAAGTTCTGTCTGTCTGGTGGATTGACTGTTTCGATGTTGATACTTGCGGATGCTTAAAGAGATGCTTGTTCGCTACTCACATGCCTGGTTTATCAGCACGTATGGAACTCAAGAGTGGAGGTCAAATAGAGGCTAGTATTTAAACTGCTCATTTGGAGAGATAATGGATTCACAGGAGAGTGCTTTATGCTTAGACAAAGCCCTGCCTCGACCACGTCAACTGTAACCGGAAAGTAAAGTAGAAGAACCGGAGCTGAAAGGCACACATAGCCTCTTGAGGGTAAACTCAAGATTTCCAGGGTCTAGTTTAAAACAGAGGAAAAGTATACTAAAAGGAAGGCATTTTAACAAATCACTGCTATCTTTTGAAAATAGTGACTCAATTACTTTTTCAGTTTCCATGTTGTATTGTGTAATTGATAACTTATGCTCCAGACCAAGATTAATCTCAAACACCTTTCATTACCTCCTCAGCTCACTACATGTATCATTCTCGGTCCTTCCCCGTTCTTCCACAGTGAGTAGTTCTGGCCAGCACACATGTGGTAAATGGGATGATGGTGTGCAGACCTCTCAGTTGCAGTAAGGAAAGGCGGGGGGTGGATACAAGCCCCAGTCGACTTAAATAACCAAATAATTGGAATTTCTAAAAACAATGGTTTCCTGACTTCTCCACGACCCCTCACCTTATCATTTTAGGGTCACAGGGCCTAAACTTGAACCCGCCTACTCCAGAGCATTTGGCTAGCTGCCACCTCAGGTTAACCCCACAGCCAGCAGCCTGCCACAAGAGTTACAGGCCTGTCAGTCTGACTAAACGGATGTGGACTGCTGCGATAAGCCCTCCCACTGGACGGCTATTGCATTCTGCTTCCTTCCACTCTCCCTTCTGGTCTTTGCTGTGGTTTTAAAACCCCAATGACAAGCAGTTGTACAAGCTAGAAAGCTACATGCTAAAGATTGGAGAATTGGAGAATTCAAAACCACATTTTTAGCAATTTTTGCCAAACTTCCAGCACTGTATTTATCAGTTGGTGATCCAAGCACGCAGTTTACGCCCACCCTTAAAAATACAAACAACCTAGTATGCAGTGTGGATATACTGTAGGTCTAAAGATGTAAGAAAACAAGCCTGTTGATCCAGGTTGGTACCAAGGAAAAAAAAAACTGCCAGTTACCTTGGTTACAGATCCCTTTGACTATATCTATTGCTGACCTGCTGCCTTCTCTAAAGTGGGAAGAGGCTGAGAGTTGTTATGGGCAAATTAAAATGGATTTTTGCTCAAGTAGTCTGACAAAGAAAGAAATGCAAGGTGGAGGATAGTATCCAGTCTTCAAATGATTAGGACATGTGCATCAGTTTGAAGTGTTTCATCTGAACCAAACTATCTGGTACTATAATTGAATGGCTCTTATTAAAACTATATTGCTTTTAGTAACCACATTGAACGAGAGACTACAAAAAAGGCTTTAAACTGAGGGCTAACGTTAGCTGGTTAGCTAGCCAGCACCACTGTTTATTTAACATTAAGTAAAGGAAGCTCAAGGAAGCGCACAAACAGTTTAGATTAGATTAGATTAGATTAGATTAGATTAGATTAGATTAGATTCAACTTCATTGTCATTGAACAAGTAGTTCAACGAGATACAGTTGGCATCTAACCAGAGTGCAATTTAGGCATAAAGTACTGATGTGCATGATATAAATTACTATGAGCAGTTTACAAGATATACAACATGTAGATATACAGATATACACTTGTGCAGTGATGCAGTATGTTATATAAAGTGACGTTGTAGTGAGTAAATAGTTTAATTTGTTAGGGTTTATTAGAGTTCAGCAGAGAAACAGCAGTAGGAAAAAAGCTGTTCTTCAGTCTGCTGGTGTGGGAGCGGAGGCTTGTGTATCGCCTCCCTGATGGTAGTGCAGTAAACAGTCCATGGTTTGGGTGTGAAATGTCTTTGATGATGCCCTTCGCCCTCCGCAAACATCATTTCCGATGGATGTCCTCAATGCGGGGCAGCTGGTTGCCGGTGATGTGTTAGGCGGTTTTCACCACCCGCCGAAGGCTTTTCTATCAGCTACAGAGCAGTTCCCATATCACACTGTTATGCTGTGTGTCAGTATGCTCTCAGTGGAACACCGATAGAAGTTCACCAAAATCTGTGGAGACAGCTATGCTTTCTTAAGTGTTCTCAGAAAGTATAGTAGCTGCTGTGCTTTATTGATGAGTTCAGATGAGTTGATGGAGATATAACTATTACTTAGACTATTTAGCTCTTGACGCTTTGTAAAAAGAAAAAAATCTGTGTATGTCCATCCCCTGTTTTGTAGGACACATTTCAGTGCTGCAAATTTGTTTTGACAAGAACAATAATTTAGTTACTAGTAATAGCAAACGCCAACAAGCTAACACTAATGTTAATTACTTTTGTGGGTTATAATTAAAACCACTTAGGCTAAAGTCACTTTAAATAGGCAAATACTGAAACTCAAAGTAATTAAAGAAATTCATTCAAGTCATACTGTTTTATGGCGTGAGCTGATTGGTCATTCATACCTCACACTGCGGTTAACACAACTGCAGTTTGCAACAATTCTACACACTTGAATACGCACTACACTTCCACAGCCATGCAGCATAGTAGCCTAAACAGAGAGAGGGGACTGTGTGTGGCAGGCAGAGATAAATACGAATAAAAAAAGTCAGAAAAACAACTTTTGTTTATATACTATGTTATTTAACCAATTAAAAACACTTACTGTGAAAATAGAATTTAACAATTTCGAAAGCCATCGAATCTCAAATATCTGAGGAAGCATGTGCTCCTGGCAAGTCGCCTCTGGGTACAAAGGAGGTTATAAAGCAGGCCACTAAATTAAGAAGCCACTCTGCCAAAGGATCTTTTCAATTTCAAACATGAATTTCAAAATGAGTTTAAAACAAGGTCGACAAGAGGTTTGATTGTCTTCTTCTGCCGTTTGTCAGATCTTATTGGCAAAATAAGGAAGCAAAGATAAAATAACACTGAATGAAATGAAGCAACAAAATATGAATAATTTGAAGGCATTAACAGCTCAATACAGGATCAGAATATACCACCTGCAGAGCCCAGACACCCTGCTGCCCACTGTTTACTTTATCACACTGGAAAGGAGAGCAGACTTGTGTTGCTGAACAGAGAAAGAAAAATAATGTTTTTCTCACCTTCAGTTTTTTAAAAAATCTGCTCACTATCATTGCTTTCTACTGCAGTATCCCAGTGCATTTTTTTATAGCTCCATTATTGTCTTTGATCTCAAACCCAAAAGGAGCACAGGGTTGCATTATTATACATAGATACATCTTCTTAACACATCTTTGATCTTAGCTCTTCATCCCAGCAAAGGGAGGCCTTTTGAGCAGTCAAAACAGAGTATTAACAATAGATTAAAAAACAACAACTAGACAGACTTTGGTGGCGGCGTTATAAGAAATGAATTACAGGGAAACATATAGGACTATTTTTAAACATAAGAAGGATTTACCAAATAAATGCAGTGTATGTGGGACAATAAACGTGATAGACAGATCAAGATACTGGAGAAGCTGTTTTTTTTACTAATGTACTCATACATGTTCTGCCCTTTAGTTCTCTCTATATTTATTCATGTTTTGTCCATTTTTATGGCCTTTCAGACCCTCTTTCGGCCAAATGAGAAAACCTGAAAAGGAGAATTAGTACTTTGGTTGAACTGTTCCCCCTTTTGCAGCCTGTAATCGGAGGTACAGATATTATGTTTCTACTTCTTATTTCATCTCCAGTTTTCCTTTGAATTTTACCAAAAAAAAAAAAAAAATACTGTTCACATCTGGATTGAGCTATTTAAATGTTTATTAGCCACATTTATGGGAGACTATCTTCCATTTTTCAGTTTTAAAATCTACAATTGTGTGATTTTTCATTGCAACACAATCTGTAAAAACAATTTATTATACTGAATGCTGCCTTATTTTTATTTTGCATGTCTTGCATGTGTGCAAAGCAATGGTGAAAGACATTTTTAAGAGAAAATCCTATTATTAGCCATGCGTTTCTGCACATTAGGGAACCATGTGACAATAGAAACATTTAGATGCTGACAGTCACAAGAGCCTTCACTGTCGAAATACTGTACGCCTCCAGACAGCACCTACAGCAAGCAACATACTAAACAACAACTGTGACATGAAGGAATTAGAACTGTGAGGATTTAAGCACCTCCATGTGAGCAAAGTACAAAATGTAGTTTAAAATATAAAGATTGCAATCAGCAGCAAGCTTCCCCTCAACATTATTTCACATTGATGGAAAACACAGATACTACATCATTATTGCTTCTGAACAAACACCTCTTTCCACTCAAGTACAATTTATGTGAGTGAGACAAAGAGGGTTTTGTGTACAGAGCTGCCCTGCTGCCAAAGACAATATGATGTGGAAGCTCTACCTGTCTGCACACTTCCTGACTTGTGTAAAGCTGTGTTTTTTTCACAAGATAGGACTGGTCTTGGATCAGTTTTTGGTAACATGATTAATGCACCCACAGGCTTCATCCAGGACGGCACAGAGTGACTCGCTGTAATTAAAAGGCTTCAACTGTAACTAGGCTCTGGCTCCTGGCTATATTGTGGAGAGAAAAGTGAAGGGTTTGTATAGCTCTGTGACGCAAGCTGTGTACAATGAAAGAGCCAACTGTGAGAGTGTTGAGGGGCATGAATTCACATGTGCTCTCTCTCTCTCTCAGACGAACATATTCATATATCATACACAAGGAGGCCTACAAGGAGATCATACTCTAAATCACACATGTGTAAACACGTGTGAGAGCACACACACACACACACACACACACACATACAGTAAAAACAGCTTTCTTAAAAGGGAAACCTTGTATCGCCACAATGTCAACTTTCCAAGAAAGTAAGAAAAGCAACTTTGTTTTTAGCTCGACAACCGTGCATTTCTGAGTTTAACCAGGCTTGAAGGTTTTTACATTAACACAGCATTTATGCAGACACACACACACACACACACACGTGCGCACACACACACACACACACACACACACACACACACACACAATCACAGGATACATAAATATAACTGCAATCTATGAAATCTATACTTTCACTGATGAGAAGCCTAGTCCTGACCGGGATCTGTTTGACAGACAGTTAACTTGGCTGGAAAGAATATTGCCAATGAGTGGAAATACTCCTCTGCGTCATAACATTTACCTCAAGTCATCATCAAGAAGACGAAGGCACAATGGTTGGCAGTGTATTTTGCTCTGTGCACTTCGTCTTACTCTGTTATTAAACATCATTAGACAGGCAAATATGACATATGATGAGGAAGACAGCGCAGCAAAGCCCACTCGAAAAGAAGTCTTTAAAAATCCCATCTAATTTTTACCCACTCCACAAAACCAATTTCTGCAGCAGTATTAAGCTGTCAGTTGTAAGTGTGGCGCCACAGACTCACAGTCGGGCTCCAAAAAACCGGGGCGGGGGAGAAAAATGGGGGCGATGGAGAGGCTGGACAGACTGTGGGTGAGTGTGTTAGTAAAGCTCATGGTGCTTGCTGGGAATGGAAACATGAACATTTTACAATAAGTCACTCATAATTTTTACAGCACTCTCCAATTGATACTTTTCCCACATGTCCCTGAGATTTATATTACTGTTGCAAGTCTCAGAAAATCCTCTGTTCATGCTCTGCTCAGCTGGCAGAGGAGCTGCTGCCTATCAACTTACTCCTCTCTGCCTCTTACATAAATAAATAAAACATTAATGAACCCCCTATTTATCATTCATCCTTCTGTCTCCTACCCCTCTGTCTCTCAGTCACACTCTTTCACCAACTTTCTCTCCTCCTCCTCTGGCTCTGTGTTATCTTCTGTGGTGTTGATGAGCCAAAGGAAAAGCTGTGACTAAAAGGGGTCAGTGGAGCCTATCAGGAGGCTATCACCAATGCAGGAGACAGAAAGCAGCCACCAATTGGTAGCCATACACACACACATACACACACACACACACACACAGCAGTATCATGCAAGGTTTATTTGGGGGCAGGGTTTCAAAGCCAAAATAGGGGCAATGCGGTTTGACTGTAAAAGAGTAGGGAATTGCATTTCACCATTGAAATATATTTGTTTTTTTCACCTTGTTCTGTTTTATGTGACAGTAATGAATGTAAATATACACACAAAATAAGTAAACACACTACAGAAGAGCTCTGAATACAGAGAGGAAAAATCTCAAAAGGCATAGAGTTCTGACTAATTCATCCGATCCACACTCTGATTAAAGCTGTGCTTGGTGAATTATGTATTAATAAAATAAATATACTAAAAATAATGAATAATAACCAACTTCAAACTGGATTAAGATTTATTACAATACCTTAAAGATTGTTTTACTATGTATAGTAATTTAGCAACATAATGACATTGAATGACAGGAGGTCCCACATGTGACACTATCCAGACCATCTAAACAGTCCTAACTCTAAATTCAATACATATTGAGTAATACATTTCTTTTTAAAATAATTGGTAAAGAGAGCCATCTTGTGGGCATGTTCATTAAACACATGGTTTGGATTATCATATACAGTAAAGTTAACCCAAGTAAATATTATTAGTAGATCATGTGAAACTTACATGATACTGTGGAGATATATGGTGATAGTAGATGGTGGAAACAGATAGTGACATAAGGCTAAATGGCATTTATTTCTTTTGATCTGGGTTTCTGACAGAAATGCTAATTTTCAGCACTGCCCAACAGTACCTTACAGTATAAGAAAAAAATCGTGTGGATACACATTTACTCATGTGAATTAAAGAGTATGGTCTAGACCTGCTTTATGTGAAAAGTGCCCTGAGATGACTTTTGTTGTGATTTGGTGCTATATAAATAAAATTGAATTGAATTGAACTGAATATGTATCCTGCGTATCAACATCAAGGAAATACTGGGGGATGTATTACCTCCTCCTGAACAATCAGATGTTCTCTTGCTTAAAAGCGTAGGTATTACCTTATACAAAGCCTTCACTCAGTCCCCACTGGCCACTGATTGCAAACTATATTCAGTGCCTTTTGGTGACAGTGAACAGGATGCAGAGATGGACTGTGTTTGAGACGCACAGGGACTGGAGCTCTGCTGTTTGATGGTACACTTGCACCCACTTGTGGGCACAGACTGCACTGCATTGCTTTTATATTTTTTTAGCCCAAAAAAAGAACTACACTGTTGGCATTGTGCCTGGATTAAAAAAAAAAAAGATGAAACAAGTGCTGAGGTTGAACTGTACTTGTTGACCACTGTGAATATGTTACATCTTTCTTCTGACTGCAGAGAGAGCTGAGAGGAAGGGTAAATGTAGTCAAGTCAAGTTAAGGCTATTCAAGTTGAACAACATGCAACACTTTCTCTACTTAGCCTTGAAAAGAACAGAGAAGGGATCCCTCTTTTAGGACAGTCTGACATGCTGCATGAGTAGACAGAACAGCAGGGGGTAAAAACAACAGAGACTGAAAAATGTCCTGTTATTGCCAGCATACACAGCAACAGCAGACCTTGGATGTCCAGACTGAGGGGAGGGTACTAAGAGAAAATATTAACTTCTAAAACAAATAAACAAAAAAAAGTTGATGTTTCATCATATAAACATATTATGATGATTAATGCATACTGTACATTAAAGGATAGGTTCACAGATTTTCAAATCTGTCTTAAAACAAGTCAGGTGCCCAAATGCACATTGGGCACTTATTGTTGTTCAGTTGTATGATTGTTAATCCGACCATCACATGATAATCATTTTAAGGGGTTAACTCTATGTAGGCATTACCACCTATTATATTTACTACATCACACTGAGTCTGGTTAAGACACCAGTAAGTCAGAACTGATCAGAAACAGACAGTAATGTTTTTTTTTTCTTTTTTTCTATGCTAAGATAATTGAATGAAATGATGGAATGAAAAAAAACAAACAAATGTAATATTGTGTGGTATCTGGATATGTCTGGAGGAGAAAGGTGTGCTTTGAATTTTTACTGGATTAGGGTTAAGACAGTGAAACCTTTTATCTTGTCTTTAACTGTGGGGACTAAATATGATGTGATGTCAGAGGGCTTAAAGAAACAGTATGCAGCATACAGAACAGGAGCTTAAAGAATTAAACTGTCTCTCTCCATTCTAAACATGCAGTCTGCAGGTGTATCAGAGTTGTAAAGCATTTCACAGCAAATACACAATGACAGATAAGTCATTATAAGTATTATGAACTTGTCATACAGGGTCACAACGGTGTCCAACCAGACTTTGTTATGTCTTAAGACAACTACATGTACATGCCTGTCTGTCCACTCACCTGCCTGTTTTCCCTCTCCTGCAGCCCTTTTGGTTGTTTACTGCTTCTGGCTCCTTCCTAGCTACACTTCATCTGCAGTCATACCCCTCCTGCTTACATATGCTAACCCTCTTCTCAGTGTAAGTTTCCAGAACGTGTGTCAGGTACTGAAGAGCCGTCTCTCTCTGCCCTTCACCTTGTTACTAGCTTTCACTTTAGTCTTCCTTTGCTCTTTAGTTTGACTGATGCCAGCCTGCCTCAGATGTCTGCTCTGCATCTTCTGCTTCCTTGTGAACCAGATACAACCCTCTAAGTCACTGTTGAGCCCTTGACCGTCTCCACCTGCAACTCTATGATTACCTTGCTGACCTTTAAGTCTTGTGAACTGCTTACACCTGCCTCTTTGTTTTTGCTTCTGGGTACTTTGCGTACTGTAACTTGAATACAAATTCACATGTTGAAAACAAATCCTTCTCTTTTTTCTCTCACATCTTTCTCTCATAAGCATTCAATATACAGGTTTGAGCCCCATTTACACTGGTTTTTTGAGATTGATAAATATCAATATTTGAGAGTTAATCTGAACATTATTGATTACTATTCCTTGAATTAGGTCATTAAAGTGATATGAGTTATAGGGATAGAGACATGAACTGAGTAGGTCATTTAAATGTCAAAAAAAATCAAAGTTTTCAGTCCTTTTTGGAGGAAAAGCTAAAGAGAAGGCTGTCAAATAACTGATAAAATATCTTCTTCAAGTGACAGACTCCTTTGTCACAGCCACAGGACCTGTAACTGTTGTTTAATCAGTGAGCACTGTTCATTGATTAAACAATGATAAAATTGCCTGTTATTACTCAAATCTGTAATGACAGTTTGAATCATGTCAGGTGAAACACAAAATACGAAGGAGGGGTATAATACAGTCTAGCAGAAAATTGATGTGGAATTAATGAAAAGAAGGTGCAGCTACCGTACATACCATGCAGGGTAATGTGTTGTGCGGCAACAAAAATAATTAATGCAATCATAAAACTCAAAAGGATACTTACAGAATAAATACAGAAAAAGTGTTTATTATCTGTTTCAAACATTAGAATGATCACTCATGATTATGGTAAAGCATTCATAGAAAAAAAAACGTGCTGTACATAATAATATGTACATAATGATATAAATTCTCTTCTTAATGCTTATGAATACAAATTGATGCTGTAACCACATTGCTGGCATCATAATGGTTGTAAACAGCTCACAAAATGAATGCGCCGCAAATGCTATTAAAATGCATGTTGGGTGATTGGGTTGGATTGGATAATGCTTAACTGCATAAAAATCTAAATGCTGCCAGCATGCACTGAAAATCCAGTCCTCTGAACCACTTCTTAAGTGGTCAGAGATGATTTCTGTCTCCTATCAAAATGAGCAAATAGAAGCACAATCACAAACCTCATACAGGATATGCTTGCGGAAACCAGGAAATACAATAAACAGTAAGGTAGGAACATGGAAATTAGGAGACTGTTGAAAATAGCAAGACTAGCTGTGAATTTGAATTAAAGTATAAAGCATGAATCTGTATTTGTTAAAGATCCTCTCCAGACATGTATTAACATACAGTATATACAATACGTTGCTTGGAGCCATAATGTATGTATGACATGAACAGACAAAAAAAAAGCAGAATTACCACTTTAAAATCCTAAAAATGGCATCTACACCTTCTCCCTTGTTAAACATCCCAGAATCTAGAATCTATGAATATGCAAATGTTGTTCATTTCAAAAGTTGAACTGCTGGACACAAGATGGCTTCCAAATTAGTTTGTGATGTCACAAATCCTGCTTGTAGGTACATGCCTTAAGATGAGATTTTCAATGAGCACAGAGAAACTTTTCACTTTTAGCAGATGAATGTGAAAACTCTGCACATACATCATTCTGCACAGTGAAGCTCAAATGTCCAAGTCAATTAACAAGAAGAAAAACAACATTTTCAGTGGAGGGGGACTTTAACAATGCATCAAATGAAAACCAGGAAAGTGAAAAAACCCACCTGCAGTGATGATCCCACAGGGAATTATCAGCCAATTCTGCAGCTCTATGAAGCTTTTTAGCCTCTTATAACTCCTTGTTTTGGTTTACGGCACATTTTCTGTATGATTCAGTCTTTCATCAGTCCTGTTTCCAGCAGCAGCAAACGGTTTGTTTTCAGGAAACAAGCTCTAATAAACCCACTGTATGTTACCTGCCTAGCACTGAATGGCAGACATGAAGTTGGGGACTAGCTGGAGAAGAAACTGGAGAAGAAAGTTTAGCTAATGAGTTGGAAACAGAGGTCAAAGGAAAGTGAATACTGGCCTGAGAACACCACAAGTGAAAGGTGAAATATTCATTTAACATTGCAAAAGCCAATATATGATGCAGCAATTGCCTCTTGGAAAACTGTGGTGTTAATCTATGTTATTACTCAGATGCAGCCATCAAATGGTGTCAAACGTGTCAAAAGGCTCTTGCAAAATGTTGGGCACCATTAGAGGGAAACATATCATTTAAAAAGAAAAGCGTCACATAACTATTTCACACACCCCAGGTAGAGGCTGACATTTTGGTCTGATGGAAGTGGTAATAATTTTGACAATCATAACTTAAATCTGCCTTTTCCTACGCTGTTCCCTGTGGTGTAGTTGCCTGACACAACTTTCTTTTAGAAAAAAAAAGCAACAGGACAATTTTTAATGGCAAGTAAACGGATATGATGTGGACGTTAATATTAGTTGTAGAATGGGCTGAATTTACAAACCTACCAATCATGAGAATAATAAATCTTATGTTGTTTTTTTTTTAAGTTAAAGAGGTAGCTCTGTGGCAACATTTTGAAAGTCTCAAGTCAGAGGAGGCACCTTGACTTTTCTATTAAGTGACTGAATCATAGCAGGTGACGTATATCAGTGTGTGTGTGTGTGTGTGTGTGTGTGTGTCTGTGGTTGTGCAAAGGTAGTGTATACACTTATGTGGACTGAAGTCTAGAAATGTTTTTCAATAAAAGAGACACAGAGGGAAGACAGAACAGGTTGATGTATTGTGCTGATTGACCTCAGAGCTTTGCCTCCAGGTGTAACTATTACAGCACAAACTGCAGTTTATCATTGTGATAGAAGACGAATAACACCGTGAAAACTTCTGCATCACAGCAATGCATCCAAAACTCTAGCACTAAAGTTTCTTTTGGGAAACAAAACAATTGTGCAAGATAAAAATATCCAAAAATTCAAGCTGAAATTCATTGAGATGGAGAGGGTGCGTGAGTATTTGACATTCATAATGGTACTCACTACTCTGGAGGATTTATTGGCATGCACTGCAGGAATAAGCTAATTGATTATGCACCCAAAACTTAATTTTATCTGCAATAAATAATATGAAAAATGATAAATCATGGTTTGATGTCAGTGTATTCTCTATCATCCCACAGTGCCATGTGGAGCCACAAGCAGAATTCACTCCATTTCTTCTACTCTGCATGGCACAAATGGATGTTGACATCAAGACAGTTTGCACTGTTTGATGATGACGAGAATTTCTACTAG
The DNA here is from genome assembly GCF_910596095.1 of Thunnus maccoyii. Classification (NCBI taxonomy): domain Eukaryota; kingdom Metazoa; phylum Chordata; class Actinopteri; order Scombriformes; family Scombridae; genus Thunnus; species Thunnus maccoyii. The sequence goes on from NC_056551.1 coordinate 7,758,032, forward strand.
AGGCCAGAGGTCAGGCATAGACAATCACTACCAAATTATAGCTGTCATTAGTAATGTTTTACCCTCAGCATGGTCTTCTTCAGAAATAGATAATGACAAACACAATTGAATTAAACCACACGATCTGAATCTTTTACCCTCTGGCCAATTAGAGAGGGAAAATGACAAAAAAAGTGGGAAAAAAAGCATTTATAACAACGCAAAATGAGCTGATACTAAACTGAAAGTCAATGGTTAATTGAATTTGCAGCCACAGCAGATGGCAATGTTGCTCTGTCTTTGCTACAGGAGGGCATGACAGTGAGAAAGAGGTAAAATCCCAGCAGGCAGTAGATGGCAGTCTAGCTTCATTACACTGTTGGTTGGGTGATATTGAAGACACTCCTGAGGGGACACGAAGGACTCCATCGTCAGACACATGGGAAAATGATAGCAACAAGAAAATTATGTCACGACCAGAGATGGCAGTCTTGCCACAGTGATGGCTCAGACTGGGGAGAATAAGAAGAATGAATGGAAAGAATGGGATGTCAGAGGGATGAAATGGGAATAAGGGTTGGAGGTTGGGCAGAAGGGCAGAGTGTGTAAACGGTAGAGATTAAAGGGGCTGGAACACATGAGACAGAGGGGATAGCGGCAGAGAGCTGGTTTCATACAGATGAGGTGGCAGTGAGAGGTGGGTGGGCATATTTGTATGTGCTCCTTCCATGGCCTTGGACCATTTTATCCATGGGTTTACATGGGAATTCAATTTAATTGCATTATTAATGCCTTTTGATTACATTGCGAATGTCACACAATCATTCTCTCGCAACCTTGGTGCCCTTTACCCAGGTGGCGTGCTTGATTGTTTACCAAAATCAAACCAGTCACTGTGGAAATGTGTAATAAATTCTTACAGTATATTCCTCGTCTTTATCACACATGTTCATGCTCCCACCCTCTCCCTCTCTTCCTCTATGCCACCCCCTATCTCACTGTGTGATGCACAGTAGATACCATGCAAACTATCGTACAACTTTCTCATGTACATTAATAATCATTTGCATACAGACAGGACAGACAGAAAAAAAAAATACAAGAGGCTAAAAGCAATCATAACTTGCTCAGCTTGTTTTTCATAATGTGACTCGCATGAATTACTGTGCCCCTGGCACCTATTTCATTTCCAAGGATGCGACATACTGGCAGTATGGTGCAATTAACCAAATGACCCCTTAATCATGTCATCTTGCTGTCTGTATATCACTGACAGAAATAGGCAAATCTTATCGCTCACTTCAGCCGATCACCCAAAGCAAAATATAATGGAAACTTAATGAAGTGTATTAAATGTCCTTATATTATATTCCCTCGCATTAAACAGAAGCAGCTCCTAAACAGTTGTAGCACTATGTTCATCACTATAGACTGAGAAAAACAAAGCACAGAAAATCTCACAGGGGGCTTCTCAGAGCTACAATTGAATTCTCATGGTGCATTTTTTTCGCATTATAGTATGGATTATTGTTTTCCTCACAATGTTAGTTAAACAATGGTAATAAATGCACATTGATGAAGGGAGTAGCCTTTCTGTTTGTGTGCACGGCGTCCTAAAGCTGGTCATTAATTTTCATTAAGTGCTGTCAGTAAGGACCATTAACCAGGCTAGAGAATAATCACCTCCCCAGAGAGTTGACCTGTTTATGGCACAGGTAAGGGTTAATAGAAACAGCCCACCTTAGTGACATAACACTCATAACACACACACACCACAGTAAGCATTCTGTAATGATTCATTTTCATTTTTCATCTTCTATGCTAAACAGGAAAACTCTCTGAAAGGGCAACCAATATGGCCATTTGTTTCTGTGTGTGCATGTGTTATGACATAATGAATGTGGCACCAGTTTGGGGGAGGATTTTGCTTATCAGACAAATTAAATCACCTCAAGTCCCACTAATCAAAAGTTCTTCAGAAAGGCAAGATGGTCATCAATGGCTCAATTCCCAGAAGTGATTAAATATTGCATGGCTGTCTTTACTTTATAATTTATGAAAGAGACAGAGGTCAAAGGAGACCACCCACTGCAGATGAACTGAGACTGAACTCACAGCTTTTACTAGTATATGTTTTCTGTATTTGTAGCCAGACTAAACTGTGAAATGAACTGTTGGATTATGCGGTTAAGAAGATAAAACAAATTCTCAAAGCCCCATTTTTTTTTCAAAAACACTAAATCTAATGACTGCATGTAATGTGAAAGGGTTTGCTCTTAGTAAGAAACCAAAAGAGAATTATCACCCGCAACTTGTGCAGCTCTGTGGAGCTTTTGTTTTGGTTTTAAAGCACATTTGCTGCATGGTTCAATCTCTGTACCCTCACCAACCCTATTTCCAGCAAAAGCAGGCAGCTGCTTTTGGCAAAAAAACTCTGATTTACCCACTATACACTACCTGTCTAGCACCAAACTGCAAGATGACAAAGGTAGTGACAACTATATAGGTGAAGAAAGTTGTTCACTTAGTGGTTATAGTGGCAGATATTTCTCTCAGGAGTTAGTTGAGACCAAAAAGAAAATTACTACAATGGCACGATGTGGCATTGTGTCTATCGGATGTCTTAGTAGGCAAATGTTTGCTAACAAGCTAGCTAATGTAGCAAGAAACTGGATAACTGGCCCTTTCATGAATGATGTCACTCCCTCCAAATTTAAATCCAGTGTATAAGATGAAAGTAGCACTGACTTTTTTGATTGATAAGATTTTCGAGGGACTTACTGAGCTCAAACAAGGTTAAAATTCTGGTTTGCAGCTGCAAAATGAACCTGCTCTGGTTAGATGTCATCTTAGCACTTCATGATTCTACATGGCGGAAACAGAAACAATGCCTGTGAATTCTTAAAATGGGTACCATTTACCCTTTTAATCTTATCTTTGCTGTCTGCTCCTGATGACAGTACTTATATCATATGCAGTATGCAAAGAAGTCTGATATAACTCAAGTGCATCGTTATCAGCATGCAGGTGTCACAAGAAATATGGTATCATCACAAAGCACCTAGCTATCATTAAAACCAATCAGTTGGTACCGTACCAAAGTTGCAGGTGATTAAAATAATAGCCCACTTGACAGTTTGGATCTGTATAGTTGCAGGAAATTCACTGCAGAATGGATTTGAAGGATTATGTTAGCTACTTTCTTCTCACTAGTCTGTGTGTGGATTATCCTGTGTATATGACATGCTCTCCATGTCATTTGGTGAGGGCTGAAAAAGGATTTAGGATTATATGGTCTAAATCTGCTCTGTATCTGCCATATGGAGGCTATGTCTATACATTATCCATCAATGTGTCAAAAAGTGTGCAAGGGAGCAGCTGTCCATAGAAGGCCAGCCAATTGATTTGATACAGGTGAAAAGTGATGTATGATTGCCTTTGCTAACCTATCACTCTTGAGCTGCCAGATGGCTTTGGCCTAGGGACACTGCAACCATATTAGACCTTGATTTCTTCACTCTCTAAGGGTTTCACATCAGTGTTACTATCTTGGTCTGGCCTGCTTTCCTCGTGTTGATGGGTGACCCCCTTGGCCTCACTCCTTATTTGAGCAAACTAATAAAGATACTTAGACGTAGCAGTGCAATCCTGTCCTGTTCTGTGGTTAATGGCAAGTCTTCACCAACAGTGGCAAACAGCAACAAAGTGACAGGGATACAATCATGTCCGTAGGGAGAAGCAAAGGGAGAAGCAAAGAAGAGCAGAGACTGGTTGGAGTGGAGAAAATAACCTTTCTTTGAAATCTCGATTGCTGAAATCAGACCAAAAATAACAGTGTTAAAACAATGCAATGCTGTATTACATGTTGGTACAGATATTGGAAAATGAAAAAGAATGCAGGAAGTCCAGTTTATCAAACAACAACACACTGTATAGTGGTTTACAATACTATTTATACTGTAATACTAAGATTTTTCATCTCTGGAAATTTGGCAGAAATAATCTTCTTTATCTTGACAATTCAACTTGCACAATTAGCACCATGCTACACCATTCATACTACAAGATGTGGGAATTTATGCTTGCATGTCTATGATTGGCCAATGCAATGAGTACTGTGGACCATGATGCATTGCACTGTGGTAAAATTTGAGCCAGGATCAACTTTGGCAGGATGGCAGTGCAGTGTTTTGATCGAGCCCTTTCTGTTGGCACAGTGCTTCACATGTTGTTGTGCTTCAGACAATTTCAGCCTTTTTTTATAGTCATCCTTTTCATGCGCATATGACAGAAAATATACACATATATTTTAATAAACACAGCTCTCTACTTCACACCTAAAGACTATTTTCCAACTACTGTGATTTTGTACTGGGATTTGAGCACTTCCTAAAATATGTTTAAGCACACAGCATACTGTGGCTGAAGTCATCCACAGTTGGACATTGAAGATGTTGCTGCTGATCCATAATAGGTAAATAATTAGACAGTGAAATATTTTCCAAAAGATAGATTTAGATAATTTTTCCCAAAAGACAGGCACAAGATCAGATTCAAGGTGAAAAAAAAATGAAATACTAATGCATTTCCTCTAAACATGTCCAGGAAGTTTGTTATAGAATCAGTAACATTGTCACAGTTATCTTATTATTAAGAAGTATACAATTACTGACCATATACACATTACCTTGATTGTGCTTTTTTTTTTTTAAAAATATATATCGTGACTGTTTATAAAGAAACCCTGAGTGCCTTTTAACTTGCTGAGGGACTAATTACATGCTGTTGAAAATTGCATTGATTAGAAACTAACTTTTCCAAGTGGAACATTGTGCTTTTTTTTTCAAATTAACATCTCAAGAGGATTAAAAATAAGAGAAAGAGCAATTACACTGATTATCAAAGTTTTGTGTTTTGCCTCTGAGACACAAATCCAAACATAGATTGTTGATTTGTCTGTGTGTGAATCCATGTATAATGAAATATGTATTATTAAAATAAAGGAGAGACTTCAAAAACATATGACATTCATGCTATAGTATCTATAAGACATTTTTATAGAAAACTCCATAAGAGACACAAAAAAGCCATTTTAGCTTATATAAAGTGATACCCAAACTATTTTCAAAACTGGACTAACTATTAAAATATCAGATTATAGTTTTTATTCCACTTGTTACCTATTTCTGTTACAAAATCAGCATTTGTGTCCTCACATTTCAGTTCTTGAGTCTGAAGTTTTCCTCCCCTGGATGCTTCTCTAACTGATCACAGAGCAGCTTGAAAAATCAAATGAAATTCCAAACATATTTTCCAGATAAAAAGTGCCAATCTGGAGCCACAATCACAGCTGCAGTTGTCACCGGCCTTACCCAGTAAGACAGCCCCACACTTGTTTCATCCAGAGTCTATGGTACCTCCATGGTCTCTTGTTGTTGCCATATCAAAACTGGATGAGAATGCAGCAAGAAGTGGGTACTCTGATCTGATTTTAATATGTTGGCTTACAACAACAAACTGATTCATCCAAAAGATAAGCTTCCAACAGCCAGCCTTGTTAAAAAAAAAACAATCCTCCATGATTAATAGCGCCATCTTGAGTCCTCGTAGGGACTGAAAAGAACAGAATCTAGTCACAATGATGGATCATGCATCCATAATTTTATCAGTTATTTTCCACATGGTCTCCATGATCAGTGAATGTAATGACGACCATATATTTGTAATAAATATCCACCGATTTACAGTGGATCAGTAGCAAAGTCATTACTAGTTATTGGCCCTTGCCATTACTAGTTATTGACCCTTGCCATTACACAAGCAAGGAGTCCAATTGACAATTTTTCTGATGAGGAAAGAATGATTTTTTTGTAATTTTGTTAATTATTGTGTTATGCTGTGGGGAATATAAACCTAATTAAAACCACAAGCCAAAAAAGGGAGTCAGAAAAGGTCAAAATAAATTAAAATAAAGAAGCTGCTAATAGCATTTATTCCTGGGAGAAGGTCTAATTTTGCCTGCCATAAAGACAGAAGTATGATTTCTGTATGAATATGAATGAACTTCTTAAAAATATATATTTTTTTATTTTTTGTGTAGACAAAGAGCAAATACTTTATATTCATGGACACTATACCTACGTGCAGTAGAAATTAAATTAACTTATTGCATGCTTAGCACACTGCAGTAGAAAAAAAGTGTACATCTGTTACAGACGAGTTGGAAAAGGTGAGTTATTTTATCTCATTTTATATAATGACTAGCTATTCTCCACGTTGACAGGTGTAATTGTGACACTTGTTGATCACCTTAATTGCAATGTAGCTTCAGTTATTTAATAAAAGGTGCCAATCAGAGCAAGATTGTCTTATGTAAGTGTAACTTGTTATTGTGTTATTATCCGTCATTTCCCTCACCAGCACAGCTTCACATCAGGCTTCATCACACCGAATCAGACTGAACAGGTTTTGTATATGAATTAAAACACATTGTCATCTTTTAGATGTTTCATGCTCCGTGAGTTTGATTGAATCACATCTCCATGGCCACAAACACATGCTTATCTTTTTTTTTTTTTCTCAGCCCAGTGAAATAGGCTCTCATTTTACCCCCATGTGCTTCATCAAAGATGCCATTTCTCACCTTAAGGTTTGAATTCTTTATCTGTCTTAGAGGAACATTAAAGTAGGCAGACCATAGAATTGCCTCTTTGTTGTGTACATTGGATTCGTGTTTGAGCAAGATGTAATGACATTGTCTGCTAGTTGCCATGGTGCTAGAAAGAGACCAGGGTGTATTTTTTGTGACAACTGCCTTTTGTAGTCCTTCTCTATTCTTTTTTTTTCTTTATTCCTCACTTTCCTTCTTCTGTGTCCTTGCTTGCAACTATCAGAAGTTTGTTGCACCAATAATCTCAAAGCTTAATTGTTGCTTATTTAATGGAGTGAAAGCAAAGCAGATGTTGTCAGCTACTATTAAGACGCCCTTAATATACAACGTGATACACAGAAAGGACAAAGACATGTCAAAAGAACAAAGGAAAAGACAGCTAATATTGACATCTTCAACAGATCACACTGGTTTCATCTATAAAACTGCATGTGTACTGCCAGCTATTTGAATAGCTGGTAAGATAGTTAAACCAGTCATAGTTCATCTTAGACTAGTCTAAAGCAAGTTAAGCAGTTGACAGACAGTATATAAAAAGAATAATTTTAAGCTTAAAAAGCTGTCTAAAAATAATCAGTGTCACTTGCTGACAACTGACAATCAATCACACCTGCTCACAACTGTCAAAAAGAAGAAACATATGTTTTTCAACACAGCCTTAGTGAGCCCTTGAAAATATTTTTTCTGCCCTTTCTTCAATCATTGTCATAAGTGTCATAAAGTTTGAAAGCTTGAAGCTGTTGCTCAGCCTGCCTTGTTTGAATAGCAAGTATACATATCTAATATAACGAAGAAATAAACAGCGATGTGCAACCAATAAATTTAGATGTCAAATTTAAACATGACAATTTTTAAACTGGCCTTTTCCACTGAAGACATTTGGACATGTTACACAAAGCACAGATGTAAATAATGAAATGTATGATGGCTGAATTCCATTTAGCTGCTTCAGTTTCAGGGTCCTGGTATTTGGTACATGCTGGCTCACTGTCAGGACTTACTGGAACACTTGAACAGAACACAGCCATCATTAATGTTAATAATTTCCCTACTATCACATGTCAAAACACCTGCTGTGAAAAAGACCTATTCAAGCTCTGTCTAAGTCAAAGTGCATCTTTATGCCAGCCGAGGTTTTGCTTGTCTACGTGGAGTTTCACAATTAAAAAACAAACAATAAATCAATTAAAAAAAGTGACTAATTTTAAGTATTAAACGTTAGCCACTCAACTAAAATTAACTTATTGCTGACTTGTTCCAGTAAAACATTTCTGCAACTATTTAAATCTTCCTTTAGGCATAAGGTTTCCGCTGTAGTGGACAGCCTAACAGCTTGAAGCTGTAGCTCAGTTGACCATGTTTTTTTAGTTTAAAAAGAGTTAATTTCCCTCAAGTGCATTACAAATTAGTCCCACTTAAGACAGTCAAGACAACATTTGGATATGTTGGATCAGAGCCATAATCAAAGTCTAGCCCTATGCTCTTAACTGCTCCACATATAACAAAACAATTACATATAAATTTGTATTTTCTCTCAGCTATGTAAACACAGAAATGACCATGAGCATACTTGCTGAAGTCCTCCTGACACAGAGCTACTTTCTACAGAATTAAAGTGCAACTGCACAGTTGTTTGAGAATAAACGACGCTGGCCGTGTCTATTATAATCATAAAACTATGTCACCCAAATGCACAGTATTGCTCTTTAGTGTCTTCTGATAGTTTTTGGAGAACAGTAGAGGTCTTTGGCACAGAGGCCGTATCAAGCTGTGGTTACACGGGCAATACTTGTTAGCAGGATAAATTCATTGTTGGTTTTGGGCTCTTCGGGGGATTTGTTTTTAATAATAAAATGATAAAATAAAGCAAGTTTGATCATTTTAGCATATTCATGCAGCTCTAAATAAACCAGACCAAATTCGAAAATGACCCCTGCTGGTGATGAAATAATGACATCTTATTCAAGCACTGGGAGCTGTCAGGCCTAAGGGTGTGTGACAAAGGCAATATGGAGGCCTGGACGATCAATACTTCACTCTGTATGAAGCAATAGGCATTAAATACTCCTCTTTCTGCTCCCCTAGGAAAAAGAGCAAACATATCAATCAAAACCCAATCATGCACGCCCACTCCATATACACAAACCCCAAGGCCATGCCAGCTGTCCCATGAGATAGAACAGTTTTTTGTGTCCTTATTTTATCATCATTCTAATTATTTAGGATTCAGGCATGTATATTTTGTTTGTGAACGCTTGAATGACCTTAGTAAAGGTTAGAAGCTTACAGACAGAATGCTGTATGGAGTCAGTAGGGAGGATTTTGGTCTCCCTCTGTGGACAAGTTTATGAGAAGAGATCTTGCAAATGACTGTTGACAGGGTAGGGGGCATTCGTCAAAAAAACAAGCCACATGAGCACTGAGACCAGAGTTAGGGCTGGAATGAATCTCATAGAAACAAATCTAATCTAAGCGCTGCCAGAGAACCCATTTATAATGTTAAGATCACAACATGAATCCACAGAGAGGAGTGCAAGGGGGAGGGAAAGAGAGAGAGACAGAGGCAGAAGGGTACCAACTGAATAAATGAATGTATAAACTGTGTGGTTGGAATATAGTCTTTTGAAGCATTATTCTGCTGCCCCCATTGTTAAGCAAAGATGATTTTGAAAATCAGTCATTTTGGTATTAAAGAGTTTCTGTCAGTGAAGCTACAAATTCCTAGTGGCGTTAGCCCATTTAATAAACACATCCTCACATCCTCTGCACCACCTTGTCTGCAGACAACAGCTCTCTTGGGATAGCGTGGTTCATATCGAGGAATGGCAGTGTGCTCTATCCTACACAGCAGCTTGGTTTCTGTCAGTCCTGTCTGTTGACTGATTTTCAACTCACATGAAACTGTGAAAATTGAAAAAGTCAAATAATAGATGGAACTGTGTTGAATTCATCTCTCATCTCATTATCCATTTGACATAATTGTTGACACGCAACAAAATTGTTTTTTTTTTTCAACATAATGAGAAAACATTTTTTGTAAAAGCTAAATTTTAGAAGTGTGTCTCTGCCTGTATCACTCATCCATGCATGCTTGAATGCTAATTGCAACTGCTTGTTGCTGTTTATTTTTTAGCACACCATGGTTCAGTAGGGCAATGGGACATTTTTGACAGATGCCAGGATTGGGAACGGATCAGGTTTTGCATAGGTGATACCAATCCATCAAAAAAAAATTGCCTTCATCGGGCCAAATCCTGATCCTACAAATTAGCTTGGACCATCCATAATAATTAATATATCCAGCAGTGTAGTTGAATAACATGAAGACGATGCTCACCAAACTCTGCTACTGAGAAATGTTGGTCAGTTTAATTACAACCTCCAGGGCTGAAAAATGAAGCCAATTTGGAAGTTCCAAAAACTGCAGTTCCTCAAATGGCCCTTTGAGGCTGGCTCCAAAAGCGAGTCAATCCCCATAGACCTCCATGTTAAAATGCCCAACAGCAGAAATAAACATATTTACAGCCTGGTACAAAAAACAGTTTTGGTCACTATAGCTAATTTCCCCTTTCATGACAACTGTACGGGGGTTGACTATTTCTATAACTCACCCATTTTAACTTCATCAAGCTGTAAAGTTATGCATAATTAAAGATGTTGTCGCTTTGAGTGACAGGTTGCTAGCCACTAAATGGCTTGTTTTAGCAACCAGGCTTCATTCGGCCCACCTCAGCTCCACCTCTTGGCCCATTTTGGAATTGGGAGTTAGGCGGAACCAGGCACTGCCAAGATGGCGACGGCTGGAGCCGCCCACTCTGAGCTTAAGAACCGCTCTTCAGAAACCAATGGGTGATGTCATGGTGGCTGCGTCGATATATTTTACAGTCTATGGTAACACCAGAGCTAAATGAAAATACCAAAAGTCAGCTCAAAACAAAACAGAGCTGGCGTTATGGAAACAACACATTTTACATGTTTATACATCAAAATTAAGCATAAGACAAGATAGTATTACACGTAACTTTTATACCAAGTTTTGTGAGGGGCAACAACATCCGGAAAGGTGTGGATAATAGAAAGAGCAGAGAAAGATATTCTGGTCTAAAGAACCAAATGAACAATGTTTCATCCAGTGTATTTCAGGTAAATTGATAACAGTCTTTTCATGGTTTGGTTCTTGCTACAGGCAATTTGGATCAGGCCTTTTTTCTTCTATTCTTGTTTCTCTACTGATGAAAATTGGCAATCATGTAATAATCCACTTATGAGCGTGCAAGCTTGGTTCACAGCAGACTCAGCAGCAGTTTTCACTTCAGAGGCCACGACCACCTCAGGCTGCTCTATCATGAGCTCTCCCAGGCCAAGCGTAGAGCTCTCATCTTAGAGCTTCCTGTGTAATCCCAGATCAAAGGTCCCAGGGAAACGGGAATGGATTCTTCGCTCTAACAAGCACACTTTCTCAGATGGAAGAAATTGAACCCATTTTTCTTTATCTTCCTTCTACAGGTTAGCTCACTCGGTGCACTGAAAGATAGACCATGCAATGATAGCGCAGGCCTTGCTCATCGTAGAACACACAGGAAGATAGGTCCCGACGCCTCTCTGGTCGTTTGATGTCTGTTTTCAACCTCCTGTTTTCATGGTCCGCAACAACTGATGATAAGCACAATAGGATGCAATATATTCCAACAGAATGAGGTGTCACACAGGACTCACCAATAAAGCTGACTACCTTATTGATATGCATTCAATCTGGACTAATAACACACAACAAAACACACTTTTTTGGTAGTGTCTTGTTGCTTAGAACACAGTCCCAACCATCACCTCTGCCACCATGTTTTGTCAGGAGCTTGGTCTTTGTTTTAGAGTAACACTTGATGTACTGTGCAAATATGGATAACACAAAAATCTGGCTCTTTTTCTGACTCTTCTTCTCTCTTTTTTTAAAGATTTTTGTTGTTGTTGTTGTTGTTGTTGTTGTTGGAGGATAGAGCAACATAAAGGCAGACAGATAGTTTGGACTTGGACTGGAAGCTAATCTGGCTTGGTCCAAAATATATCTCTACTAATACCTGTAAAGCTCACAAATTAACACATTGTATATTGTTTATTTAACCAATACCAAAAGAAAAATGTAAAATTTGAGTTACACATCGGTGCCCTTTCTTGAGAAAAATAATCATCAGTCAGTAAGAGTGTTATTATTGTCTCTATTCTAAAAAGTTGAATTTTAAACTTGACTAATTTAACCATCTGTATGCCATGTAGTAAAAATACATAATCTACAAAGCACACAAACGAGCAAGGCAATACAAGTACATGAACTGTGAATTGTCAGAGTATCGGTGTGATGGTTCGTAGTAATTAACAATAACAAAGTCAACTCTGTATACTTTGATTTTGTGCCGCTTGAAGCAGAAGTTGCCACTGAGAACATATAAGCCTCAAATCAAACAGTTATGGTTCTTATTGCTTCTTGGATATGAGCTTTATCAATGGTAAACATCCCCATACCAGACCAGTGTCAGCACAGGGATTCTCTACTTCTTCATTCTCTAAGACTAACTTTTATACTGTAGATCAATCCTGTGTAGCCCATGCATGTACTTTCATTTACTACACAAGGTGTTTACCTTTTTAAGAAATGGTCAAATAATAAATAATTAATAATAATTTGTAAGAGCTTCTAAATTATAGTTCTTTTCAGAAATATCCTGTATGATTAAAATAAATTTTGTGATTATAAACAAGGCCCTGTTATTGTCTTTTGTTGATCTTCTACATGTTACACAGTATGAACACTACAGCCAACACACTGTATCATTAGTATAAAAGCAGCAAAAACCATTGAAGATTTTTTTTTTTTTATGTTCTCAGTGGCACCACGATTCAGTTAGTTGCCTGTTGCATGCCTGTCTGCCACTCTGGCTATCAGGAAAACATTGACAAAAAATGGAGAGGCTTGCGGAGATAGAGGGAAGTGAGAAGGGAAGATCAGAGAATGAAAATCTGGCCCATGTTCAGAGTCTCTGTTTCATGCTCTGGAGCCTTTGAAAATCAGAAGGGCTGACTGGCAGCCAGATCTGAAGTGACGGAGGGGGTGGGGGTGTGGGGGGGTGTGGGGGGATAGTTGAGGGGGGTGGGGGGTGAGGGGGATGTACGAGGACAAAAAGAAATGCAACAGGAAACATCAGATGGAGTCAGACAAATCTAAAAGGCAAACAGACTCAATAAAACATCAGTCACTTTTTCTCATGTTTTCTACAGCCCCCCCCAAAACAGACAAATATGAAAACTGAAAAAAATTTTGACACCACTTTGACATCACTTTAAAGTACTCCAAGTATGTCAGCGTGATGACCATGCATGAACCCTAATTTCAAAATCAAAAGACACTCCTACTCAGAAGAACAATGACGATACAGGAGATCACGATACTGTATGGATTGTGCAGAAATTGAAAACATTTTTTTGAACACATCATAATTTTTGGTTAAATTGGTATAAATCTCTTTCCTGTGTTGGAATGTTCCTACCTAGTAGCTCACTGAATTGAATACAGACTAAAGAGGAGAACTATTTTCTGCTTCATGTGGGCAGGATGCGAGAGCAAATTAGCACCCATCCTGGAAATTTTACACTATAAAACATCTTCACCGCAGCAGGTGGTATCACTTTCACCAGGCAACAACTTTGAGAGACACACTGTGAACCCTAACATTATGAACAAATTACTGAGGATATTCTTACATATCATGGTGCCAATTTATCTAATGAATGTGATGACTAGTTATTTAATTGCTTGTCGTGCAGGTCGCTCTGAGCTCCCTCTTTAATCAGTAATGTTTTAATTAGCCAGGAACGGGTACATCTAGCGGCCTCATGGTAAATCCATATATATGACATTTCCTGTCATTTCTGTCCTGTCCACTCAGAGATAAAGGCAATTTAATAAAACAATATACAAAACAGTAAAATAACTATTTTACAGTGTTTTCATGAGAGCGTGCATGCATGGTGGCATCTGTTTGGCTCTACACATGAGATTTGTTGACAATAAGAAAAATGTAGAAAATCACTTATCCTTTAAGTGCTGGAGGAGATAAAGACTCATAAAGGATGTTTCTCAACAATTCCTGACAAATTCAATGAAGTATTAAATCATCAGTTTGTGCAAGAAACTTTTGTTGTTTGTCTAATCCAATAGATGTTCAAAGACATATCTCCTTTAACCAGATCATGACAGAACATCTTTTCAACACCGTCTTTTCTCTCATCTTGTGGCACAGATGTGATTTTTTGTCAAGTATGTATTCAGTAAATCAATACCATCATTTGACTGAAAGAGTATGAAGGAGAATAGCACAACAGTCACTTAAGCTATAAGGTTGTTTATCTGCAGCAGTGAGTGGGAGGAAACCAATAATGTGACAAAATGTACACCCACACAGGAAGAGCAGCATTGTTCCTACACTCAACACCCTCAACAATATCGCCAGACCTTCGCTGCAAGGATTTAGTGCTTTGCTGAAATGTTCTTCATGAGCATAAAAAAAATATTTTCTTTCAGTCTGTGGTGACTATCCAGCGATGACAGACCTGTTGAAATCAGCCTACACATGCTGTTTAGATTTACCAAGAGATGATCGTATTATTTATTAAAAACTCTGGAATCCAATCTGTCACTTGAGGCGCTGCTTGCGTGAAATGTCTTATGGCAACATATCTCGGGACTGGGGCTGGAGTTGTGCAAATAACAGGAAGGCCTATAAGTGCTTGCCTTTTGTATTTGCATGGACATAAGTGGAGAAACAGTTAAATGACCATAATATGTATTTATTTAGAAATCTCATGGACAGACTCTTCTAGTTCACACATCTGCTGAACCACTTGCTCTGTGTGATTCGTGTCTACAGAGTTCTGCCTCTGATTAAGCTGGCTTGTACTTATTTATACTGTATGTAAACTTTATGTCATTACATCTCTTATTTCCATATAGGTTTGTGTAATGACTCATACTATATTCATTTTACGATGCTCTCTGTCTATTAATAAACACAACTAATATAATTTTATGGGTAATAGATGCCAAAACAAATTTTCTCAGGTGGAGCTGAATTGCAGCCCTGGGAAATGATTTGTGGTTCATTTATGAGTATTTCTACTTCATTTTTGATTTTGTTTCTAAACTTGTTGAAAATGTTACCCTGTGGGATAGGCTTCATTGTAGGCATAACACACTGCACATATACACAGATATATACATACACCACAGTTCTGTCAAGAGCGCTGACGTCACATACCAAATAGAGACGGTAATAGAAGTTTGACTTGGCAGTGCAAGTCTATTCTTGGAGAGGCTCCCTGCTGCAGCAATAAAGCACATCAGCATGAAAAAGTAGCGACACGCAGGGAGTGTTATAAAAAATTCCCCCCATGAGTGTAAAGTAGAAACAAACACCATCCAAGGTACACAGAGAGCGTAACCACAGCAGGCGGGGGCTGGGGTGAAGCAGGCTTTACCTGTAACAGCTGCAACAGAAGTAAGAAAACATCAACAGTCACTAGAGATGGACAATATGGTTGAAATCATTATGAGATGTTAATACAGATATTTTCCAAATGTATCCAGATCACACAGAAAATAATCAAAGTGATTTTTAGAGCAATGAACTGTATTCTCCTGTTTTGCACTGTAAATGAGACCAAACTTCTCATACTGTAAGAAAAACTACATTTCTAAGAACTCATTGAGTTTTATTTTAGCTTTCATTAATGTAATAAAATTAATCCATTAATTTGGAACAGAACTTTGTAGAACAAAACATATAAGGTTATTTAATGGCAATATATTTCTGTTGAAAGTTAATAGATGATAATATTGAGCTGTCGCCCAGCCCTGCAGAGTGACTGTGATAGTAAAGGGCTTTATAGTAATGGGCCACCAATTCAGTGCAGTGAGATGTATTGTGTGGGATTTTTTGTAGACAGAATGTCAGCTGACACAACATGTGACACAGGACTTCCTGCCAGAACTATTCATTTGGTCATTTACAGATGTTTCTGAACTCCATGAAAAAATATACAGTACATATTTATATGAAATGCAGCAACCAGTACACTCAGAAACAACAGATATTGTTCTGCTGAGACATGCAGTATATAATTAACATAGGGATACACATAAATTATATCATATTTTGTTTTATGTATCCATATAACCTATGTTAATGTTGGTTACTTTTTCAGGTTTAGCAATTTTCCACAATGCATTCTTCCTGTTTTGAATAGATGAATACTTATGGATATATTCCCCTATACACAAAAATTAACTTTTTGGCAACTACATAAGCTACAGCTAACGACTTATAATAATGTTGATTAGTGAGTCTAGAGAGAACCCCAACACTGGATCTGCCTCAGTCGGTGGAAAACATGAACCCAAAACTTTTGAACTGTAACACATTCCCATACCATATGTAGCTACAATCTTTGTTTGACAGACATTTGCAGCAAGTACCAGCTGGTCTGAGGCTGTCCCTTTGTAAATTAGACTGACAGTGATACAGTATTGACCTGTGTTGATTCTGTGAAAAGTCTGGAGAAAAGTTCACTGAGCTCCTCTCCAGACCTTGATCCATTTATCTATGATTCATTCACAAAATGTTTTTTATTTCATGTTTTTTTTATCAGGTGGTGCCCCACAGATCACTGTGGATTACATTTTTATGCTTATTTTGCCACCCCATAAATTTGGTTTTAATATCATTAGTGGTTAAGTGAAAATGACTAGCATCCCATCATAGAGAAATAACTGGCATGATAATTGTTTGCTTAATAGTCATGCATATATTGAACTTTTTCAGAAGGAGCACAATAGGGAAATATATTATCACTCTGGCTACACTGATTACACAGTTTACACTTTTGATTACTGTACACCTTTTACAATAGATGTGAGCACACACTACCAAAGTGTTAACAATGATCATTTTTTAGTCAATAAAATTTCAGGTGATGTCTTCAACGTGCTTGTTTTGTCTGAAAACAGTCCAAAACATTTTTAAAAAAATGTTTACACTAATTTAAAGCAGGGAAAAGCAAACAAGTCTCACATTTTAGAGGCTGCTTGATGAACAACATAACTTATACAGAATATTAACATTGCTGTAAATACATTTTCTGACAGTTGACTAATCATTTCACCACAAGTGTTGACTTCCTTCCTACTGTATACTGTAAAAAGCTTAAAAGATATGCTGAAGATAACAAACCACCAACCCGGCATCCAGGAGACAAAATATCACATTTAAAGTGTAAGCACAAAGCAGAAGTGGATTTTACCTCATATGCCTGTCTGACATCAGCCTGTGATACTGCATATAAACATATTTTTTACATACTGTATCTGTCACATGCACGCATGCCTTTATGTCAATGTTTTATGTGCTCTTTTGATTTTTCTGCGTAGCAATGGCAGCAGAACAGAGAGCATGTTGAACTGATCTGTTGAGTTTTAAGATAAATGGCACGGTGCAAGAGGCACTGACAGCAGGGACAAATGTGTGTAAAGGCATTAGCTGGATGACCTTCAAAGACAGGCTACAGCTAAAACTGCGACATGCATCCTAAGATGGCCCTAAGAGAAGAAGTGAATGGGTTTCCTTGACCATGCTCTGCAGCAGATATTAAATAATACTGAACTATGGGGATTAACCTCTCATTCTCTGTTTTTTTCTTCTGATGTCTATCTCACACACTCTCCTTCCCCACCGTCCTTTCACTTGATTCATTGATTTAGCCCTGTAGGCAAGATGAGAGTGCTGTGGTCGCAGGATGAAGCACTTGCTGAGGGATATGGACATGATTGTACCCAAGAAGGAGAAATTACAGCTTGTTATACAATTTGCAGGCAGTGGTGGCCTAAAGGCTGAAATAGTGCAGTTCTGATTGGAAGGTCAGCAGCTCAAATCCCCAAAACACCTGAGGAAATTGAACACTTTTCTCATGGTCAAAAACCTTTGCTGAGAAAGAGACACTTCACTGACTTTCAACCTCATACCATAAACTAGCCAGAGGAGGGTCAGGGTGTGGTATAGTTGTCAGCCATGGAAGTCTGTTTTAAAAAACTGCAGTTAATTCTGTGATTAATCTTCTCTCTGCCTTTGCAATTCTCAATAAACATCCATACCTATGCATTTTAAGCTCAAATTTACATCATTGCACATGTATTCATAGACATTGGTAGGCTAATCATCAAATATTCAAGTGATATAAAGCATCTATAGTGCATTTTAGTTTTCCCTATACAGTACTTGTGGTGGAGAGAAATATTGCTGCAACAGCATAGCTCTGCTCTGCGCCACGGCTATTTACTCTGCACCATCAAATTATGTGTTGGAAGGAAGTGGGGTCTATAAAAGGAAGCATAGTAATTGCAAAATATTTATGGTAAATGAAAGACAAAGTGGGTGAGAACATGTCATTTGTCCCCATTTACACCATTGCCACATTGCTAGCTCATTGAACTACGCTTGTTAACTGTTTGTTTTATCCATAATTCCATCAATGATCTGTAACTTGCAGACATGTACTGTCCCGGGTTTGTTTATGTTTGCATTATGTTATGTTAAAGTTCACATACATCAACATTTCTGGTAAAAAGATGGACAGGTTTTGTTAAGTTTAGTTATTGTTTATTGGTTCAGTTCTGCATTACATAAGTTAATCATTTTCTATCTTTGTTACTTACCATACCCACCATGTTTTCCAGAGACAAAAGTAGAAGGCACCCAACCATGTATTTATATGGTTGCATTACCAGGAGTTAAATTTTGTTCAGTTAAGCTAGGTTAACTGTATAGTTTTTTGGGTTTTTTTTACCATATTTTTTCTTACCATAATTTTTGTTACATGGTTGCACTTTTGTACATAAACTTGAGCTTAGAAAGTCCTCTTAGTGTGTCATTCATGTGTTCAGACAGGTAATTTTAAAGCAGAGTGTCCTAAGTTATATGTTAGTAAGAACTATAATGTGTTTTGCTCCCCTGTCAGTTTAATCGCACCCTAGTCAGACAGGACAGTCTCCCGGGGGATGCCATTTCTTGTGGAGGGACAGTTGACGTTTTCTGTATTCACGGTGACAAGGTAGGATACCCTATAGCTGAGGTAGCTGTCCAGGCCAAAGCTCAACACTACTTGCTTTCAGTCAGGGGTCCAATGGATGTCTTGAAGGAGGTCTGGGAGGGTTCCATGCCACAAAAGCAGTGCAATGAGCTCTCATATATCCTGAAAATGAGAGACAAACTGGACCTGCTTCAAGAGCTCGCCAATGGTAATCTGGCTCAAGCACTGCAGCAACAGAAGCAGAGTTATGACAATGCTTCTAGGAGGACAGTTTCTCAGGAGGGCCAGAAAGTTCTCCTACTACTGCCAACATCTGACAGTGGTCTCCTTGCCAAGTGGCAGGGGCCATACAAGATCAAAGAGAAGACCGGCCCAGTCATATATGAACTCTTTTTGCCAGACCGACGGAAAAAGCCTCAAGTCTTCCATATAAACCTTCTGAAAGAGTGGGTAAACCAACTAGAGCAGTTTACAACCTTATGGGCATGCACAGTTGAAAAGGAAGAGCTTCAGGAGCAGTATTTTTCCTTTTCAAATGAGAATCCAGTGTTTCAAGATCTAAGTCATCAGCCTAAAACCATGTTATTGAACATCAGATTCATTTGCATTTGCTAGCACAGCAGCCAATCAGGGACACCACCTGCCACATTCTGGCCAGACTGGTACCTGAACTGAAGCAAGAAGTGGAGGAGATGCTGGCTACAGGAATCATCAAGCTTTCTCACAGTGAGTGGTGGTGCCCTGTGGTGTTGGTTCCAAAGAAGGATGACCCTAAACTGAGATTCTCAGTCAACTTTTCAAAATTGAATGCCTTTGATCCCTATCCAATGTCAAGGGTTGATGAACTGATTGAGTGCTTGAGAAACAACTTCCTAACAACCCTTGACCTCTGTAAAGGGTCCTGGCAAGTGCCCTCAACAAAATCTTCAAAGGACTTAACAACATTCAAGAGTTCCAAGTGGCCTGTTCAGATTCACAATAATGCCCTTTGGTTAGCACAGAACACCAGCAACGTTTCAGAGGTTGGTGGATGAAGTTTTAAGAGGAGCAGAATACTAGCAGCCTACATTGATGACATTGTTATCTTCAGCCAGACATGGGAGGAGCATCTACAACATCTGTCTTTCAACGAATCCAGAGTGTTGGTCTGATTATCAATGCCAAGAAGTGACGCTTTGCCAAGTCTGAGGTCCAGTACCTTGGCTATGTGATTGGAGGTGGGGGCATCTGTCCTCAGGTAGGAAAGGTGGAGGCCATTGTAGCTTTACAGCTACCAAACACCAAGAGGAGGCTATGGTCATTCCTGGGGTTAGTAGGCTGGTATCGCTGACCCATCCCCAACTTTTCATCAAGATCTACTATACTAACTGAAATTACTTGTAAATTCAGCCCAGTAAAGGTTAAGTGGACTCAAGAAAGTGGGAATGCTTTCAAAGACTTGAAAAACTGTCTGTGTCCAGAACCTGTTTTTCAATGTCCAGATTTCACTCTCCCCTTAACTGTGCGGACAGATGCTTCTGGAGTAGGTCTTGGCGCTGTGTTACTGCAAGAGGAGGGTGGAAACCAGTTGCCTGTGCAGCACATCAGCCCAAAACTCTTCCAAAGGGAAATGAGGTACTCAACAGTTGAAAAGGAAACTCCAGCTTTATTAAATGGCCTTTAAAGACCTTGAAATATTACCTCATTGGTAAAGAGTTTGTTCTTTACCATCG
The DNA here is from genome assembly GCF_910596095.1 of Thunnus maccoyii. NCBI lineage: Eukaryota > Metazoa > Chordata > Actinopteri > Scombriformes > Scombridae > Thunnus > Thunnus maccoyii. The sequence continues at coordinate 7,778,522 of NC_056551.1, forward strand.
TGCACTTTGCACTTTGAACTTATCACTCCCTGCAGGGTATTGGAACTATTTTCTGGGAGGGGTGCTGTAAATGTCACAATACACTAACATCATGTTAGTATGTGCAATTAACTGACTGCAGACATTTTCAAAAAAGAAAGAGCCCTTCTTGGCTCAAGATGATGCGAACTGCACTGGCCTGGCTATTTGTTTACATAGTTAAAGACGCATGAAGTGCTTTGAGCAGGAGACAGCCTTATCATTTCTGACAATCACACCACTAGCTTCGAAAGCATATATTCTTTATGCTGTAAGGAAATATGAAAGACAGAAATGAAAGTCAGTGACTCAAGTCAAGTCTCAAGTCTCTGACTCCCCACAAGCGAACGCCAAGCTCAGCACAGCAGAGAGTGGGGATTGGTGATAAAACATCAGAACAGCAATACATACAGAGCCTGACACCAGCTATTATATGGATGGAATTTGCAGTCACTCCCCTCCAAACTACCGATAAACTGAAAACCAACCATCCACCTGATATGCAGCATCAGACAAAGACACATCAGAAAATAATTATTAGCATGTTAAAATAAAAAATTCACGGCAATAAACAGTCTCTTCTTATAAAAGTTGATAAGCAGCAGATAAGCACCAAGAGAAACATTGTAAACCATGGAACATGAGCTCATATTGAAGCTGTTATAGTAACTGAATAATAATGAAGTAAGCCTTCACATGTGTTTGGCTGAATTACAAGTGTGTGGGAAAAAATGTGAACCTACCTATCCAATGTGTGACAAGCCATTTTGAGTTTGAGTTTTCCAAGAGTCTAATAATAGGATACAGGTACATAATTATGTTGATGGGCTATGTCAAACCCTCAAATTCATATTCTCACAGCCAATATATAATATTTTTACTAGAGATGTGTGTTTGCACTGAGCCAGTAGGAACCCCACAATACAACAACTAGCAAAACCAAATGTAGTCTTGGCACTTGAATACTCATATGCAAGTATTCATGTTTAACACTATGTAAATAAACAGCATGAAAGCATAATGCATGTGCCAAACAACTAGAAGGAAAACTGTCTCAGCCTCATCAAGGTAGTGACAATCTTTAAATTTATACCTATACAAGTATAACCAATAAAACAGGAGAGATTACAGTAGAAGCCAGCAGACACTTAGCTAATCAAAAAGCCAGCAGAATAGGTAGCCAATCGAAGCACACATACTGTATAGACAGCACCGAGACATTCACTCACAATATACATGTTAGCACAAATGGCTAAAAATGTCTTACCTTGGTGAAGTTAGGCAGGAAGTTGCCCAACTCCAGCTTCTGGCTTGATGTGGTATTTGAAGCCAACAACTGACATGAGCGATGATGGAGGCAAGGCAGTTTTATTTATAAAGCACGTTTCAAGCATAGAGGTAGATACAAGGTGCTGTAACAGAGAAATTAAAGCAACATAATACAAAGCTAAAACAATAAAATTCAATGTTAAAACAACACAATTGGAAAAGAGCAAAAATAAAAAAGAGATAAAATCTATAGAAATAATTTTTAAAAAAGTAAGATAAAAGAGTAAAAGAATAAAAATAAATAAATAAAGAGATTAATTATAATAATACAATAATGGTAAGACCTTGAGTTTTAAAAACATTTAGTTAAAAGCATTTGAGAACAGTAAGGTTTTCAGTCTGGATTTAAATGCTGCAAGGGTTGGGGCATTCCTTAGAGGAACAAAGTCATAAACCAGGCTTGGCCAGTTCTGTTTCCCATAGTTCTGCCATCCTTGGTTGATGTTATGGCTTGAGTAAGGTTATGGTTGGCCATCACAGAGATGGTGTTGGTGTTGTTAGAGCCATCATTAACAGAATTAGCTCCTTTGATTTTCCTGCTATGCCAAAGACCTTTAAAAAAAAAAGAAAAGGCAATGGTAGTGCTACCGCTAGCTAGCAACATTGTCGCCAGTTACTACTCCCTGTGACTGTAAAACTTCCCTTATTTTTTAAAAATCTTCATTTATCAGATTTTAGCTCTTTAGCTCTCTCCCTCTCTTTCTTAGCTCCATCTTTTGCTTGGTTTGTAATGCCTCCCCCACCCCCCCCATTCAATTTCTTTTTGGCTTGCAGACATCAGCTCTTTAATTAATCCTCTGGATGGCCTTGATAGTTCAGTTGGACGCTGCTGATGACACAGTGATATGATGGGGGACTGTTGACAGGCTAGTGTCCTTGTTCAATGCTACTGCAATAGAAGTATTTACTTACAGCATAGTTTGAAAATTAGCAGACTCAACAACAGCAGTGGCACTGACAGAGAAGGAGCGTGGGCAGCTTCAATAAAACACCTCATTTTAAAGGGTGCATTTCATATTACAACAAGTAGACCGTGTCATATAGCAGCCTGGCTGAGTTCAGTATTTGTCACATTACTAATGTATGTATAATATAATGACACGCCTACAAGTGATCAAACATGTTTCTGATGTGAGCATTTAATACAGATGAGAAACTGAAAAGTATGCTTTTTCTTCTTTTCAGCATAACTAATCACACATGATAACAATTAATTCAGCTTTACCTATGGTGTTTTTTCCCCCCAGTTCTCAGAGCTATTTCCGAGGAGTTTGGTGTGAACAGGTTCAGCTCATTTTCTTTATCATCCACATAACCCCAAGCAATACCTACAGCTCCACTTCTCTTGTTTCATTAGTTCCCAAATCATAATTTCAAGTGTGAGTTTGTTTTAATTTCTTTGATGTTGCACTTTTTAAACCTCAATTTATCCAGGGAGAGTTCGCTGAAAGCAATTTACTAAATTCCATTTGTTAGCCTTTTTATATTGCATTAAAGTAAATGAACAGAGAGATATGTACTTCTTATAGTTTCTCTTTTTTACAGATATGCAAATGCAAATTTAGTATCACAGCAGGTTTTATACTCCTGAGTTGCACCTCAATGGTCCTTATAGCTGTGAACTCACATCACATAACTTTCAATTTTTCACATAATTGGTACATTGTTGTATTTCATCCTCGCCATTTTGCAATCTCATAATGCCTTGACTTTTAAAAACCCATAATTCAGATCAAAGATTGAGTGACTCACAGCCAAGCAGAGCTGTTTTCTCCAATGGCCTTTTGAAATTCAGCCAAGCAAAATCTCAGTTAATTAGAAGTGAACAAAGACGAGGGAGGGAAGGAAGAACACTGAGGTTGACAGCAGTTTTCTTGCCCTGGAAGAAACAATGATCTGTCATGGGTGATGGTTCTTTGGCAATGAAGAGAAAAAGAATGATGACACAAAGTGATAGAAAGGTGGATAATGTGAGGTACCCTGTGATCATCTGTCAGTAGTGATTTCATACAATCTTTATGAAAAGTGACCCAGATGTTTCAGCAGTGGAAATTGGGCAAACAATTATTTGGTAATCGAAAGACAAATGATTAAACTAGGAGTACAATATTTAATACCAATTATTGAATACTGAATTTGATTATCAATGTCATGAGGTCTTCATATTTGCAAACTCAGATTCAAATTCTTCTTATTAGTTATTGCTGAAACAGTTTGCAACAATTAAAGTCCTATTCACACAGAACTTACAAGTTTTACCTGAGGTCCCTCTGATCTGATCTGTTTAATTGCTGAATTCTTCTGCTTTCTTTTTCCCATGCAAATCTGCCACGTCTTTAATCTGTAAAGTGACAATTCCAAGCAAATTACCTGCACATTTCCCAAAACACACAGGTCATCTGATAACATTAGTCCTTTGTTTGTTTTCTTTTTCTTTTTTCTTAGATTTCTGCCCTTTTTCTCTTCCTTCTGGGTTGAGAATTACTGAGGCAGATTTGATAGCATTTTGAGTGCAAATCTGGCTAAACTAGCTGCTCAGCATGAAGACTATTCAGGCAAGGGCCAAGCTCGAATCCATCAAAAGAGTAGAATCTTGAAAGATAATGACATGGATGACACGGATGAGTGAGTATATTCCTAAATCACTGGTCCTGTGTGCGCGGATGTGGATGTTGATAAATGTGCTCTGAAGCACTGCAATGTTCTGAAACCTGGACGGTACTAAATAGGCCAGTCTGAAATCTCAGCTTTGTGATAAATTGCAGAAGCCTAGATTCAGCATCATGAACAAAGCATACACATCCAGGCCTTTCCAGAGGAGTGTGAGGAGAGGAAATAAACCTGACAGATCCCCACACTGTCCCGCTTTTGTTTTGTTTTTGTTTTTTTACATTGAAACATGTTTGGAATTGTCAAATTAAAGCACATCGTTCTTTGGAAGTCACTCCGTTTCATGCCCTTGATGTGAATAGACAAGCTGCTCCATGGGAATTGCAGCTCAAATGTCAAAGCTGATCGTCTTTCTTCAACTCAAATGGAAACATTACTTTTGGCTTTAAGGGAATGAATTCTCAAAGTGACTGCTTGAGTGTATTCCTCTGAATCTCAACAAATACCTTGCCACTGTTCTGTTTCTCCACATAAGAAGGTTGGTGCAAACCGTTTTGGTAGCTCAGGAGAAGCAGCATCAGCTCAGTGTCTCACCTATTGTCTCTAGAATGATAAGGCACAGTGGGCTACCTGAACTCAAGAGCAACTTTCACCTTCAGCACGGCTTTGAAGGGACGGACATTTATCACAATCAGCATCCACAAGGCTCTACTGCTCATTCACACATTACCTTAATTAGGATTTTATGAGAGGTCATTCCTCTTACTCTGCCACTTAAAGAAGTTCACTGTAGACATGAAAGGGGCAAAACAAATCACATTTATTATCTCCAAATTCACGGTGCTTCACGTAGCGCCATAAGAGATGTTCAGAGGGCTGCTGTAAAATCGGACTGTAAATGTACTCTCACTTGCAATTAAAGGCTAATTTATAGTTTTGTGTTACCAGCGTGCCTGCTGCCGCTACCCCCATCTTCCATCATCAGAGAAGCTCAGCTGAGATGAAAAGCTTAAAAACTGTATATGGAGTTCATCAAGTCTTGTTGGCTTAATAATAACTTATATATACATCCATGGTCCACAGGGATGGTGTTGCTAATGTCAAAGCTGGCTCAGGTGGGTAAAAGCTGTGGGCGTGATTCACTTTCTCCTCCAGCACATTAGCCTGCTGTTATCTTGAGGTGGAGTCACAGTCAGAGGAAATTTCATGTTAATGAATGCAAAAGAACATTGCTGTCATCTGTTCATTTTCTCTGCTTATATTAGCGTTAGCATAACATAACCTAGATATTAAAGACACTGCAATTAAAAGTACCTTTTACAAGTTATTAACTTGTGTTGCTGCATTGACTTTCAGCTTTCTCTTGGTATCTGTCATATCTACAGAAATACACTGCATTCACCAACAGAAAAAGAGAGACCTTATTTTGTAATTACCACTTCCATAACTCATAATAATAATGAATAATCATCTCATAATCATGAGAGAAGATCTTATGTTTACAAGAACCAGATTTCATAATTAAGAGAAAAGATCTTATAATTACGAGATAACATAGGTTACACTGCATTTTAATTATTTACATACTGGTAAATTACATTTTCATACTAGCATGACTGTTGTCGCCCATGTTCAGTCCACCTGCAATACGCCTGGTAGTGAAACCTGTAAATACATTACACCTGCTCTCATATTTTGCTTTGCTCAGAAATATGTTAGAAGATGCTGTAATTGCCATTTTCCTTTGTCTTTTAATGTGTTTTAACCTTTAAATGCAGCTTTATTAGCATGGTATTCAGAGGTGGATTCATGCCATTACTGTAGGTCTGTAGTAGTTATTACTGGATGATGAGAACGGAGGTGAGTTTGTAGTATCAGAGCTATCCGAGAGCTAAATATCAGATATTCCCATATGGTAATTGTACTCTGTAGGATGTGACTGAGGTAGAGGGTGAGGTTTATTATGTTGTGTATGCAGCTATTTTAAAAGCACAAGACTATAAGTCTGAAGTCCTGGCTGCATCCCATAGATGCTTCACTGTTCCTTACAACAATATGAACAAACCAATAATGGACAGGCAGACAGAAATATTTCACTGATAGTGGAGAAGTAAACAAAAACACTGCAATACACTACCTATATTTATAACTACACCTATACTATACTGTATAAAAACACCGGGAAAATAAATTGGGAGTGATAGCAGGATTGTGCTTTGAATTTTGTTCGTGAAGCGGCTTTCTTCTTTACACTTGGACCATGGATTGTGCCATTAAAGGCAGAGTCAGTCATTCTGAAGAAAGATTGTTGATATTTGAACTAAACATCCCAAACAAATACACCCTCCCTTCATGCTCCTTCAGAAGTTCCGCCACCAAAATTCATGGCGTGGGGGCCAAGGCAATGACCAAAAGAGAAATATGGTGGAATCCATGCGTCAGCTGTAGAGTCACTTCTGTTCCTCTCACACAGTATCACGAGCGGAAAATAAATTTCGTCTCATGTAAGCACAATAGTCCATCCATGCTTTTCTCCTCTCTGCGGCCTCCCCACTTCTTTCTTGACCTGCATTCAATGTCTCTGTGGATGGAAGCAGCCGTCTGTCAGCTGCAGCTCCTGGGGAGCTGAGAGGAAAGCGGCCAGACAAACTGCCTTCACCAGGCTGACTGAAGAAATTTAGTAAATTAAAATAGTTTGCATGTTGGCTCTACGGGAAGAAATCGACAGTGTTTGTATTTATTGATTCATTGATGCGGTTAATAAGGTCAAAACACATATATAGCAGGATATTTTCCTGCTATTACAATATCTTCAAACACGGCGCACATGTGCTCGGTGGGATCCCGGCGTTACAGAGCCAGTGCTGTGTATGGACACCAGATTTTTTTTCTCAGCACACACACAGAATGGACAGCTAGTGGACTGTGAGGAGATATTTGCTGAATTTGACAAAAAGTGTAATGTATTAGAATCGCTGACTTTACCTTTAAGATGACGGCTGGACTCAGCATTTCTGATTTGGATATATATTTTGACTTGAATACACAACCATTCTATGAAATGATAATATAATAACATCAACAACAGTCAACCAACTTCTCCAGAAGACTGCAGATTTTGCAATTTACTTTGTTGAGATCATGGACTACTATCCATCCCTGAAGCTGGATACAGCTGAGACTCAGACCTGCACCAGCACTGAGCCTTTACAAATGCTGGTCCACAGCGACAAACTGGGGCTTGTCTCCTGCACTGATGGGAAAGCTGGCATTCACAGCTTCATATTACATCAGTCTCTCCTGCTTATGACTGGTGACCCTGGTGCTCTGACACCTTTTCAGATTGCAGACAGGGCTTTGATGAAGGTATTCACCATTCACCTTGTCCTGCAGAAACTGATTAAAGGTTGGGATAAGACCTTCAGAAACGCGTACCACAAGAAGAACTGTGAATTTGAGAGCCAGATGGTGGAGCATATCCACTTCCTGCTGCAAGATGAGACAAAAAAAAATCCTATAAAAACAGATTCTTCCCCCAAACCCTCAAAACATCTCAAGGACCCAGAGGAAGAAAAGAAACTGATTCAGAAACTGATGTGGCCACTCAAGATCACGCTGGGTGAGGCTGTGCCCTACACTAGACTGACCAGAGAGGGGCTGATGGAGACCGAAGGCTGCCTTGGTGGCCTACAGCATCATCACCACAGAGATCTTAAGGTCAAACATCTCAAGCCCTATATAAGCTTTGTTGCCGGCACAAAGCCTGGAGATAACACTGTATCAACCCCCCCATCAAAAAACAACAAGAAGCACCAGAAAGACAGAAAGAGAGCCTACCAAGCTGGAGTGTTAGCAGAGGGAGTGTGCTTTCAAGTCTACAAGTTGCAAGGAGGAGCTTCCCACTGCAGAGGCCAACACAGAACCAGATACAAAAACTCTTGGTTCTCCAAACTGTTCATGGGCAAAAAGATATAGACACTCATTCACAAAGACATTCGCCCCTACTGTATGTAGAACTTTAAAAATTGTTAAAGTTGTTGTGACATTTTATTTCTTTTCAGTATTCATGTGTTTTTCTTAACATTGTTGCATTCAAATGTGTGTGCAAACAAAAAAGTGCTTTCAAGTCCACAAGTTGCATTTTTAAGTTGATTGTATGTTGTATTGCACTGGGATCAAATGAAATGATTTATGTACTGAAGTTTTGTGTTCAGCTATCCATACATTCATCAAGTACTGATCAAGTACTGTACTTGAGTACAAATTATACTGGTACTTTACTTTGGTGTTTCTATTTCATACTGCTTTAATTTCCTCTTCAGTATATTTCAGCAGCTAGAGTTAGTTATTTTGCAAATAAAGATTTTACTTACAAAACATATGATCAGATTGTAGAACATGCAATGTCTGGTATTAAACTGCCCACAGTGTATGAAGTAATTCAACTGCAGCATTAAACGTAATGCAAATGAATGCATGTTTCCAAACTAATGTATAATAATCATCATACAATGTAATATTATAATACTATGACACGAGCCATTCTGCATAATTAGTACTTACATTTTTATACTTCAAGTACTTTTTTTCTCATAAGATTTGTACTTTTACATGACTAAAACTTTGAATACAGAATTTTTACTTACAGTAATTGACTTTTTATACATTGTGATATTGTCAACTTTACTAAAGTAAATGATGTGAATACTTGTTATACCACTGTGTGCATCTGAAATTGGTTTGTAAAATATAGTGGAAACACAAGGAGCAACCTAGTACCACAGTCTCACAAGCTTCTTAAACTTTGGGTTGTGGAACGCCAGGTTACAGATTAATAAGTTCCTAAATTTGTTTAAGGAGAAAAATAAATGCTGACAGGTGTGCAAATAATTAGCTAAACTAAACTGTGCACTTTTTAGGAAGGAGGAGATAGAGACAGAAAATGAAAGAAATCATGTTTTTGGGGCCAAACATATATTTGTGCATTTAAAATATCCAATAGATAGAGCCATATCCATTTTCATTAACAGAAACACATACCTATTCAAAATTGTTGAAAGTCACTGTCCTTCTAATGTAAAAAGTTTATAGAGTTGCCTAAGATATGTTATATTTTTGTGGGGTTAGGTTACAACTAACATAACATGTTTTTCATGGAGTTACTGTTGACTCACTGGTACTATGAATAAATGCAGACACAAGGAGGAAGAAGTTCTCTGTGGCCATTTTTACGGTAATAGTTAAAAACATGACAGGCAAAAGATACTGTCACTAAATTTAAAAAAAAATACATGTTACCCTTAAATGCATAACTTGGGTCTTTGGTGACAGGGGACCGTATTACACCCTGTCCAATTTATTCATGTTATACAGTCCTCAGCGTCTTGCTATACCGTAATCTATTTGCTTTTAACAATTTTCTTGTGTCGGAATTGTTGAAAGTTGCTGTTTTTCTAATGTTTTTCCCTAGAACATTTATAGGGTCGCCTGGAGACCTGAGATATGTAATAGTGTGTGTGGCAGGTATGCAGGTTGCTACTGATAACATATAATGTTGATTTTTTTTTTCTCTTTTTGGCTCAACGTTGGAACTTTCATACATATTTTTATTTCAATATGTAGCTCAATCTGTGTTATGTATGGAACGGGTCGCCAACAACCTGAGATATGAGGAATGTTTAAAAAAAACACCAATGCATTTAAGGGTTAAGAGACTTACCTACATAAAACCTTGATTAGCCTTTAGTGGACTTGCCAATAAATCAAATGCCAGGAGACAGTGATTTGACCATTTTCATTAGTAGAGCCCCACCATTAGGGCTGAAGAAAAGGAAGTGGCATATCTCTGATAGATCCTGTTAGTCAAAAAGTGCTTTAACATGAGTCGTTAGACTGTGTGACAGGTGCAGTCAATACCGAGCTGACATCACTCACCTGTAACTGGAAGCCGTGTTCTGTGGCACTAATCTGGCAATCAGATTGGATCAAATACTGAGGTGTCTTGCTTCATCACTCTCCGATGTAACTCTGTCAAAGGTTCTGTCCTGTTATGTGAGTAGCACCTTGGGGAGGAAGAGGAGTGAAAAGTGGAGAAAAAAAGAAAAGAAGCAAAGAGAAGAGAAAAGAAGTTGGTAAAGATCAGGAAATCAGAGGAGAGGCCTCTGACACCCTGATGGTTAATTTCCTCTCATTAGTCAGATTCAGAATCCAGGACACAGAAGCAGCAGCGTTATGCACTGACAGCTAATCAACTCCTCATTCATATCAAATGTCAAATCATGGCACAGAATCCAGGCTCCTCATCCATTTAATATTGTGTTATGGCCAGATTTGTCTTTAGCATCAAAGTGAACACTCATCATGTCAGACCTCTATCATCCTCGTCATTCAGAAAATGAGCCCACATCCCCTTAATAAGGAAAAAAAAAAGTGGAATACAATAAAATCATCTAATCTGCAGATATTAGATCCATTTTATTTGGAGTGGGCTGAAGGGAGGGAGGAGGGGGTGAGGAATTCTAGACTATAATACACTTTTTTCATCTCTTGGCCAAACAAAGTAGAGCAAACAGTTCCTGAACAGGCATTGTTTCTGTGTGCACATCATTAATCAGGAGGCACAAAAATGGAAGTTTGCTGCTTTTTTTGTTGACAGTATTTCAAAGAAACACTGGAGCCAGAGAAACAATGTATGTTGATAAGCATACGTACTATGTGGGAGTGTATGGCGCCAAGTATACAGTATATACCTGGAGAGACATTCCCAAATAGATTCTAGTCTTGTGCATTTACAAAGCACATTCTTTGAGTGAAAGGAGATAGAGATGCAGAGGATTAAGGTGGTTTCCCTGAAACAGTGCCTCTGTCTTTTGTTCCACGATGAAGAATAAAGTATCAAAGTATAGCATGGGCCACATGGCGACATTTTTATCAGTGTTGTGCTGACTCGGCTGAACTCTCCCTCTGAGAGGCTGATGAGAAGGAATGGCCTTGCAGAGGAAGCGACCGGGTGCATCCGTAGCTGCCGTTATCATTTGAATCCAAGACTGCTGAGTTTGTAACTTCGGACCCCTGCATGGATGGGAAATGACCTGTCTGTATCTGCCTGGCACTCTCTCTGTCTCTACCCAACTCCCCAGACCCTTCCTCAACACAAGCTATCATGACCTTTTGACCCCTCTTCACACAAAGTCTCAAGTTGCAGTCGCACAGTTGCATTGTCTTGTGACCTGTTGTTTCTGATCCACGATGCTTTCAAGACTCACAGCAGGGTTGTATCTGTGGAAGTCTCCGGTTCCATCTGCTCAGGGCTGCCAAACTGGCTCAGGCTAGTGTGGCAGATAGGAGGAAGTTATCACGTAAAGTTGTTCCGGGCGTTGTGCCTGTCAGTGATTCAGTATTTTTGGCATGGCCTTTTAGCACTCATGTGCAGGGTAAAAATGCCCTCTGCATGAGGGAAAGTGTGACCAAATGTGTGAAAGTAATCTGAAGTTTCTTAATCGCTCTGACCAGCAATTTCAAATGTTCGTGCCAGGACTCTTTATGAGTAAACACATATGATAATTTCTACATTTAAGGGAAACTGGGGCTTTCAAAAATACTGTGATAGCAGTTAGTGTGGGCCAAATCCATATTTATAAGCGACAGCCAAGCGACATTCTTTGCCTTCAGCAGGCTGTGCAGAGCAGTAAATTGAATTCTGCCACGCAGCTCTCTCTGACAGAATGCTGAATAAGTGAGAGGATCTGTATTTTAGAGAAATGCATGACTGGTGGCCCGCATACACATTAGAATAAAAATGATATGTTGGGTGGAAAACTCTCATGGCACTTGACAGACAGTGCAACTGCACAATAGCAGCTATTTTAAAGCTCAACGTGACGGTGTGACTGTTTTTAGATAGTCAGTAAAAGGCAAAGATTAATAGTGTAAGGATTTATTTAGTCTGTGGGCTGCTGACTTTGAAAAATTCTATAAAATACTGGAAGGCATCCAGAATATTAGTACAATGTAAATAAATATTTTATTTACTCCACTTTCTTATTTGGTCAGAACTTCACAGATTGAATTTCTTGCAGCCTGGGAGGCTGAGAATGATTCCTTTGGGCTTTTTGTTTAGTGCTGCTGGCAGCCTTTTCTTCTCTGAATTAAATTCTCTGATACTATTGCAATGTGGATTACTATGCATAATTAATAACAGCCACAGTATTATCATTTATTAAGTCTGACAGGAAATAATTTGTAGCTGTATGAATGGGAATTAAGGCAAAGGTTTTTTTTGTATGAAAACACAACATTGTTGACATCAGCGCATGCATCTTGCCTGTTATCCTGGTCAGGTATACAGGGGGCAACTGGGCACTCTTGGCAGCCCCCACATATCACATCATCCCAGCTGCTCCCAGAGGATCCCAAGGCAGTCTGAAGTCAGCTGTGAGAAGCCCTTGGTCATAGTTTGTAGTGTACAGACGAACAACACACACTGGATGGCTATATATATATGTAGTGGCTTATACACAGATACAATTTCTGTGATAAACTTAAAAAACAACAAGAGTACTATTTCCTCTTGCTGCAATTTGGGTCTCCTAAAGAGTAAAGCATTCATGATCAAGATCAACAATATATTTTATATCCCCAAAAGGTAGAACTGTCATAGACCACGTTTGTTTTATCAAAAATTTACCCAGCAATTTAAAGATCAGAGAACATCTTCAATTCAGGGAATCAGTACATACACAAACACAACAGAGAAACAGCAGGAACAGTATACTGCAATTACAGATAGGCGCTTTAATTAGATGTTTTGTTCTACAATATGTCCTAGTTTAAAATTCCCCTGATGCCAACTTGGGATTGTTCTTCAGCATGTGTCTTTGTGTTCAGTGTTCTGCCGCCATGGCTCGATTCATATGTCAAAATGCGATGCTGTATGTGCCGCATTCACTGTTTTATTCCTGCACGTTCTTTTTTAGATATAGTCCTGTAGCATTGCCTCACACAGCTTTTCTGTAAATACAACCACGGAAAGGCAACATTGATTGGCAGAAATAGCATCCGTGAGTGAGCGCAAGCCAAAGAAAAGACGTTCATGCAAGAACACCCACAGAACTTGCAGAAACTCTGCTGATTTGTCAGTGTGGATATGGATGATAGCACTTAGAAGAAAAGACAGTCTTTTGGCAGTATAGAAAAAAATAATTCTCGGAAATACATGAATCGCAAGATTGTCTTTAATCCATTTTGAGTTTTCATGTGTAGTTGTCAGGCAAAGACTTTGTATGGGGGTTCTGTCCATCACACATCAGCACATCAAAGTGCATTCAGTAAAGTATATCACAAAGGAGATATCGTTCGCTGTCTCTCTCCATATGAACATTTTTAGCTATTGCAGATAGATAAATAGGGCTTTTGTTTTGAGATATAATTAAATACCCTTTTTCATAGGCTGACAAAAGTAGCCTGTAAATAATTAATTCAGTTAAGCATAACAGTGTGCTCACACATTCTATGTGCAATGATTATCCCCTGAGCTGCTCATCAGGGTTTACTACAGTAGCTCCCAGGCTTTTAGCATCAGTAGCTACAGAGTGTAAGAGAGAACAGTTTCTCTGTGCTTTTGAGTTCAGTCATAGTGTGGAAGGCAACAGAAGTGGTGAAGATTCTACGAATATGATGAGCAGAAACAAAAAAAGATTGTTCAATTGTTTTGAGTCATTTTTAAAGAAGAAAAAAAATGCTGAAATTCTCTGGTCCCAGTTTCTTAAATGTGTACATTTTCTGGTTTGTGTTGTCCTCTATGACAGTAAACTGAATATCTTTTGGTTGTGGACTGTTGGTCGGGATAAAAGAATGTATGGAATGTTACAAAATGGTCAAAAATGCCAGACACAGTTTCTTAAAGGCCAAACAACTGACTGATTTATAGAAAAAAATAATCGACAGATTAATCGATAAAGAAAATAATTGTAAGTTGCAGCCCTACATATAAACCATATCTTAAGTTGGCAACATTATAGTGCAGTATGGTCTAACATCATCAGTTGTAAACTGCCTTGATGCAACATAAAAATACAACAAAATGTCCTTTTATTTGTCAATATTATGGTGCACCTATACAAAATTCAAATGTTTTGTAACAGCATATTGGTCTTATCATCTAACAACACACTTGCTGCTGTCAACTTTTATATTAGCATTGTGAGGGGAAAAAACCTGAGGTGTGAACATTTTAACAAACATCGTGTTGCAGCATTCTGTTGAAGTAGTGTTTTTTTAACTTGTCAGTATGCAACATGGTCTGACAATCCAACTTCCTTGTAGTTGTTTTTGGAGCAGCTTGGTGTTAAAAAAGTCCGCAAAATATCCATTCAGTTGTCAACATTTTGGTGCAGCACAGTCTCTCAATTCAACAATCCTTTCACTTGTCACTTAGTAGTACCACTAGACTACCACTTGTCACTTGTGGTAGTGCTTTTCTGAAAGTTAATCAAATCATTGGTTATTTTTCTGAAGTGTAGTTTTTCCTTGCTCAGCTATTTTCAAACAGGTAAACATTATTTTATTCACTTTTGGCCCAAAATCTAATTTTGCCTATTCCACAGAAGATTCAGCAACCAAATCAATGGTTTGTTCATTCCTACTGTTTGTTCTTGAACATCTGAACCTTGGTTGAGACCTTGGTTGAGATGTTAACAGATCAATAATTGGTGCACTTTTTACAGGGTCCTTTAGAGCTACAAAAGATAAATTTCCTTTAAGCTTGCTTTTATATCATTCCTTACCATGACTTCCGTGCACTCAACCCAATTAAAAGTAATGGAGGAAGGAAGGAAAAGACCTGAACAACATCATCATCATGACGATAGGGAAAGCATATATATTTAAAGATAAAAAAGACAGCAATTAAACACTGAACACTTAAAGATGTTTCTGAACTATCAGTGGGTTCTTGAAAAAGATGTTAATAGGAATAAAGAACGGATATTAATTTTTGAATGAGGGTGGAGTGCTTTGAGTCAGGGTGAAGGCTGGAGTTAAAAAGGGGAAAGAATTATTTACTTGGATGTAAAACCGAGTAAATAATTATGTGCGGGAGTGCAAGTTATGTGGACATGTATATGAATATGTGTAAACAAGTACAGTATATGTGATGTGTACAAATTTGTGTACAGATATGCTGACATGTGTGTGTATATATGGGTTTGGTTGTATGTATATGAATATGAACCTATCTTTATCCTATGCTGCACTGTTACAATGGGAAGCACTTTTCCCTCTTCTTTCCCTTTTCTTTTTCAATTCGTTGTTGTTGTTGACACTTAATATTTTCCTATATACCTATGTGTATGTATCCCTTTGACCTAGTGTAATAATAAAATATATATTTTGTACAGATAAACACAGACACAATTACATGGACTTTATTAGAAGGACATTTTAACTTGACCAAGACATTTATAAGAAAAATACATTAAAAAAATACATATACAGAAGTACACAACCCACCTTGTTCATTTTTTTGTGTGTGAAAATAGAACAGCTGAACAGATTAAAAGAATAGCTGATGCTATGACATCTGAAAAGATGGCTTTTTGAGCTTATTTTTATGACATTTTTACTCATTTGCAAAGACTAGAGTATGTAGAGAAACGGAAGATTAAAGAGAGAGAGTGGGAGGGGGCACCACAAAAATGTCAGACATGAAGCCATGACATCAAAAGCAAATGACGCACTTCCCGGCTCTTGGTTCTTCTGTCCTTGTTTCTTCGTCAGGTTTGAGAGCTGCATATTTGTATGCAGCTATTTTTTTGAGATGGCTCATCTCAAGCTCTTCAGATTTCTTTTTCATTATTTTATGTTTGACTCTGAACTGCTTCATTCCTCGCTACACTCAAGTATATACTATACACTGTGGGATGAAAGCAAAACCTTTTTCACAGATATTGTTGCCTTTTATACTGCATATACTGTAGATATTGAGAGCAATGAGGGCATGCCATCGATCCCGCAGACTGATGTGTTTATTGTTTGGATTGTTTACTTTCTTTATTGTTCACCAGGGCGGAAAATTGTATTTATCTCACCAAGAACTAACAAACAGAAAGGCAGACAGAAAAATAACATATTCAGTAGAATTAAAAGAATCATAAAATGTAAAACATGAACCATTTTCCAAAGAGCGTTTCTTTCTGCTCAGTGTTGATAGTTCAGTATAGTTTTCACTTTGAATCAACATGTTAAATTCAACAGAATCTATCTATATTTACTTTTTTTTTCAATCCCTCTGTTTCCCTGAGTAATATGGATAACTTTGCCCCCCCACCTAAAGTTGCATTGAAACCTTTGCCCTTGGTTGTGAGGTATTGCTAATGTCTGAGTGTGTGCACCTCATCTACCGAGAAGTTTTCAAGCAGACAACAGATCAATACGATTTGATTCAGCTCTGATGTCTCCCTGCAGTTTGATGTGGTGCAATATATGATATAATTCAGCACAATGTGTTGCAATATTATCCATATTTTCAGTATAATTCTAATACCATATGACTGCTTGCGAGAGGAAATTCTAATTGGTATACATGTACTTGCTCAAGTAATGGAGAAGGCAGAGTGAGTAGAGTGGTGTTAACACCCTATTTAGATCTCATTCATAAAACATGAAAATTTCTCAACTGTAAATAATACTCTGGAAAATGGCAACTGTTTATTAATGATGTGCTTCTGTAATGAGATGTTAACAATTAGAAACAAATGCATTATTTTTTAACTAAAAGAAGAAGTGTCTGGTTGTGCAAACTGGATACACCCTTTTAAAATAGCAAATATCTCTAACAGCAGCAGTTCAATTTCTGTCCTAACATCATTGCAAGTTTTCAACTGAATCCTGCATATCAGTGTAGTATGAATTAACAGGGAAATTACCTAATCAATATACACCAGGGTTAATCAAATACAAGTCTTAAATACAAGAGGTCCACTTAATAAATTTCCACCACATCAGAGGTCCAGTAAAGGTGCATTACATGATTATATTTCAGTACAAAAACTGTATTTCTGTATTAATGGCAGATGTGACACCTTGGTTGTGTAACCAAGTCTTGAGCATAAAAAGGCGTGAAGGCCAGGCGGTGACATTGAGTTTGTTGCGGTATGAGTTCTTCATTACATTCATTGTTGAAAATGTTTGATTTTAGAGTTATTATGCTTGATATCACAAATTCAACTTGCTCAGTTTTGTGATTCTTAACTATGTGTTTTTGAGATAGTTTTGTTCAAAACACGTTTGGTGCCGCACTGGTATTCTGCATTGCCACTCTAACTGTGGTGACTGGGTGACTGAATGATGACAGCTGAGGTGACGTGATGTGTCACTCAAAAAGGGTCCGGGTCAGGTTGTGGTTAAATTTTCTTCCCAGTTCAGATTAAGATGTTGTTCAATCCAGATCATACTTTATGTTTAACATAAAGAATCTTTGAGACACCAGCTAGTAGTTCTTCAAATTTGTGTTTTCTTTAAGAAAAAGCCTTTATAAACACGGTATGTAATTCTCAGGACAGAGATAGACAGAACTAGAGTCTGGAAGAAGAGTGGAGAAAACCTGAGACATACAACAAGGCTGCAATGGCAAATATAATATGTTAAAAATAAAAGCACAATTGGCACAATCCTATTTGATCCTGTGCTCAGCATGACTCAGATCAATTCAGAAAAGTTATAGTTTACACTGTGCTTGAATCTTAGGACCCTATCTTACGCCTGGCGCAGAGCGGCGCTAAGCGCAGTGCAAGTCTCTTTGCTATTTTAAGACCGACGCAGTTGTCATTGTCCCATCCAGCACCCACGTTGTTAAATAGCAGAGGCACTTGCGCCCATCAGTGCGCCCATGGGCGTGTTGGTCCACATGTAAGGTGTGGTCAGGCCAATGTTGAGGAAGCAGAGAGCGATTGCGTTATTGACCAACAAAAACCTGGTCTAAAGTCAATGGCGCAGTGTTTCTATGTTATTTTAAGGGCGCATTATCAAGATGCGCCTACACAACGCCTGTGCACTCTGCTTGTTACACACACAGGACGTGCAGCAGTGCACAAACATGCAAAAGGTAACAAATAAAAGGATTACAATGTGAATTATTATTGTGTATATTAATATATTTTAAAAAATACATGTCATAATGCTTAGTCATAATATTTATCAGAATTAACTAATCACAGTAATGACAGATTAAATTGTTTAATTATTTGACCAAATCGTGGCAATAGCTACATGTAGGTATTTTAACAGACGGGCAACACCGGATCAGACACAGATCGACTTTCCTGCAGTGTCAATACATGATGACATGAGGAACACATGAGGAAATAAATGAGGTGAAAACAATGATTAAACTAAAGAAGGAAATAAATCTGCACAGCTACTAGTTGCTGCCAGCAGCAGGATCAGAACCTTGGAGAGCTGATCAAGTCCTGATAACTGTGTTGATGATTCTTCACATGATTAAAATTAATGATTTAATTTTTTAACAATATTTAACAAATATTCTTTAACATTTTTGAGAGTACAGTGATCAGGTTTCCATACTTTCAGCAATTAAAACCCTGCTGATTTGACCTGTTACTCCATGACTGAACAAAACGATTTTAAAGAAACCAAAGCTGTAATTAAAAAAAAAAAAAAAAAAAAAAAAAAAAAAAAACCTTTTCAAAAACCAAATGAAGATAAATTTGCAACAAATTAATGAAAACTCGTGGTCTGGGGCTGACCATGGGAAGGTCCAGGAGCAGCAGTGTGCTCGTTATGGATTGTGCGCTTTCCCTTTACGCACGAGCAGATCCGTTGCCTCTGCAGAGAAGCGCTCCTTCTTACTACTTGGCAAATGTGCCGTCATAATAGCAATCCGCAAAGGTGCAAGCGCACCTGGCTCTTAAAGGGAATGGGAGATGACACTGTGATTGGTTTATTGCATGTTATGCCAAAAACACACCCATGATTAATTAGGAGACTAAGGACAACCCCTTTGAACCATGCGCCTGGTGCAGCGACCATTTTTCCACTGTTAAGATAGCAAAAGTGGATTTGGACACACCCTCAATGCAATTGCGCCATGCGCTTCAGACCGTGCGCTTTAGATCGTTAAAATAGGGCCCATAAGTACTGTGTGTGTGTGTGTGTGTGAGAGAGACAGAGAGAGAGGAATGAGTGAATAAATGTGTAAATGCACTCATAGCTACCTTGGTATAGCTAATCATGAATAGGCCAGTGATACATATTGTACACTGTTGAGCTCAGGGGCCTTTAACTTTATGATGCATGTTTTTAATGTGAATACATCCAAACACAAAGACCCTCCCCACCTACGCCTGGTCCGTTAACAACCAGACTCTAATTAGATTCTTAACTGGACAGAATTTCAGTACTCGCCCGTACAAGTCACTGTTGCATTTGGCAGATGGTGTTTTGCAGAAATTCCCACAACAGTATTTTAGCAACGTGACACAGAATACCTGCCAGCAGATTCTCATCGGACTGAACCAAGAAGAACACTGTTTGGATCGCATTACAACTTATTCTTGTTGCATTAGTGTCCTTATGCTGAAAATTGCTGAGGGGACCTTGGATAAAGTAGACTACTGTATATTCAAGCATGTCTGTGTTCCTTTCTACTATACAATATACAGTGATTAGCAAGAATTCATACTGTACCTGGAGGTGTCTCTCTCTGTTATGAGGCGGGTCTGTTGCTGTTGCCAAGATCTGGCTGCAGGACAGTTAATCCTTCAATAGTCTTCTCAACTGTTTAGTGGAGCACATACTGTTGTTTTGATTTAGTTTAGTTTTAGAAGGTTGACTGAACTAAATGATGAAAATTAATACATCCCAAAATGTCTAATGACTATAGCCATTTTTGAAAAATGTACTTTACTGATAGAATTGTCCATTGATCACTGGAGACAACTTCTGAAGTGTATAGGAAATACTTACAGGAAGAGAGAGAAAGTCTCAAATTAATTATAAGTTCTTTTAAAAACATTGACCTCTGTTAGGTGGAGTCGCAGGAACAGACCCAAATGACTGTAGGCAAAGCAGGCCTGAAGAAAAACTTCTATATTCAAAGCCTGTGCAGACAAAACAAGGCTGGCAGGTCATAGCCAAAACATACAGCACGAGTGGATCAAACTGAGCAAGACTGAACAAACTCAACATAAGATCCAACAAAAATGAACAGAAAACCAGGACTTAAGAACTAACTGAACTAACGAGGAGATGAGGTGCAGGTTGGGAGATGGGTGGAGGCTGGGCGGCTGGAGGAAACACAGGGAGCAGGGCAGGGCTGATGAGGCTGATACAGGGCAGGTGTGAAGGGAAGAGCAGGCTGTGAAAAAACACTAGGTACATCTCAGGTCTCTTAGGCTGCAGTTGAAAAGTACGTCCTGTCGTCTTTTCCTAACCACTTTTCCTTGACCTCAATGGAAAATATCATGAGGTCAAAGAAAGATGTGAAGGAGAATTCATAAGGATTTAGGAAAAGACAACTGCAGTGCTAAGAGAATCCAACTGCACTTACACTGGGCTACGTAATTATGTGACGGCGGATGTTATTTACATGGGTCTGCCCTGGTGAAACTACAATATTCTGAAGATGGACTACAAAAAGTGCATCTTAGATACTTCATCCTGATCGTTCTTGTCACATTGAGAATGCTTGCTCACGCTCACCCTCCTGAATCCCAATTATTGTATGAAAATAAATGTTCAGTGTATGCAAGATAGGCAGAACATAGGCCTATAAATCTGCTATTGTACATATCATCATTCTTAAGTTTCAAACATGTTGAATTAAAAACATCATCTGACTAAAAACGTCTCATATCCCTTTTTCTTGAAAGACAGACTTCTGTGTTATGGTTAATATATTGATAGTCATCTGTTTTTAGTCAATGCATATAATAGCTTAAGAACCTCTGCAAACAACCCAAATACCTTTAATTGTTGACTTGATTGTGGGTTGAAGTTGTTATGGTTGTGGGTCCATGTACCCCCCGCTACGGAAATTTGTGTTTGGTAGATTATTTCTTTGTTGTAACAATGCTTCTTGGAATGCAATAAATCTTATACTGTTGGAAAGCCTGTTTATTTCCCTTTTAAATGGTGCCACATTTGTAAGGAACATGCATTTGTGGGACGAGCAGCAGAGCTGAGTATGTAAGTTGTGCCCATGAAAAATTTGCCAAATCTTCTCTGCCAATGCTAAACAGCTTATTCTGCCATTGACTCTTGTTTGGTGGATTGGATGATTGAAGTTTGAAGAAACAAGATATATTGGCAATTTAACAATTTATTCATTTAACAAACAGGAGCCTCAGTAGCGTGTGGAAGAACCATACACAGCCACAACAGCCTGGCACCTCCTCCTTGTGCTGGTCACTAGCCTGGTCACAAACTGCTGTGGGATGGCATCCCATTCTTCAACCAGCATTTGTCGCAAGTCAGCCAACATGGTTGTGTTGGTCACTCTGGCACGAACAGCACGCCCAAGCTGATCCTACAAGTGTTCAATGGGGTTAAGGTCAGAACTGCTGGCAGGCCATTCCATCCTCTCCACTCCCAAATTCTAGAGGTAGTCTCTGATAAACCATGCTCTGTGGGAGCGAGCATTGTCATCTTGGAAGATAGAGTTCGGTCCCAGACCGTGGAGATATGGAATTGCCACTGGTTGCAGAATCTCATCTTGATATCTCTCTGCATTGAGATTGCCTACAATGATGACAAGCCTCGTTTTTCCAGTGAGGGAGCTGCCGCCCCACACCATCACACTGCCTCCACCAAACGATGTTACTCTATTTGTGCAGCAATCAGCATAGCGTTCTCCACGTCTTCTCCACACTTTGACCCTACGATCCAACTGCCGTAGGCAGAATCTGGACTCATTGCTGAACATAATGTTCCTCCACATTTTCAGGTTCCAGTGCACGTGTTGCCGACACCAGCGCAAACGGGCCTGATGGTGAAGGGCAGTTATGCCAGGCCTCCTGGCAGCCCTATGAGACCGGATATTGGCTGTGTGCAGTCTGTTCCGGATTGTCTGGGCAGTGAGCCATCGGCCATATTGTACTGCAAACCTTGACTGCAAATCTGTAGAAGACAGCCTACGGTACCTAAGTGCTGACAAGGTGAGGGAACAGTCTTCTTGGGGTGTTGTCTTCTTGGGACGACCACTTCGCGGCCTGTCTCTGACATCCCCCATTATATGGAAATTGGCCTTCACTTTGGAGATGGTACTAGGGCTCACTCCAAATAATGCTGCAACTTGGTTTTGCAGAACACCAGCTTGAAGTTGCCCTATCACACAGGCCCTATCCAGATCAGTCAAACATGACATGCCGATTCTTGGAGCAGACACCCACTGACCACTGTAGCAGGGCCCATGCTTACAGGTGCTGCCAGGAGCTCAAAACAAGAGTCAATAGCAACAGCAAAATAAGCTGTTTGGCATTGGCGGAGAAGATTTGGCAAATTTTTCATGGGCGCAACCCATATACTCAGCTCTGTTGCTCATCCCACAAATGCATGTTCCTTACAAATGTGGCACCATTTAAAAGGGAAATAAACAGGCTTTCCAACGGTATCAGATTTATTGCCAAGAAGCATTGTTACAACAAAGAAATAATCTACCAAACACAAATTCCCTTACTTTTTGTGCTAAGTTTATATTTATCTGCCCCTACTGCATCTCAAAACATTGTCATTTGCTATGCTTATAGCCTAGATAGATAGATGAGTTTATCAAACACCTGCAGCAATCTCATTGCAGCAGAAACAGTGTGTCTGGAGATTTAAATAATGAAGTTACGCTGCTGTGCCTCGTGCGTAAATGTGCACAGCGTCTCTCTTAATGGGGGTGATCCCTGCAAGTATTTAATAAACTCAAGCAGATATCTTTCAACTTTACAGTCAATTTAGTGCCAAATTCCCTCTTTCTGTTATTATCCTTCTACTGCAGCTCAACGAGGAAACACCGTACAGGGAAACAAGAGGGAAGCAGCGTAACTTCATTGATTATTTAAATCTCCAGACACATGGAGAGGACTGGTCGGGATCTAATATTAATTCGTGTTAATTGGCAGTGTTTCCCGGTTGAGCTTCAGTGGAAGGATTATTAAATACCTGCAGCAATCACCCCCCAACCCTGCAGCAGAAACGATAAGTACGTTTCACCATTAAGAGAGATGCTGTGCACATTTACGCACAGCAGCGTAACTTCATTTATTATCTATCTATCTATGCTATCACAAATATAGTCGATGACTGTGTTTTGTAGAGGTATATATATATATATATATTTATATATACACAACAGTAAAAGCAAAATTGTTTCTGGTTTTGGTTTAATTTCTATCCCAATTGCTGATTTGAAGCCAAAAATGGGAAAAGCATGTTTTTTAATTCACACAAAAAACAAAAAACATATAATGCATTGTATATTTGATTACCCTGTTATCAAACAAGTTGAACACAGCTTTGGATGTAGGGTACACAGACTGCTGTGGATGTGTAATGTTGGTTGTTTGAGTTTGTGAATGGTGCATCGCATGATCACCTTAAGTACTGCTGCTGCAAGGAATTATGGGATGGAATTATTTCCTTTTCTATTGTAAAGGATGGTCAAGTGCACCCTATGCTAGAGGAGATTAGAAAGGAAGCATTAAAGCACCTTTCCTTAGAAGTTAGAGAATTCGACCAGCTCTTATCATGGCTGCCACTTAGATACTTCTGGGTCATTTCACTCAGCTAAGCAAAAAAAGACTATTCAACCGTAGCCCTATTTGATATTTCCTTGCTCCTCAATCCTCACTTGAACTGGAACTTTTGAAGGACGTCCCAAGCAAGGAGGGATCTCTGAGGAGCTACAAGCGAGAATACATGAGAGCAGCCTTAACGGAAGTCTTATACCGGCTGACACGCCCCCTTATTGTATATCACTTATTGATTGGATGCTGCAGCTGATCGGACTGATCTGATACATACAACATCACTGAAGTTTCATACTGGAGTGGAGACAGATAACAGTTAAAACTCAAATTTATCACTCCCAAGTTTTATATTTTATTTGTTTTCTGATTCATCATTTAGTTAAACATCTGTGTTAAGTGTCTGATCAACAAAAGAATCATAAACAACTTTCTTCATTTGTTAGAAAGATTTTTCCTTTCATGATCTGATATTTTCCCCATTAACTGTTATTATGGATAAAATTAAAGTCAGGGAAGATCTGTATGTCAGCAAGAAAACACACACAATGTAAACACATTTATATTTTACATAATTTGTCGTCATATCCATTCAGTCACATGTGAGGCTGAAAATTCCTGAGCGTCGGGTTTGATATGAGTTACATAATTTATATGTAATCATTTTCCATTACACATTTAGCCAAATAATTAATTTCCAGTGTTCAAAAGACACTCTAATCATATTCTGGGTTATTAAATAATGAATTCACTATCAGGATATCAATAAACACAGAATCAAATAATTAGTAAATAATATGAACGCATTCTGCCAGTAGATATGGTTCCTGTGCCTCTGAGCAGGACACAGTACACAGTATAAATACAGAATGCAGGTTTTTACTCGTGCAGGTGTTTGTTGAACAGGTTACAGGCTGCAGAGAGAAAACAACTGCTGGCAGTGATAACTGCACCTTTATTAGTATTATCACAGTGCACATATGTGCAGACACAAACTCCATCAAAAGTCGCTACAGCTGTTAAAGCCGACTGACAGCTGATCCAGCTGTGATCAGCTGCTGCCGTCATCAGAAACGGATGTTGCTTCACATGACGCTTCAGAGAAAAGGACGTCTTATTTCTCTAAAAACAAACTTCCTCGTTTCCTCTCTCCTTGCTTGGTTTCCTTGCTTCTCTCCACGCATCCACACTGAGAGGAGCAAGGAAAATACGCAAGCAAGAGAAACATGGATGCAAATTAAGACTTTGGATGTACCCACTGAGAGCAGGGCAGGGCTAATGAGCTTGATGCAGGGCAGGTGTGGAGGGAAAAACAAGCTGGGGAGGAGTTCAGGAGCACAGAAGGGAAACACACAGAAAACCCAAAACCCAGAAAACACAAAGCTCTTAATAACTAAGACTGAGTAAGCTGTGTGAGTACAGACTGAAATAAAAACAGAGACAGACTAACTAATAAAGGCAACTTAATATCATGCCAGATAGTCTTTTAGAGAAACAATTCAATTCAGCCTTCTCTAACACAGTCAAGTCTTAACATAACATGGAGAAAGGCTGAGGTTTCTGGTGGAGAGAAGCAGAGCAGAATAGCAACCAAGGGACATAGAGCCATATTGTGAAAACTTAACAGACTCAATAACCATAAAGAAGAACTGGAATTAATCGGACACAGAGTGAACACAGGAACCCAGAAGAACAAAAGCACAAGGAGTCCAAAAACCATGAGTTCATGACAACCTCTGTCTCTCACTTCAAAGAAATACAACAATACGTATTACATGCAAGATATGCAAACTTTGTGGGGCACAACAAAGAATGAAAAAAAAGTCCAAAAAGCCAAGGAGAGGGCCAATAGGGAATGGGGGGAAAACTAAAAAAAGGGGATAACACCTTTAAACTGGTAGATGTTGCTCAGATTCTGTTAAGCTGTGGTTCTTCTCTATCTCAATACTGTTGGACCTGCCAACCTGTGCACGTTTCACACTAGCTACGTATCACATCCGGTCAAATGAATGTATCTATCTACTAAAGGAAGGAATCTCTGTCTGTATGTCTGTGTGTCCTTTGTGTATCTCTGGAACCATTCATTGGATCGACTCCACACTGGGGTGCATTGCTGGGGAGAAAAGGGAGTGCAGTGTTGAATTTGGTACAATTCGGACGCGCAATATGTTTAATATTAATAAACTTTGAATAAACCAGTGCTCAATGAACCACTCTGCTCTGTGCAGGGGTAGGGCAGAGATTCAGGGCTCTGCCAACTGACTCCAGCATGTCAAAGAGAGACCAGAGACAAGGCGTGACACAAGTCAGAGAAAAGTGACTAAAAAGAGAAAAGTAGACGGCGAAAACAGAGCTTTCAATCAAGAATGGGAACTCTAACCCCGTTATTACACAATAACTGTAGTTATGCAGGTAATGGAACAAATACTTCCACGGGCAGTTCAAAAGCAGTTTGTCTCATATGCTCCGAGACCATGGTGACTGTGAAGCACCACCACAGACAAAGCACAAATCTTTGAAGGCACAGAAAATAGGAATCTAAGAGCCCAAATATGATCGATCCACTTTATTTCAGGATGCACATTATTATGTTTTTAAATGCAGCCCTTATTTTACTTGAAATGAAAAAAAGAACATGTATTTACTATTAGTGTACTTAGCCTAGTATTTATATAATCTGTATATAATAGAATGTTAGTTTATTTCATGTTGTTGGTGTATATACTCATTCACACCTCACATCAACTATATTCATTTGTCTATGCGTTGAAGTAGCAGCTGGTTCTTCTTGTTCTGAACAGACATGTTTTGAATGGGCACTGCACTAGTAGAGATGAATTTAAGATGCCTGAGGCGACCGTATACCATATCATTTCATTTCATAGTAAGACACAGAAAGTACCTAAACATGAAATTCGGGCCACTTATATGTCAAACACCCACAGTGAAGTTGTTGAAATGGTCCAATTTGTCAAAACTTAAAAACAAAAAAAGTTCATCACTTTTTTTCCCTACCCTTGCAAGGCTGTACATCTGATTCTCACAAAATTTACTGTGTGGCAAACAGGGACCAACGTCTTGAAATATCTGATTTTGATGGTTCATAGGCCAAACTGTATGAACACCAGATCCAATCGAATTTCAGAAAAACACATGGTAAACAGGAAGTACTTTGTTACTTGTGAACTCTTTGTCCAATTTGCACCAACTAGACATGTTTGTACTACAATAGCAAGGAGGTCTGTGAAGTTTTGAGTCACTTGGCTTCATGGTGGCATTATTCTGACAAAATTTAGATTTCTCAAAAACACATTTTTTCCTGATCCTCCTAAGCCATTCATTTGATTCTCAATAAACTGTATGTTTGGCATCCATTGACCACTATTTAAGACAGGCCAAACTAGTTGACCAGATCAGGGACACTGTCAAAAGGTGCTATAAGAATTTCGGGCATTTCAGGGATATACCCTGTTGTCGGTCACCAACAGTATAAGTTGTTTTGTTTTTAGTAGTTCATCCATTTTGATAATGTTCCTAATTTGTCTACAGATTCACAAGTTCAAGATGGTAGTTTACACCCATTTTTTTTTTTATTTTGATATTCGAAAAAGAACAAAATGTCCTATGACTACCTCAGTGGCCTAGAGGCAGTCACAGAAGAAGAAAATACTACAGACCAAGCCATACACAGTTTGTATGAGAGCCTCTTGAAGGTTAGTCCACAGAATGTTTTATTTGTGCTTGTTAATTCATATTTTATTTTTATTTTTTTGGGTTCATTTTACAATTTAGGATCTCATAGCACCAACTCTGGGTGGATGCACTCTACAATAAGCTTTGAACACTTTTGGAATGAATTTCTGATGCTTTAATTTTAAAGATCAAAAACCAAATCACAGGACCCCTTGGGCCTCATGTATAAGACTGCAGACAATTCAACAAATGTTTTCATACAGAAGAAAGATGAAACCTTTGTACAGCTAAAAATATTCTGATATATTGCTTGTGTATGCCTACAAGTGGTGAGCAATATGGCCTAAATTTCATATCATGATATATTAAGTTATTTCTTATTAAGTTTTCTTTCTTGCTGATTGAATTTTCCAAAGTCATCCATGGTGTATGGAAAAGACAAGCTTAGAGTCTCAGTTACTTGATGAATACAAATCAGATTAACTACTGATAAGCCTTCAATATTGATAGCTACACCAGCAGTGAAAATGTAAACCAAATTGCAAAAAATGTCTTGCATTAAGCCTTCCTATAGTCTATAATTGTATTTATTATTTTATTTTTATTATTTATTTGCATGAGTAGCACATGCGTCATACAAGTCTTGTTTTGTGCATGTGTAGCATTTATACATGGAGCCCCTGGTTTCCACCATCTACCAGGCACCAAAGAAGACCTGCTCAGTGACTTCTGGTTTGATAGATAATGTCATACCTTCCAACACTGCAGTTTCTACCATTTTTCCTGGGTTTCTTTCCTACTCTAACTCTTTCTTGCTCTGTGCTCCCTCATTGTCAGTTATGTGATTGCAAACCTTTAGGATTTTAACGATGCCGATTCCTTAATCATTCCCTTATCGATTCCTTGATTATATACATATTGGAAAAGCAATATTTAAGTCAAGCCTGATGTTGCCCTATGCATAAAAGAGTGATCCCAGTCTCTTCCACACAGTGAGGCATACAGCTTATTAATTAAACACTGGTATCGGATTGGTACTTGATATCAGCCGATATCCAAAGCCCAGGAATCAGTATCGGGACTTAAAAAGTCAGATTGGTGCATCCCTAGAAGATATGTATGTTAATGATGATGATAATAATACAACATTAACTAAGATACGTCTTTTTCAATCAGTGACAGTTAAAACACAGAGGCCCAAACATTCACTCTGGTGGACTCTGGGGACAGATGGACCCTGCTGAGCCCTCTCTGAATCCTGAGGCCATGGAGGAGGATGGGACCTTCACTCTTTTTTTAACACCTTGTAGTAAGAAGGACTACATGAACATTTCTTTACCATAAGACACTTCAGACCCTATTCAGAGTTGAGGACTAAAGCTGGGTTGGTAAGTCCTCAGACTTCATACAAAAGATTAGAGGGAGAAGATGTTCTTATTCAGACCATTGCTGCAGGTGCCTATCTCTGAACTTGGGTAGCACACCAGAAATATGTAAATAGCTCATCTTCTAGCACTCGCTCACTGGTTGCCAGGTTTGTTTCTTGGGTTGGTTTGGGCAATAGTGTTTTCGATGTATATGTCTCCCTCATCCCCTTTAGAACACATTTGCCTTTAATTGTAAAGAGTTGGCCTGGCCAGCGAATTTCTTTAAGTTGTCAGATGTCATAATAAAGCATCAAGATGCGTCAAGATAAAAATATTCTTTCATCTACTTGTGCATGTGTGTGTGTATCAAATGTTAAAAAAAATTGCACAACAAATTTGACAACAATGGGGAATGGTATGTTTGTCATGGAACACCTTTCATTGCTCCTAAAAGGCTATGGCGGAATTCATTAATATAGGTGACAAATAAAGATTTGGCAATATTTTCATAAAATAATAGGAAATGTTTTCATTATTTGAAACTGTTATAAGTTTTATCTTTCAGTATCCCTTGATCTTACTACAACAGCAAACATGGATATGACTAACTATGTGAGTTTGATGTAGGGGACTTGATGGTTTGGGCAGTAATGTTGCCATCTTCATCTTGTCTCCACTGAACTTATATATTTAATGGTTTGTATTTTCTTCTTTTTTGCACCTAAGAAGCACAACATAATCCAAGTAATGCAGGGAAAACCATCCAGAACTGACCACTGCAAAACATTGCCAACTTTAGTCAGACATATTTAATGACCAGGGATGTAAGGACTGTCGCTGCATGATCTGAGTCGACTGTCGATGTGAGTTGCGCATGCGCAAGCAGCTCCGCCATTTTGGACATCTAGGTACGGCAACACCATTTGGAAAAACCACATACTTGCCCAACACAATGGTGATTTGCGAGAAAACGTGAAAGAGGAACCTTTACCCCAACCATTTCACCTGAGGGACATCCTCAGTTGTTTTTCCCCATGGTGAATGTAGCCAGGGGTTTGTAGAGTCAGACAAAAGTTTGCCTGTTTTTGTGCAAATATATATTTTATTTAATTTAACTCTAGCATGCTGATTTACTGTAGCATCACACACTTTTAGAAGAACTTAAGGTTATGAATATAACCCCGGTTCTCTGATTAGCATGAGTGAGTGTCTCACTATTGGAACGCCTCCTGCGTGACCTCATCAGAAGCTCAAATAACATTTTGCCAGCCCTAATAGGCTGGCACCAGTCATGCCTATGTCAGGAGGGGATGGGACCCTCCTCCTATATATTGGGCTGACATAGTGTCAGTTGTCATTCAAAACAAGCTCACCTCTTCCTCGCTTCCATAGCAAAGAGGGTGGTCTGGTGAGACACTCACTCATACTAATCAGAGAACTGGGGTTATATTCATGACTGAATGTGCCAGAGTTGGTGCCTCAACATCCAACCTATAAAATCTAACAAACATGTGGGGTGAGGCCCAGCAGGTAGCCACTAGGGGTTGCACGACTTCAGATTTTTTAAAGTCGACAGTTATGTGATGAAAGTCGAGTTGACCTTGATTAATCGCTGATGATGTCATGAATAAAACCACAGGAGAAGGGACTGCTTTGCAACAAGTGACAATCTGTATTATCAAAACTCAAAACTGTATTATCATTCACATTATTTACATGGAACAGAAACAAGGAGAAGCAACAACAGGTTGCAATTCAGCTGCAACAATGTATGCAACAATAACTTCTATGTGCTACAACTCCCAGTTAAGTGCGAAAAAATGAAAATTATTTATGTATTTATTGGGACCATATACAGTGTTAAACATAAATGTTACCTTTTGATGTACTGTACCAGAGTTAACTTATAGCTAATTTTCATCTGCAGTCCCTTAGGCAGGTCACAATTAAAACATATTCATTCAACATATTCACTACCATAGAGCGGAATGGGTCCTATAATTGATTGAAGTAATTTGAGCCAAATTAAAATTGGAATTTAAATGTGAATTTGTCTTTTGATTGCATAAAATATGTTCCAATTGTAAAATGATATTTGTTTCATGACATCTGGATATTTTCTCAAATTTCATTGTTTTGGTCTTTTTTATGTTGATTGCCAGGGCCCGGGTCTGACAGTAACATTCAAGTATGTTCAAACTCTGTTGAAATCCATCTTTTGTGGGACTTAACAGGATGAAATCATCTGCGTATTGCAAGAATTTGATCTCAGAGTTGTGAAATGTGAGACCAGGTGCTGTGGACTGTTCCAAGATGGTGGCCAATTCATTAATGTAGATGTTGAACAGTGCAAGTGAATAACAGCAGCCTTGCCTCACTCCACGTTCTTGAGAAATAAATGTTGTTCTCTAGTGTCCAGTCTTGATGCTGCACATGTTGTTTGTGTACATGGATTTTATCAAGTCATATGTTTTACTCCCTACACCACTTTGAAGTAGTCTGTAAAATAAACCAATGTGCCAAATTGAATCAAACTTTTTTGAAATCAATGAAACTGAACATGTATGAACATAATATTGTCGACTAGGGTGTGTAGGGTATAAATGTGGTCTGATGTGCGATGATTTGGCATTAATCCAGTTGACCTTTGCCAGGACATTGTGTTCCATAAAGAAGTGAGTGAGCTGGTAATTTATAATGCTACAGAAAACCTTCCCTAGGTTACTGTTCACACAAATTATCAGGGTCACATTTATCTCCGTTTTTAAAAATCGGCATAATGAGACTACGATTCCAGATGTCTGGGAAATAACCTACATTCAAGATCAAATTGAATAATTTAAGTATAACCAATCTGAATTTTTTACTTGTGTATGTGAGTTTAGGATGCCATCAAGCCTGCTTGCTTAACTTCTTTTCCAGCTCTTGCTCAGTAATCAGGAAGTCCAAATTCTAATTTGTTTAACTTTTCAGTTTTATGTGTTTGTTCTGAATCAGAATTGATAAGAACGTTTCCATGTAGTTTTTTGAAGTGATTAATCCAAACGTCTCAATTTTGTATAACTGGGTCATTGGGTTTAGTTTTGTTTAGATTTTTCCAATTTTCCCCAAATTTATTTGTGTTGTGACTCCTCGATTATTGTCAGTTCTTTAAGTATGTACTAAGCCTAGTTATGTGGTCATCTGAGTTCATATGTGGTTGTCATCATTCATTTAGATGACATAATTGTGTATCTCATAATTAAATCACTGTATGACAGATATAATACTATAAACAATAATACTGAATTATCATCCAACTGTACTTGGTCATTAACATAACTTTTGAACATGTTCAGCATGCTATGCATAGTGCGCACTACTACTTACCAGAAAATTCCAGTGCATAGAACTCCATAGCAAGGTGGATTTGGGATGACTGACTAACAGGATCACAGGAGACAGACTGGGATGCAAATAATCAGACAGCTAGCTAACTGGCTAGCTAAACAGACAAGACACAGACAAACAGAGAGAGAGATAGAGGGGGATGGATGGATAGACAAATAGATAGACAGACAGACAGACAGATAGATTGGCTCTTAAAAGAGCCATTGGTTTTAATGGTTTATAAAGGTGCTGGGACTGAGGCTTGAGGGAAACTGGCTATCTGTAATACAGTAATAAAAGTACAGTGAGAGCATAGTCAAGAAAGCCTTCTCTAGACACGTGAGCATTAGCCTAGCTATGTTACAAACCATCAGAATCATCAGATCAGTCAAATTTGTCAAACACTTTTATGTTGTTGACGAAATCGATTGTTTTCATGGCAAAATAACTATGAGAATATACGATTTTAACATAATTTGGAGGTCTTACCCGAGGGTGAGGGAGGCAGTTCTACACTGCAGGGGTTTGCCCAGGCGCAAATGATCGCTCGTGTTGCAGAATCAAAGGAGAAATAATTAAAACTGATGGCTGTAACACTAACTTATGGTATTGTTGAGTTTCAAGGACTTTCATGTTTTTGTATTGAGAAATGAAAACCTTCAAACGGTGACAGGGAGGGAAATACTAAGGAAGCTACGTGAGCGACAGTGATAGTAGCTTCTATAACATTTTTAGTGACTAAATTGATTATTCAAAAACACATGGATTTAAACATAAATTCAACAAGACCTTTCTTCAAACATGTCTAACTATTTTCAACAATATAAATGCATATCATATGTAATAAATGTGCAGACGTTTAAAGCAACAGTTCAGAGGATATAATTTAAAACAGTTCACTTAAGGCAAGGCAAGTTTATTTGTATAGCACATTTCAACTACAAGGCAATTCAAAGTGCTTTACATAAAACATTAAAAGAATTAAGACAAAATGTAAAAGAAACACATTATAAAAAGGCATTTAAATACAATTAAAAATAGTTATTAAAGAGTTAAGAGAATAGAATTTAAGAATAAGCTAAAATAGAATGGGACAGATAAAATACTTTGCTATTACAGTCAACAGGTATCAGTGTTGTTATATGTTGAAAAATATTTTATCCCTAAATTTTAATATTCCACCGATGGCTCATCGTACAGCTATCAGGGTTATATCGTTCTTTGTGTGATTTTATGTTAAGTAACATTCTCTGGTTCATATACTGATTATACAGCTTAATTAATATTTATAAAGACTTGGCTGAAATAGAAGCTATATAAATGAGAAGTTAACAATGGAATGCATTTCAGATTTACAGCAGTCTCTGCAGATAAGTGGAACCCCAAAGGGTAATCTCTGTCCATATATTTGTGGAGTGGTCTGGCCCTTTCTCCAGTTCAAATGACCCAAGGGTCATTAAATGCTTTTAGTCTGGTTGTTAGTTTTTATTTTGTCAGCCATCGTCTCACAGAAGGGTTTTTGAAAGCATCAGGGTTGGCCATGGCGAGTGTCACTGGTCAACCCCACTGGAGGAGATGGAAAGGTCAATTCTTCTCTTGGGTGAGACACCTACCTCCATGGATCTGGAATTCCAGGAGGGTTCAGTGGAATTAAAGAAAAGAAAGCATAAAGTCCTACATAGATGAACTAGTCAATGTGGTTCTACAGAGACTGAACTGTATTATATGATGTTATTTTGTTTTTATATGACTATTAGTTAAAGTTTTATTTATTTGTTTTTTGTATTGCTCTTCCTTAAAAAAAGTGCTGTATAACCAAAAAATTTATTTCACTTTAATGGACAAAAAAATCATGCAGATTGTTGAAAGTGTACTTTTATTAGAAATGGACATCTCCATCATTTGTTAGAGGCTCATAATAAAAACAAAATCTGTGTTGAAAGAAAATACAATTGATTTTGGCTGTGAGCATCCAAAGCAACAAAAGAACATAAAAAATACATTTTCTATTGTTTTTTTCTGGGTGGAACACTTAAACGTTTAATGATGCAGGCCAGGTAGGACCAGAGGGTAGCCAGCCAGGTGATTAATAGTTAGCAGCTGGCTTAAAGTTATCATCAGACTTAATATATTTCACCATGATATTATGAGCTACTTAGATGGACCAAATATGAGTGACTAAGTATATAATATAATCCTTAAGATTTTCATTATTTCAAACCCCATTTGTGATGCCATTTATGGTCAGCATCTTTCAGCAATGTACTTACATTCAGTGGTCACCTCTCTGTATATAAGGAAATAATGCATGTTCTTCAGTGTTAATGATCATTTTACATGTGAACTGGAAATAACATTTGCCTGTTTCACTTGAATTTGTTGCATGCAAAACATTGTTTCAGATGTGATACTGTCACATGTGTCTTTTATGAGGGGAATATGGCCCTTTGTGTATAATTTCCATGACGACATAAATTATGATTTAAAAATAATAAAAACATAAATATATACATTTTTGTCATACATTATGAAAAACGTTTCCTGTTATTTATAAAAAGGGGTAGGTTATGGTTTCATATTCTTTATATAAATAAAAGCCACCCATATACATATATATCTGATGAAAATCTTAACATTTATTTTTCATACTATAACACATACATTTCCCATGATAGAAAACTGACATTAGCATGCCACCATGATGCTTCTGGGAAATCTAAATGATTTTTTTCTACAGCGCAGAAAAGCTACACATCCGTCTTGCATAGGGAAAGATTCAGTTTTATGTAACATGTGGGGGCATTTTATTTCTGATGAGCCGGCCATGGCTGGAGTGATTGCCTCACATTAAACAATGCAAGTTTGCAGCAACCTGACAAGCTTGGCGCTCATAAAGGATGAGAATGAGAGCAAATCAGCTGATTATACAGAATCCTCCCTCTCAGCAGGAGCTGCTAATTCTGACGCCTGCATGCACAAAATCATTAATCAGTGAATGCTTCCAATTATGCAGGAGACAGCCCATCCATTCATACCTTGCTTTCTGTTTCTGGGCCCCATTTCAATAGCAGAGACAAAGTGGGGAAAAAGAAAGAGAGAGGCTGCAGGGAGGGGAACAGAGAAGGAGGGATCAGGAGAGAAAACACAAATTGAACTATGTTGTGTATTTTAATGTACTGCTGAAGGCTGTGATCCATATTTCTGATACTCTGATTAAGCAACCTCTAATTCACAGTATATTTTCTACATCTCATGAAAATACGATTTAAAAAAATAGTTTCTAAGTTTGAAAGACTGTGATGCTCATTTAGCAGCATACTTATGTCTTTTTACTTTTCATTACGTGTGTCTTTATCAGAGTATGCTGAACAGCGTCTATTTTTGGCAGAAAATAAGTTTTTTTAGATGTGTAGAGACATAAAATCGGGGTGAAAAAATTCCAGTAATCATCAGTAAACATTTGTGAATGTGTTTTTCAGTGCATGCTGGTACATTGATCAGGCCCGCAGTAATAGATATTCTAGATGATAGTTGCAACATTGGGAGGCAGCAGCGGAGAAGGAGAGGAGAGGAGCAGATGGTGAGGAATTCTCAGGGTTTATTTCAGGAGAGTTCAGCCTTTATGGCTCATATACTGACTTAATTATGAGACAGAGGGGAGAGTGAACCCCTGGAAGAAGAATTTAAAGAGGCAAGGAAATCTTCATTAAGTCTACGAGAAACCAGGATGCCTGATAAAAATGACCTGCTTAAACTCTGACTATGCGTAACAGAGTTTGGAAGTGATGAAAAACAATATTAGGGATGTCTTGAAGGCCGATTTTATTCAATACAACTCATCCACCCGAGTCTCAGTTCACCATCTGAGACAATGAACACTGCAAAGCTATACTGCAGCTGGCTAATGTGGTTCTGATATGCAGTACTACAGCTTTCTATGTGAATTGTAGTGCCCCACAGAAGGATTGCATCTATAGTTTAAAGAAGGTTTGGGATATGATCATGTTATGACTTCCCAGCAGCCCTGCGCTTCTCTCAAATATCTCATAATTTCACAACAAGCAGCTTAGCCTACAACTAATTCAGTTTTGCAGCCAGGGAGATGCTTTCCTGCAGATTGAACTCATTGTATGTTGATGCATTAACCATTCTTTAACCACGCTTTAACAGTAATTGGTGAAAAACAGTTCCTATTGATTGAGAAAAGTGTTAACCGGTAGCCTTCATAGTGCAGATTATGATTATGATTTGTTATTATATACATAAACCCTGCTAGGTTTTCTGTGATATCCTGTAATTTGCATTCATGCATTTTTCATGTATGTAAAATGCAATTCAAGTGAGAGCGATTAGTGAGAGAGTTGAGGGATTTTGGTGTGTAATCCTTTTCATCAGTTGGTGTTTATGTGGTTATTTTTTTCACCCTTATATTATACAGTACTGCAGGCTACAAACTGTACGCTATAAA
Organism: Thunnus maccoyii; assembly: GCF_910596095.1. Taxonomy (NCBI): domain Eukaryota; kingdom Metazoa; phylum Chordata; class Actinopteri; order Scombriformes; family Scombridae; genus Thunnus; species Thunnus maccoyii. The sequence goes on from NC_056551.1 coordinate 7,815,124, forward strand.
GAGCTTTAAATGATCACAAAACTTCAAAGGTTATCTCCCAACAACACATACGATAAGAAAAAGCTTACCACTGCAGTATTCTCAGATGATAGAAACCAGATTTGACCGTTGTCCACTGCAGCGGAGGTGTACAAAACAATTCAGTGTCCTTCAACCACTTGCTCCAGAATCTCGATTCTTTCCAAGCGTCGTTTTCAATAGTGTGATGACACTCGCAGCAGTGAAAATGAGCTATTCATCGCTCTGGGTATTGAAACAGCTGCTCCAATTTACACTTTAAATAGCGTAAAAGGCTGTAAACATCAAGTTCACAAATGATCTTTAAAAGCCTCATCTTTAGAGGGAGGGAGATTAGGGCAGAGCAATATCTGGATGTTATTTACATTTTGGCTTTAAATAAGAAGTTGCAAACGCTCTACAAGTCACAGCACTCTCAGAGGGTTTCAGTGGGGCTTGGGATTGTGTTAAAATCACATATTCAGTGAAGGTCCCATGGAAAAGCTTCTGAAAGAACCTCGGAGCTATTATTATGCTGTTTCAAAGATTTTGGAGTCATGAAAGAAGTCCTTGAATGCTTGCTCATTAAAGTAGTTTTCATTAAAGAGACGGCTGTGCATCTTTACAGTTTGCCTCTCTACGCTGCTACTGCTCATATTGCCCCAGGAGCAAAAAAACACACATCAGACCTTCATTTGCGTTCACACTAAATCCTGTTCCAGCTACACAGTCTGAAGTGGGAAACAGTGTATATTGACCACAAATGTTCAAGAGCTCTGACTGGCATGCCTTGTTAACTTTGAAGTTTTTTTTCTGCCATGAAATGACATCGCAAATCACTGCGCCATATGTTTCAGTCAAAAATCTGACACAGGAAAAAGCAGCTGTCTCGCTGCTTAATGGAACGGAATGGCCTTTGCTTCAGTGTCAGGTTCATAAGTGACCGTTCTCTCTCTGCAGTCCGCCTTGTCACTTGTACCAGAGGGCTGTGAGTGGTCTTAAATAACTTTTATTTTAATGTGTGAAAGTGGCTTTCACGGTGGAAATGTTATTTATTGATCAGTTGAAAGTTGCAGCATCTTTGCGAAGGAAAGTGCTTGTGCTCTTTATCAAGTTCTCATGCCTAAATGACATCATCATTCCTCCATCATGTGTTGATGGAGGAAACATGTTGATGGTGTAGAGATACTATGAACCACAGTTTTCGGTGCTGATATGTCAGAAGCTTTGTACATCTTTCCATCGATGGTGAACTCTAACCTTTTTGTGTCACTACTGTATAACAAAGGGTCCATGCCAATACCCACACTGACAGTATCTGCAAGTTTGTCAAGTGGCTTCTTGTTTGACATATTTCCAGTAACTGCCACAGTGCCCAAGTACCTGTTAAGACCGCAAGAGTGTGGAGCTTTATCAGAGCTCACTGGGACACTCTTGATTAATAAGGACATTCTGTCACTCACAAAGTAAAAATACTGTCCATGGCACAGTCAAACTCAGATGATTTGTTGGGGTAGGATCAACCAAACAGCATGGCAGTTACAGTCAGATTACAGTAAAAAAAAAAAAGCACATTCAAGAGCTGAGAGGAGGAATACAAAGCAATTAATTAGGCTATCCAGAAGCATGTAGGTGTAGTGTACATAAAAGAAACATTAAACAATATTCTTTTGAGTGGTTTCTGTCTAATGACATTTCTTAGGAATGGAACATATTTCTAGAAATATTTGATAATGGGTATATTTAATATTTATCTTGACAGTGTCAGTTTGCAATGGGTTTACCTCATTATTTGACACTTTGGCTACATTTCATATGAACATTTGACATTGTAACATTATATATATATATGACTGAAAAGAAGGAAAAGAATAGCATAATATGTCCCCTTTAAGTTGATGTGCTAGCTTGCAGTGCATCTCTCTGTAGTCTGTCTGTGTCTTGCTAACCTGGCTGTGCAGCACATCTCTTGGTCTGTCTGTGTTGCTTGCCAGCCACTTCCAGGGCTGTGTTCTGTAACTTTGTGCCTGACTAAAGTGAGAGTGAAATACAGCTATTTAGTATGTTTGATAAACACCAACGGGCAACAGTGTTTATAAACTGCAGCTCGGAAAAGATAACCTTGTCATGCCTGAACATGCGTTCATATGCACGTGTACGGAATGAAACTTGTGCTTTCCAGCAGCAACCTCTGTAGGGACCAGTGCAGACAATATATGGGCCTGATGGCACTTCTCATAGGTTGACATAATTTTAAAACAAGACAATGATTATCTGGTCTCAAAGTCAAGGTTTAGTTACAGCTCTGGACTAATGCAAGATGGAAAGCAATGGATTGACATTGACTAATGATTAATATTGAATATAAAAGGTTGATTAGCATAATGGGCAATATGGATGCACATCTCTCAGTGAATAATAACCATCAAGTAGTCAGCCTAGCCATAGTATAAATAGTATTTTATATTTGAAAACATATAAAAGAAAATCTGGGTGAGCCAGTCTGAATGGGCCTGATGCAGCTGATATTATTAAATTAATAATAGTATTAGTAGTAGTAGTTATCTATAATTTACAGGTGCTATGATTCTATAGGAAATATTCTATGCAATAAATATTATTTGTTTATACCTCATTCTGTTTTGTATAGGTCTACTGACAGATGGAGCAAACTGTTTTAAAGCAGGGAGGATTATAGTGGGAGCACTGGGGTGTCTCTCTCAGGTCAGGTCAGTTTCTCCAGTCCACTAATTCTATCCTGATATAGCCACATAATGCATCACCCAATACTTTTTTAACCTGAAGGTTCAATTCTACCCTAAAGCCATGAAAGATTAGGGCTGCTCTGATTGCCCAGTTTATTTTGTGTCAACAGAGCTATATGCTCTCTCTCTCCCTAGTGGGTGCTAGTGATATGGACATGCCACTTGTTTAATCCAGATAAGAAATAAATATGAATACGGTACAATATCTGCACTTGTTAATCAGATGCCTATTACCTCCACATACATGTGCTGCTTGCGCTATTGTTGACACTGCACTGTTCTGTCATCTATGTTTCTGCAATCTCTGATTGAACATCAACAAGGCATCATTTTCCTACTGCATCAGTCATAGGCCTTGATATCATGCCCAAATCATTGGCATACGTCGGCTTATCGTGATAATCATAATTATTTTTGCTGTTCTTATTCTGAATAACGTGTAGCACACTTGTCTTGCAAGCTTCATTTAATCATTTGTCAGTGTGCCATATAGGAGAAATATCTCTAATAACAATATATTCATGACATTTGAGACAATCTGCATAATTGATAACGGTGAGTTGGTGTGCTTTGTGATTCTGGTTTGACTTTTGGGCCCCAAAACACCTTGCAGTTTGTTCTGCAGAGCAAAGTCCATCGCTTAAACGACCTTAAATATGGTCAGAACTTGTTTTTTATTCTTTATCCCAAAAACATCCAAATTGTCTTATTATACCAGTATATGCTATAATGTATGGTATACTATATAATTCAAATTAGTCATTTTGAGTTAATTTAGTGGATGATAGAAACCAGGGTTTGCATAATGCATTTTTGTTTGGTGGTTTGCTTAGAACATTTCACTACTTAATAGCCTTAACATTTGTAAATGAGGTCAGAAAAAGGTTCTATTTATTTGGCATTGGTAATGTTAGCCTACTTGACTATAAAAGTTCTGCAAAATAGGAGACTGACCATCAACAGTTATATGTATGCATGTAGCCTATTAATTTATGTTTTAGCCTATTATTAGTAGAATATTAATACATATAAAAAATCTGCATACTGTTCCTCTACGTTTCAAAGCAGTACTAGGAGAAATGTGCATCAAGTGTAGGTTAAGTGTAGTGTATGTTAATATATTTTAGACATGGGATACACCGGCCTACTACTTGGTGGTGCATGACTGTGCTTTTAAGTGCTCAAGACACCTGCAAGTGTGGGTATTGGGACAGACCCAATATCACTTCACCTTATGTCATGTCACTTCCTGCTCTGCTGTTGTTGGAAAGATACATAGTTTTCAGCTGCTTGTATACGTGACCTTTTTGTTAGAAAAGATGACCTTTGTCAAAATACATAAAAACAACCTGTTTAACTCTTCACAGCCATGTGGAATTTGACCCTTCAGGAACAAAGAACTGCTCTACTATTTTGAGTATTTTGAATAATGTTTTGTACTTTTCAAACAAAAACACACAAATTAAAAACACCCAATTCAAAAAGAAAATTAAATTATAAAAATGAATATACTCTAATTGCTGAGTGTTTTGCACACATGCACAAAGTCCAGATTACAATGTGTGACTCCTGCTTGGATTTCTTTCTTTCTTTCTTTCTTTCTTTCTTTCTTTCTTTAGTTTTTAGCTGTTATGCAGGAAAAACAATATAAAAGAAACTATATAATCATGTCACCAGGTAAGCTGAATATCAATCAGTATAAAGAGAGGAAAAGGTAGCATTTATAAATGGGAAAATCCATATATATATGAAATCCATAAAAAAAACTCTTGAGGACATAAACATGTAATGTTAAATAGCTATCTGAAGAATTGTCAGTTTTTTTCCCCTCAAATGATGAAACATGCTATGAATTACATTGTTAAGTCAGTTTGAAATATGTCCAGCCACCCTAATGAATGAAACTTTAGGCTAATGGGGAAAGATGGTGGCACCAAAGATAGTTTCCCTCCGCAGATGATGATATTTGCCCTTGACCCACATTGATCGAACATTACAGATGTTGCCATAATCACCGCAATTATTTTCAATTTGCCATCATCCCTTCTCTCCTTGGTGAATTAGAGAGAACTTCAAATGAACAAGACTGCAGAGATTGTCCCCATGAATTTTAAGTGTCATTTCCTCTATTTAGATTAGATGAGCCACGGGTCACCTTTTCCAATGTTCAGACTTTCTAAAGCCGGGAAACTATCATCAGCCTCTGAGGAATATGTAAGATTAGTTATGCAATGTCAATTACATCAGTCATCAGTTATGCCACAGTGGACATTAGATCAGTTCTGAGTGATGGTAGGGGTATTCCTCATGACCTTCCACTGGTAAAGTCTATATTATTTTGTGGTTCTTGGGCCAGAGAGTGGCCCAGGAATGAAGGAGGTTTCTGTGTCAGGGAGGCACAGTGTCAGGTCCTCTCCAAGCTCCAGGGACAGAAACCAAAGTGGACAGCTGCCGATGTCTGAATGCCCCGGCACACAGGAAATGGCTAAGAGACACACACATAGCTGTCTGTTGGCATTAGCATGAGTGACAGTCTCACCACCTTCAGAGTCACACGGACATGGATCTCCGTGTCAGAGAGGAAATGATACTGAACTGCAGGTAGGTGATACAGACATGCGATGCAACCGTGGCCTCAGGAATGTAATGTGTCCACAGTGGTAGACAGGAATCACTGACCATGACGTAGTATGTCATTATGACAAACAAGCCCAAAGGAACAGCACTAGGCTGTACAGCAATTTTTTGTCAAAATTGCAGGTCACATGACACTCTTGGGCTCAAAAAGAAAGTATATTTGCTCATATTTTAGTACAAAGCCTCCTTGTTTTCTGATCTGCTTCCGTTTGCTCTGTTAAATTTTTGTCACTGCATTACCAGTAAGCCACTTACTCCAACATACAGAACAATAATTCTAGTGCTTGAGTTCCACCCTGAACATTTTGGCAGTGCACCACTGTAGCATGCGGTTAGCATGCTCATGGATAAATGCTCACCAGTTTCGCCAAGTTACCATGGTTACCCATGCTCATGTAGTGTCACTGCTGTCATCATCATTAAAATATCTGCCGCTATCCACATATTTAAACGATATCGCATCTCCTCCGTCCCCCCTCATCTCTGTGACAGTCGACTAGAGGCCCTGGCCATTATCGGAGACCCGACTTTTAATTAACGACTGTCTTTTATTTGAGGAAATACAGTGTTTATGTGTGAATGGATTCAGCTGGCTTTGTTGTTGAAAGGATTTTAATGCCCAATGTGCTGTGGCCTCAAAGATGGGGATGTTCTTTCAATACATCCATGATAAGTACTGATACAGTGATATAGGGCAGCACTAATTTATGCCAATAAAAGTTGCTTACGCAGCACATATACCCAGTATGTGTTTTTCTCTTCTTGAGTGGCTTCATTGTGCAGCCCACAAGACACGTTCTTTTGTCTCTTTCCAACACATTAAAGTTTAAAAATTCTCGATGCAAACGGTATCAACTGGTCTTGTCTGCCATTTGATATGTCCTGTCAACAGTTTTACAGATGTGTCTTTTATAATGGTGGTAGATGGGGAAAATTATAAGGAGGTTTTTTTGTTTTTTTTCACAGTACAGTTGGCCACTGGGCCATGAAGTGCCATTAAGCCACATTGACTGTATACAGTTGTCACTTGTGTAAAGCAAAGCAAAACTCTTTAGTGCCACTTGCATTTTTTCAGACATATTCTCAATTTGTATTCCAAGCATACGATGGCACTGTCAATTTCAGTGGTGTGATAATGCTTGGCAAGTTTGTTTTGTTCATCTAACCAGCATGGTCTTGAGGGTACAGGCTCCTCATGCTGGCACAGAATGTACATGCATGTCAGCTGTCATGTAATGTGAGGAATGATGATGGTAATATGAAGAGCCAATGTGAGGAAACACATAGGTTCTTTAAATTGGCCTCAGTGTGTCCCAAAACCCTCAAAAATATCTAGTGCTATTGAAGAGGTAGATAGGGTGACTGTATTTTCAATCCCCCAAACTGGGACACTTAAGTGTATTGCATGTTTATGCACACACACATATGGGCTTATGCACGCACCATTAATGTTTTCATCAGGATGGGGGACCATTATTTCAGCGCTTAGCACACCATTCAACACCATGGACAGCGCCTGAGCCGACGAAAGATTGTGTTTTGTTTCCCAAAATCCACCGAGATATTTGTCAGTGTGCACAAGTGCAGGCTGCCAGCTAAATGGCTGACTGTGACACATTCTCTGCCAGCTTTTTTTGATTTTTTTTTTATAAACATAACACGGTACAAATCTCTACGTGACCTATGAATAACTTTATAGGCTATAACATAAAAATAACTTAACTTACATCTTCGCAACACTATGCCATGAGCTGGATGTCAGGGTACTTTACGCTTTACAGTCTTTCTTCCTAGAGTTTCTTTTCTGGAGCTCTCAGCTCTCAGGAAAACCACCACTTATGTTTGACCATCTTAATCTGATCTTTTATATCAGTATTTTCACCATGTGTTACCGAAAATGTATTCTTGCAGTGTGTGCAGAACGCAACATTTTTGTTGACAGGTACTTTACGAAGGAAGGAATAAGCCTCCTGGAGCTCTTTAGAAAAGACTGACTCTCTCTTCAGCATGGTAGCTAACCATTAGCATACTGACAGGTTCTGTCAGAAAGAGCCGCAAGCATCATAGGCTAGCAACAACCTTGACAACGACACATTGATTGATTGAGACACATACAGACAAATCAGTGTTGAATTCAGACGCGTGGTGCATTGTTTATATTTTTATATTGGGTTAGGTAATAATGAGTGGGACAGAGCATGATAAACATCTATGTAAGCGCTGAAAACAAGGATAATATGATAATTATTGTTTTAATAGTGGTGAAAACCAGGACAATTTGGGATTGACTGTTGAAAACTGGGACATTTTAGTGTTTTACAGATATTTGTCAGGACTCAGGACACCCAGCTTGAAACAGGACAATCCCAGACAAACCAGGACGTCTGGTCACCGTAGAGGAAGAGAGCTCTTCCTCCTGATTAAGTCATCATACAAAAAGCCTACTTTTTCTTCTTCCTCAAAACTTCAACTGAGGTTTGCTTTGCTTGCATCATCCATCCAGTCTCTGTAAATACACAGGTATATTGATTGAAAACAGTCAGAGTGAGGACTCATCCCTTGATCTTTCCGCCGCTCTAATATGCAGTATTTCCCCCTCCACAGTCAGGTCATTAATCTTTCCGTTATTGGAGAAACGCACTGACATTTCTCCATAAAATGGCACTTAATTTATGCATTATTTATGCCTCATTTATGTGCTCAGGTCCTCCAACTATTTATCAAATGTCCCCTCCTATGTCAAAACATGGAAATTGAGCGCCGTTACTCATGATACCCGCAGCAAACACATCAGTGGACAGGAAGTCACTGGGGACCTCCACTCACTGTCACACGAAAGTCTCATCCAGGCAACTGTGTGGCAGGAGGAGCTGTTTTTTTAGCTAACTGGTAACCACACGAGGGACATTGCACAAAATGATGCAATGCAGTTCAACATAGACAACTGAAGAAGACACTGATTCTTCTCCATGATTAAAGGTTTTATGCTCTAACTTGGATGCAGACATGTATTTTTTTCTGTATGTTTGAACTAACTCAGATTGTTGACGTGTCTAAATAATGAATAATTCATACAGTGGAAACACTTTGACTCCATAAATGGTCCATACATGAAGAGACCCTCATGCTGACTGTGCGCAGCAGTGCAACAGTGTGTGACAAGCCAGAAGGCGATGCTACTTCCTCCATCCCTCCCCTCCCCCCTTATCTTCCCTGCATCGCCCCCGGGAGCAAGGTGTGTCACACTTCACAGAGCACCAGACGCACTCACCTGCGCTGCCACTGCAGCTTCGCATCACCAGCTAGCATCTCCACAGAAACTGAACTCTCTGGATAACCTCTGCAACCCCAGCTGTCACTTCCTCACTGTCAATCTGAATTCGACTCCTACTGAAAGCCAGTTCTTGACATACTTCACTTTGGCTTCTTCATAATGTCTCACAGTTTTTACACTTGAGACTTGAGGAAATAGCTTGAAATCGAGGCTAAAGAAAGAGGACAGAAATTATTTAACGGCAGATTGATAAATACATTTCGGCACTGTCCCTGCAGGGTTTTTGAACAAACTTGTCTTCTTGCATATTTCATGCAGTAGCACAGTTAGAGACAGAGAACAACGGGACACATGCCTGTTTTCCATTGCTTGAACTTAACAGCATTGACCTGAAACTTTCTATGATCTTTCTCATAATCATCCAGTGTGTTGAACCATTGTGTCTGTTTGTTGCATGTGTCTTTTGATTCTTCTACCATCATTTCTATATTACTTTTTAGAATCTCTTCAATTTTTTTCTTCCTTTCCCTGTTTTGCAGGATGGTATATTCCCAAGTGGCTACCCTTTTCGTTTCTTACAACTGATTTTAGCTCCCTCTTCTCCCCAAATGCTTATCAGGACTTGAAAGTCACTGTTTGTCCAAGAAACAGATCTCAAAGCTGTTTTTTGGTAAAAACAATTGCTGTCTTCATTATTAACATGGTTGTAAATGGCAGTTACTGATTTGGATTTGTTGTAGTAGTCCTTGTTGCGCTATTACAACACATTTGCTTAACCAATCACAGACAGCAGCACTGCTAGCAACACCTGAAATGAAAATAGATTTAATGTCCCTGAGCAGAGAAGAAATTTACCTTCAGGGGCCCGTCTCACAAAAGCAATTTGGTAGTGTTGCTTACATACAAATCGTGAACGGTGGCAGCTTCACGTTTAACCAACAACTGGAGCTCGCAAATTGCAGATACATTTGTTCAAGTCCAATATGCCTCTCATTTACTCCTGCATGGGTCGCAAGTGTGCTGTTTATTTTGATTAGTGAAATGCATCAAAATTAATGAAAGTGGGTGGATGGCTTAGGGATTAAAGCGACGACCATGAACCGCATCATCCCCGGCTCAACCATTGTTGCATGTCATTCCCCATCTCTCTCCCCTCATTTCCTGTCATCTCTATACTGTCAGTATATCTAATAAAGGCATAAAAATACCCCCAAAATACTTTAAAGAGTAAATACAAGTGGAAATTATGCCATGTTAAAAACTGCAGCTTGCATGTTGCAAATATGGTGAATCAGGCCCCTGGAAAAACAAATGTAAAGGCAGTTGTCATTGTAATGGCATTGACATTGCATTATATTTTCGTCACGTCTCTTTTGTTCACTTTGGATTTCTTTAAAGACATTTTTCAAGTCTGTCTTAAAACAACAGTCAGGTGCCCAAATGAACACTGAAACAGATTTTTCTTGTCAAGTCAATTTTTATTTGTATAGCCCAATATCACAAATCACAAATTTGCCTCAGGGGGCTTTACCTTACACCCTTGATTCACATACAGAAAAACTCCCTTTAATGGGGAAAAATGGAAGAAACCTCAGGAAGAGCAACAGAAAAGGGATGCCTCTCCCAGGACAGACAAACATGCAATACATATTGCGTGTACAGAATTCTTGCCACAATCATCCCTCCTGTTCATACTGGCCAGTAGTAGATCCCTTCATAATGCACTTACAATGTAAGTGATGGGAGCAAAAATCCACAGTCCCTCTGTGCAAAAATTTATTTAAAAGTTTATCTGAAGCTAATATGGAGCTTAAGCCATCCAAATGAGTCAAATCAAGTCAATATCGTTTAAAGTTACTAAGTTAAAGTAAGTCTTTTTAGTGTTCAAGTCTGTCTTTTTGTTACTATACTTCTACCACAGCTCAACAGGGAAACACTGTCTCCTGGAATTTACATTCATATACAACTAAAAGCAAATCTGTATTGCTAGAAACATAATACCGACTGATTACATTTTCTCTCAGCATAATGAGAAAATGTTGTTAATTAACTTATTTGGCAAGTCTCAAAAATGTTGATACTGAACGTATCAGTGAAATGTTCAGAGATAAGTACCTGGTTGTTTTTTTTTTTTTGTTTTTTGTTTTTTCTCACCAAAACATCCAATCTTGCAATATAATATCTGCTAGTGGAAACAACAGCAACATTAAACTGTTTATGGCTATGTCTAGGCACTGGCAGCACTTGGGTAAGGTTAGGGAAAGATCATGGTCTTGGTTTAATACAGAACAGAGTCAGCAGTGACTTGAAGCACAACATATTTATTTACATTCAAGCGAAACTACAATCTTTCACTAACCAAAGTGATTTTGTTGCCTAAACCTGATCACATGCAGGACTAAGGATGCAAACTCAAGTCTTTTTGTTGTCAAGAGTCCTGCATCTTGCACACCCTCCATCCACCCCAGCCTAAGTTTGCCACAGCAACATTATTTGGAATGCAATTTAGTTGTACTGTATATAAACGGAATTTCTAGGAGACAGGGTTGACAGGGAAACACTGTCCACGGAAACACAAAGAGGGAATTTTAATCTAAAAAGACTGCAAATGTGGCAGATATCCACTTGATATGACTAACTCAGACTGCTGAAGCCCCATATAAGCTGCACAAAATGACTGTGTGGGCACACTGTGGATTTTGGCCTCTATCACTTGCATTGAAAGTGCATTTGAAGGGGATCTTTTAATAGCCAGTCAGGTCAATTTTATTTATATAGCGCCAAATCACAACAGAAGTTATCTCAGGGCACTTTTCATATAGAGGAGGTCTAGACCATACTCTTTAATCTACAGAGACCCAACATTCCCTCACGAGCAAGCACTTGGCGACAGCGGCAAGGAAAAACTCCCCTTTAACGGGAAGAAAGCTCGAGCAGAACCGGGCTCTAGGTGGGCGGCCATCTGCCTTGACCAGTTGGGAACCTGACTGTTCTTCTGAGACAAACTTGAACATTTGTGAACCTATCCTTTAAATATACTGTCCTTGATTTGGTGATATACTTTATTAGTTTTTGTGAGCTGTGTGATCTGTTTTGCTGTTTTTGATTTGAAAAAAAAAAGACAAAGTTAGGAATCCCTTGAGAAAAACACATGCATGTATTCATGCTTCTTTACACAGACACTATAAGATTGTATGACTGAGCTCTATATGTCCTTGAAGTGAACAGACTTGATCTTGCACAGACTTGACTATGAGCTCAGACTTTGACAAGTCCATAAGGTCCACTTACAGAAGCAAGGGGTCCAATTTGTCTGTTTTCCCCAAGAGCATGAATAATCAATGATGAGAGGACTTAACTCAGCCATGGGGGTGGGGTGGTGGGGGTTTCTCCCTAAGCAGATGATGCATCTGCATCTTATATAAACTGTAGCAGATGTGGGAGCACTTATAGCAGTTGCCCGGCATAAAAATGACATAAAGCAGAGGGTAACAAGGGCACAGATGTTTCCTTTTTGAAGGAAGAAAGCATCTGTTTATGTGTTTGCTTCACTTACTCCACCATCTAGTTTTAATGATGAATGTTTCATCAGTTATCATCAAACTGCACATTAGAGTAAGAGAGCTGTGAAATGTATATAAAAGGCAATGCCTTGATTTTCAGTCATTTCAGTCACCATATTAGGAATTTGATCCTAGTTCCAAACTAAAGAATTATATTCATACCAGATTTACCAATGTAAACAGCAAATAACCCAAATTTTATTTTTGTCCTTTCATTCCTATTTTGTTTCTATGCATATTAATGTGCTGATTCAAAAACAATTTGTCTTTATTTAAATTCAAATGTGATGAAAGGAGTGGTGAAACCCCATGTTTGATATAGTCTATTTCATTATTTTGATATTGATTCAAGAAACACAGGGGATTTTAAGCTTGTGTACACACCAGGACGAGGGATTCAGAATGTAGTGAGAGCAGAAAAGAGAGTGCTGTTAGCCCGAGTTGTAATTAATATCAAACTTTTGATTTATCCCCTTATGTTTGTTTAAATATATGTGTGTAGGTAAAATAAGTATGAGTGTAACATCATCCATAAATCCATAAAGTTATGTAAATCCATAACTGTTCTAACACTTTCATTGAAGTGCTATGTTGCTTATAATGACTGAGAGGGCAACCTAAGATTCCACAGGGCTGCATTTTTACCATTAAACTGTAATATTGTAGACGCAGTCTGCATAGTTTCAAGCATATTCTCCAAAATCCAGCCTGATAAATTAGTGTATCTGAAAGCTTTAGGATCTCTAGTAGAATTTTAAATAAAGCGCTGTGGGATTTGAACAAAACTTAGCCGCACAGCGGCGTTTATAAGGTTTAGATATTAATATTCCAAACATGCACTACTTTTATGCAATTAACACTGGATTTAGGTGTTGCTAAAATTTCAATTTCTGTAACATAATTGCATGCCGCAAAGGTAATGTCAAGAGTAGCCTGTGGACATCAAGAGCTGTGATACTGAGAAATGAATTATCAGAGTATTTATTCTCTGTGATTAGCTTGCACGGTTTTACTTCACTTTATGGTTTTGTGTTTTCCTGAAATTTTGGCTACATGCATCTGTGTTTGATAGGAGGACAGCCACAATCATATCGGTTGAGCTCACCCATGGAGGAATGAGGTTTCCCCAGAATGCATCCAGTGGGAGATGAGGTTGTGGAGTCTGATGAGGATGAGCCAGATAGATATCAACTAACCAATGTAAATAGTGATAGGACATGCCCCCTTCTGATGGTGGAAAAATGTGAAAAAAAGGATAAAAAAAATTTTCACAAATAAAAACTATTGCATGAGTATAAGGGATCAAATAATAACTCGGTATTAAATATGTTTACAGTGGCCATCGGTGATTCACAGAAGCAGCACTGGCAAGAGAAAAGGGCCTTGAGTGTTGGTTTGGCCATACATATATTACAGTGTCTCTTTGATGAAAGCAAAGAGAAATACGACTGGATTGGCTGTGGTTGTGCCCTCTGGCCTTGGGCCTGTTTATTAATACGCATTACTTTTTAATGTCTCATAGTAAATAATGTATTGGAATTGTGACAATATGCAACTTGGCCATTACCTGCAGGCTACCAGATTGATGGCAGAGGCCAGTGTGGGCCTTGGCCCCTTAATGACAACATTAAGCTATAAATTAAAGCTTAGATGCTAACTGTTAGAATTTATAATGCATTGAACACAGGATGATAAGAGCACTATACGTGCAGCTTCTGTTACTGATGTTGAAATGGTAACTGAAAATACTGTACACTGCCATCAAACCCCAATCTTCACTGCATTTTGCTTCTGACTTTATACAATTAAGACAATATTTTCATTTCAGTATTCATTTGAACTGCAGTATTGTACAGAATATTTGACATCACTTAATTTAGCACTTAGCAATCATTTAGCAGTGTGGCTGATGATGTCATAACACCAAGATTTTCCAATTACGAGCAAAGTGTTTTTCGTTTTAATTCCATTATTTTAACTTGCATACTTGCCTATGCTTGTCATCACTTTAATATGTCTTCTGGTTTAAAAGGCATCTCAAAGTGAGACTATATGAGCACAAAAAACCTAAATGCAAAGGAAATATTGAGTTTGCCACAGTCAAACATTACATTTAATAATATGGCCCTCTTCTTCGTTAAATATTGTTGGTCTGTAACAACTATCAGCCAGAGAAATGTCTACCTGTCAAGCTGTTGACTCAGGAAGAAATATTTTGGACTGACCAACTGAATACAGTGCAAGCACTCAGGATTTAAACAAACCCCCAGGTTAGCCAAAGTTATTTGGAAGAGAAAACAAATGTAATGGTGGAATTATTGGCCAAACTAGACTTTCTGGTTCAACTTTGTCCTATCATACTTGCCATAGTTGTGCGAACATAGTTTTTCAGTTCAATTTGTTTTCATTACAGACATTTTGTAGGTGTATTGACGCTGTATTTCCAGATCCCAGATCATTTACGTTGGAGTACATTTTTGTAACTGAAATGATGGACAAAGCTATTAAACTAATACCCAAGTTGTAATAAACCTGATGATACACTCTTGCTGTGATGAATGCTTGTTTGCTTAAATTCACCATCATCCTCATGAAAACTCAGAGTATCTAGAGAGTTTTCGTTCCGCTCTTTCAAGCCCAGGTTCAATTCATGCGAAAACTGTTGCATAAACACTTGCACCAGAGACATAATTATGAATTTAAAGATTTTTTTCTTCCTTTGTTCACCTACCCTTTAACACAAATACATGCTGTAGCCTCTGGTACACATCTTCTGAGGTTAAATTAATTTTCATATTTAACCTGACCTTATTTTGATAGATTAACTGTTGAAGCTGTGTTCCATTTCACAATCCCACTAGCATTCAAAACTTATATTTAAACACATGAGCAGAGGACAATGTGGGTGTGACTCTGGAAAGAAACAGAGTGCCCTGATGCCAAGTGTGGGCTGGCATCGAATAACGTGCGGAATAATAATGTGTAAGAGACACGGTGAGTGAGAGAGAAAAGAGACTTTTGATTGTTTTTGATACAAAACCTGGAAATTGATCTCAATAAGAGTGTGAAAGGAAAAATTAAAATGTGCTAGCCATGTGTGGGCTGCCTTGGCATCAAGCAGTAAGCTTAAAAGTTAGGAGAGAGACAGATAGATCTATATGTATGTATTCACACTGTGGGCACCAGGGCAGGCCGGCAGGGGTTTGAGAGAGCATCTGTTCTCAGTGTAATGAGTATGCCCCCCCCCCTCCCCCTTACACACTCTCATCATTACCAGTGTTTAATTAGAGACATCCCACCCTAGTTGTTGCTGAGGCTACTGACACCCAGGTGGGGAGGTGGAGGGTGGCAATGACACAAACAGGCAGGCTAAACATCACAATGTGGGGCAGGGCCAAGCAGAAATGGGATGAACGTGACACAAACCACTCAGCGGCAGTGAAAAAGTTCTGGAAAAACTGAGGTTAAAACCTTCACCTAAACGGCAAGGTGCTGGTTTCCGGGAAAAATAAAGTGAAGCTGTAAGCTCTTTCAGCTAAAATACAATATTTATTAGACTAAAACCAACAGTCTGACAAGGTTGTCCAGTCCTGGTGGTGAAGACAACCTTGTTGAAAAATTATGCCTCAAAGGTAAAAGAGTGTGCAGCTTCACCTCCTACTTGTGTAACATGTTCTATTTCTTTGTCCATCATGTTCTGTGCAGCAACATTGTATGATGCGGTCCTTCTAGGTGAAACTATTTAAATCTTTAAGTCTATTTGTGGCATATTAATAATGACTGCATGATTATCTATGTTATAAGTAATGTACTTTCTGAACTTTAAATGTGTTGGTTTTAAATGTGCTTTTTAAATAAATGGACCACCACTTCAGCTGAATCTAATTCATCTCCTTTCTTTAATATCTTCCATTTCAGCCATATATAATAATTTTCTAAGGCGAGCCAAGATAGGAAATTGAAACAGCTGTTTTTGACAGCTTAGCTTTAGCTGATGACCTCATACTTTGCTGAATGAGAAACTGATGCAAACACAATTAGAATCAAATAACTGGCAAGACTGCATATATGAAAGGGCAACTAATAACATGGTATATAAAGTTTCATCCCATGTTATCGACAGTGCTGTGCAACTTTTCACATAGAATACATAAACAATGGCATGTGGTGCTTTTTATTATTTTAAATCTTTCATCAAGCCTCATTACTAGGACAGAACGTTATTTACACATGGCAATTTTCCACTTCATTGCCTAGTTTTTATTGCTAATAGACAACCAGCATCCCAGCCAGCACGTCTATAGCAGCCTCAAAGGAATCTTTGTGATGGCATGTGCTTTATATGGAAATTTACCTGAGATCCTTGCAGGTTAAATATTAGGTCACCCCTGGGCGAACTGACGCAGGATAATTAAATGGGCGTAAAGCCGAGCACCTATGGATTCATCATGGAAAATGACTGTGGGGTCAGAATGTACATATTATGTTTGAGGCACTTAGCTCACCAGTATAGGTAACAAATTAACAAAACCATGTGGGTCATTTTGTTGTGATCCATTAGTCATGCGTTTAAATTGTACATTATGTCTTCCCTTCTTATCTGTTTTGCTAACACAACATCACCACCTTACTTCGACTCAACAATACTGTTTTCTGCAGGATATAAATATTTGATAAATAAAGAAAAATTTGAATTGCACTTCTGTTTATTTTGATAAAAATTTTAATGAACAATAATATAAACATTTTGGGTAAAAAAGAGATTTAAAAAATATAATTTGCAGTGCAAACACTTGATAATTTTTTATAACTTCGAGGGACACTTAATTAGCAGCTTATTTGCATTTTTCCCAATTTTCTGTTTTCATTTACTAAAATGTGGTGATTAGTGGCCTCTTACAGCAAAAAAGAAAAAAAAAAAAAGAAAGAAAAAAAATCTAAAAGAAAACAAACAAAGAAATACGTTTGTGTGTGATGCAAAATGTGTGTGAAAATCAGTTTATAAAGTCTACTTTTTTAAAAAAAAAGTCTGGATATATCTGGTTGACAATTTGTAAAAAAAGAAAAAAAAATCTCTGGGCTGTGGTTCAAGATCTTTTCACTTGATCTAACGACTCACTTCTCTTCATATAACATCCTGTCTGGCAAGCAGTGGAATTGGTAGTTTGATCGTCCTCTTTCAAATTCACCCCTTGACCCCTTCGACATGCCATGTGCCTCGCCGTGCCTTCTTCCTCCAGGACAGTTAAAGAGGTGCTGAGTCAGGCGGGCGTTGGAGGTGACAAATGTTTCTCCATTGATGTTGTGCAGATGATTTACAAGCCCAGTTAACCGGGGAGGTCTGCCAGGCAGGGATTGGATGTGAGTAAGTGAGAGTGTGTGTGTACAGTGGAAAGGTGCAATGGAGAGTAAACACATATAAATCAGTTTGTCCACATTTTCCTGCTTAAAATTAACCTCAGCCAAGTTTTTTGAAGGCATAAGACTAAGATTACAATAGCACTTCTGGTGATTCAAGGATAAATGAATAAAAGATAAATAATTTAAATAATATTTATTTATTTATTTATTTTTAAAAGGAAGCTTCTCCACCCCTAGGGGACATTAAGTAATAGACTATGTTAACAAGTTAAAAATTAATAGAACAGATGCAGTACTCTGCACTCTTCAGTATATTCAATTTGCTTAATTTACAAAACAGGGAATCCCTCAGATAATGTTTATCTGATGGGTCAGGTTTAGAGCAAAATTAATAGAATAGATAAAAACACATTATCCAACACGTCCTCATAATGAAATTACCACATGGGTTGAATGTACCTGTACTCCCGTGCGACCCATAGTAGCGTTTTCAGAATGACCCATAGTAGCATAATATGCCACTTTCCAAAATAAGAGTGTAAAATGCCAGTTTCAAAAGCTGTTACAAATCAATGTTAAAAAATAATAATGTTTTATGGTGTGACAATGCTGTGGTTAAGGTCTGGTTAGGTTTAGGCAGAAAAACCACTTGGTTAAGGTTAGAGAAACTTCATGGTCTAGGTTAAAATTATCCCTTGAAACGCAGTACTTCCTTAAAGTTACTCAACCTTTTTCATCATGGCAACAGTAAACAAAACCAAAACATTAACTTTAAAAAAAAAAAAAAGTCTCATCGTTGGAAACATGACATTTTCAGTTGGAAACAGGATGCAAACAGCGGTGTCCTGCAGCTCAGTCCACTTTTTGCCATCTAACTAATTATCTAGCCATCCTTGCAACCTGCCTCCTCTGACATCATCTGAACTGTGTCACTTCCTTGGGTCATGATTACTACAGCCGCTATTTGGCAGAAATGTAACTATAGGTTGTTTTTGCCTGCTGAAATTAAGACCTATACTGTCATTTTTCTTGTGAGGATGGGCTGAAATTATCTGAATGGCACTGAATAACACCTGATGTATGTACTAAAACAAACAAATGAAAAAAAAAAAAAAAAAAAAAAAACTTAACTTAAACAATTGATTAATCTGCTATATAAGCATAATATTACATTTCAAACAATCCAGCCAGATGCCCATAATATGCCCACTAAGAAGATTGCATGAGTCATACTCATTAGTTGCCACTCAGCTCAACACCCACTTGTTTCACTGTCTTAGCTCCAGTTATAATATGCCAAAATATTTAGACAGGAAAAAAACATACAAACAAACAAACAAACACTTGCCAGCATATAATGCACCAAATATAGTATGTGGGCTTGAGATTCCTCACCCAGTAAGCCATGGTTTGGTTGATTTGTAAGTGACATCTCAGCATGTCAAGTAAAACCTGGGCTCTACTATATGGTCATACAGTATATAGTTATTAAAATGCTGTTGAAACAACTGCCATGTGTAATGCAGATAACTAAAAACCAATTTTCAGTGAAATTTGGCCCAGTTTTAACCCAAATGCTGATGTTTCTTTACCTGCCCATCTCCAAAATTCTGTTTACTGAGCATTTATTTGTCTGATGTTACACTTTTCACCACCATTGTATCCAGTAAACAACTTCCCGCCTACTGCACCCTAATAACCTCCCTCACCTTCCTCTACCTATGATTCAAACCTCCTGTCATCCTCTTCTTATTCCTCCTGCTGGTCATGTCTGCTGCCAGGTGCTACTAAGCTAGTGTCACTACCAACATTCATGGTAATGCTTTAACTGTCTGTTCTGGTACTGTCACCACACTGTTGGCTTTAGGTCTGACTGACTGATTTACAGACAAGATAAGTTACTATGCTTAATGAAGTGTTTTAACATCAATATGCAATAAAATAAGGACAGAACAGAAAACACAAAATATTTCAGATAATGTATTGACAGAAAGAGACAGTCAGAACAAAACAGGTGGTACTCCCAGTGTGTGACATTCTTGATCAGTGAGGATCTGGCAGATATGAAGCTCTGAACATATGTTTCAGCAGATCAGAAATCACAACAATAAAATTCTTTGACTTGAATTGCCATTGTAGCTCTTTGTGAAAGCTGCTCTTTTGGTGAAGTGACATTAAAACTAAGCACTTGCCAGAATATGAATTCAAAATGAAGTCATTACTGAAGGGTAGGTTAAGCCTATCCTTGCTAAAAATCGTTTAATGTTACAAAATGATTTCCCTCTGCCACTTCAAGACAACTTTTTGATGCCACTTCCCTGAAATGTTTGGGAGTACGTACAGGTCTTTAGCTACTAATGAGTCTAGATCAAGGGACACTTTTTAAAAGTTTTTTTTTATTCCAATAAAGAAGAGTGAACTTTTCACAGGGAGGATGCTGGGGTTGATATCCTCCAAAATGTCACTGAAGCAAGTGGGAATATCTCTGGGTTCGGGGGATGGTGTTTAATATGAGAGAGTATTAATACAAACACTGATAACTTCTGAATGATCAATGAGCTAATCCCTGAGGCCTGTGGATGAGGGAAGGGGTCCATCACAAATAGCACACTAAAATGTCCCTTCATGCATAAATAATGGAGAGATGTATTAAAGGCTGCATTCTCCAAGCACCTCAGCCTCAGTTACTGATAATAGTGTGTTTAAGATAAAACAGAAGCAGAATATTGATATGTTGATAATGGACAATGGTTTGGGGAGGAAGGATCCGAGTTTGTGCATGTTTACAGAATTGACAATAAAATTACTAGTAATGTTTCCATCTAAATGTTGCAAGTTTTGAACAAATTTCTGAAAAATTAGCAGAGGAGTAAGAATTGCAGTCCGTCAAATATAGCTGATTTACCATGTGAATTATGCAACTTCCCACCTAAAATGGCATTTGATTTTTTTTTTTTTAATGACTGAAGTTATCTCTTTAAGATTGGGTGGCACCAGCTATTTGTAAATCTATAACTCAGTTTGTGTGAAAAGTCCTTATAACTAAGACTACAGATTAATTAAACAGTAAGTCATTTTAGCATTATAAGATGTAACATAACTGTCAGAAATAAAGGCGCCGAAGAATATATTAAACTTGTCAAAAAATGTCAATCCTTTGTAAATGTACGTAGGTATGACTTTGTTTTATTTACACAGTGGAAAATGCATGTAGAGAAACATATATATGGTATATAGTAGGGGTGTAATAGTATACAAAATTCATAGTTTGGTATGTACCTCGGTTTGGGGTTTGGGGGAGTCAGGACACCTGCTGTTAGCTGTTCTATGCTAATATATGGTCAGTCAGAGGGACCAAACAACAACTTTTACATTTTTCATTGTTCTGAACAGCTTCACTCAAAGACGGAGTGAAAAGGTGACCATCATAGAGGGGAGGGGGACGGGGAGACGTGGCATTGTTTCACTACAGTGATACCGGAGCATATTTTAATAACAGTGTTGTACTCCTTCAGAGTTATGGGTCTGTTATTTGTCATTCTGACGGCAGCGACACTACAGGGTAACCAGGGTAACCAGGCTACCTTGGCTAAGCCGGATAGCATACACCCATGAGCATGCTACAGCCAAGTGGTGCGCTGCCAAAACGATCCGAATGGAACTCATGCTCTTGAATTATTGTTCCACACGTCAGACTAAGTGGATTATTAAACTATTTTGACAGTAATTGTTTGGGTCACGGAGCGTATTCTTTGTAGAACTGCATGTACCGAACCATAACGTCCGTACCGTGACGGTTCAGGATGAATACATGTACAATTGCACCCCTCGTATATAGCCAGTACTGTAAATAAAAAGGTACAGAGCTGGTAGCAGAATTCCAATATACCATCAAGGACTTCTTGAAGCAGTTCCAAGCAGAATGTTAAAGTGGAGTTAAGGCTGTAGATTGTAATGTTTTTATTTTCTGTTTGTATTTTCTGACAGTTTTTAGTCAGATTTTCTGTGCAAATTGAAAATGTACATAAAACAGAGGAAGGAAAATGTAGATACTGTCATGCTAACTGAACATTCAAATAGTATGTGCCCTTACACATAAAACTCTGTCTCTGTACAATGTAATTAAATATATTTTAGCTAATTCAACAATTCATACCTGAATTATGCCTATGGGACACTTTAAGACTTTGAGAAAGTAAAAAAAAAGGTAAAAACATTCCTACTTGAGCGACATCTGTCCAATTAGTTTCATTTGGCAATGGGTCTATGGGCCAGACATTGAAAGTAAGAATTTTATGACAGTGGACAGGGTGACAATATAGTAAAAATAAAGTGTTTGTTGTGCTGGAGGAGGAAAAGTGCTACAGAATTAGAGAGGTTCAGACCTTGAGGAGCCCCAGTGGACCTGAGCTTTATTCAGACCTGTTGGCAGATTTCCCAAAGCTTCTGCATAGTTGATATAAGGCCCGACTATCTGCTGTGACAACTCCTTATTAACATCTAGTGTGTTAGTCATTTTCTCCCTCCCCTCCTTTGTCTCTCTTTTCTTTTCTCTCTGTTCCCTCTTTTACCTTGTCTAACAGTATGTGGAGAGGTGTTTCACTTATGGGAGAGGACATAAATTCACAGAGCTGCTCCAGGCAAGGTCTTCATCATAAGCTCATTTCTCATCACTTTACATAAAGTCAGCAGTCTTAACTTCATAATTACACAGGGCGTTAGTGAATGTTGCTAAAGAAAATGGATTGTACAGGTATGGGTGCTTCAAAGGCAAACCATAATGTTCAAAGTCCTCTAAGTTATCTAGTATACAGTAGCATAATCTGACACTCATATATAATTCTGGTTATTCAAGGCCTTAGTAGCAATACTGTTGATACACTCTTGTGCTTGGTAAAGTATAATAAAAGAGTCAAGAATTAAATAAGACACCTAGGTGCTTGACAGAGAGTTTCGTGTTGTTGGAAATGGAAGCAAGTGAGGGTTTAATTCTGTATGCAGATTATCAGAGCCAATCATACAGATTTCAGTTTTATCAGATTGTAATTTATGAAATTTAGCAGACATCCAGTTTCATTAGGCATTGGTCTTTTATGGTGGGACATATAGGGATGTATAACAGTATATTGTCAGCATAAAGATGGAAAGAAATACCATGGCTATGAATAATATCTCCAAGTGGGACAATGTATAATGAAAATAGAACTGGTATCAAAATTGACCCCTGGGGCACTCAAAAGTGTACTAAGAAGAAAGGTGAAACATGGTCACCAATAGATACATTTGCAGTTTGACAAGTAGGAAGGGCCACTATGGGCTTTAACTTCTCTAAGAAATAATAATTTCTTATTTTTTCACTTATCCAACATCGACCCTTATCACAAAGCCATGTTATGCCAACTTGTTGAAGTCTCATTGTAGCTGATGTTGTCTCGGCAGGTCTGGGTGGTTGTGCCGTGTTTAGCTTGTTGGCGTGGCCTACTTGTGGGTCCGAGCCTGTTAGCTGCAGGACAGCGCTGTGAGTCTGTCTTTCTGTGCCGCTGCAGTGTTGGGTCATTGGCAAGTCTCGGCCCAGTCTTGCTTCAGAAGGAAAGGTTTAGTAGCAAGCATAGTGGGCATATGATGCAAGTAGTAGAAATGTTTCTCAGAACACTGTTGAGTGGGATGACCACAAAAATAGGGGGAGACAGAAAGAGAGACTAGGATGTGGGGCATGACCACAGGTACTGAACTTGAACTGTGGGGATTAAGTATGGCATGTGTTGGTCTTTGGTCATCATAGATGATGTGCTGTATGGAATACATTAAATTTTAGTGTACAAACACACTAAACTAAGATTGTGTTCATGGTAAGCATTATACCTGGTTAATATCGTCAACTTAAATCACACAATATTGTGTCTGTTTAAAATAGAAAGAAGTTAGAGTAATATTCCATTTTCATGTATGTCATATGCATGTCAAATAACTGATCTGTGGTGTTTTTTTAGAATGGTTTCATACAATGAATGTACTGTCCTGACATTAATAGCACAACTGGTGAGTGCAAGCTCAGTGCTAACACAAGGGAAATAATCTGTGATGTAAAACTGAGAAAGAGACAATAAAGTAGAGGACAAAGAAAGAGACGGGTGAAAAATATCTGGATTTTTTTTGGATGATTCTGCACTAATACCGTGTGCTTAATTGCTTCATTAATTATCCTGTCAAGAAAAATTGGGGGGTATTTAACAAGTAGTCATTAGTTAATCTTCAGTTACAATGCACAGGCACGAAGGTCAATACTATAAGTCATTTTAAATGAAATACATGTTCAGATAGAGTGGCTTTTGAGGGTATGTTCAGATGGATTTAAACACTGCCAACAAGAGCAATTTGTCATTTTCATGCAGGCACAGCAAAGGACTACTGTGCATTTTCACATTTTCAGCAAAACAGCAGGGATTCACATCACTCTGTATTATGGTTGTACTAAAAACCTTTGACTATGATTTTTGTGATGCAATAGAATGTTATTGTTTTAGTTCTTCCCTTCAAATGTGTGAATGGCAGTACATGAATAAGTGTGGTTGTGTGTGCATACACAGACCGCTGTGTTCACATTTGCATGCATTTGTGCTTCTGTATGGGTGTTATATACCATTACCATTGCATACTACCATTACCATTCTGTAGTGATTAATGTCCCATGTCGCCGTTCGGTGATTGTAGATGATATCCTGTAATGGCCTTTGTGTTGTAATTTAGCACTCACATCCATAGGGGGTAAACAAGCCAACACTAGTTTTGAGTGTAACCTAAATAAAGTGACCAAAACCATGGGGAGAAGCATACTGAAATGTACAAATGAATCTGATGCAATGGCAGAACAAGATTTTCATTTTGTAAGTATCAATTCTATAGGTTTGTTATTTGACAGAAAAGTATTCAACAATCAGATAAATTATTAATTATTGTCATTTATTAAACAAAAAAGCTAAACATTTACTTCCAACATTATATCAAGATATCTCCTTGGACATTTAACAATCTTTTCTGACATAATTTAAAAAAAAAAATCATATCACAGATTAGCTTGTTGTCACATTACCATACTGGTGAATCATCATGTAAGAACTAAATGGGATTCAGCCATCATTAATGTTATTAATTGAATCTCTGCTTTTCTTGCTCTGACATGTCAAAATGGCATATCAGTCTATTTCACAGTGTCAGGGTGACATCCAGTTTCCCTTTGTTGCTGTGAGAATCAGTTCACAGGAAGCCTCCTATGATGTGTGTTTTGTAAGTCAGATCATGTCACAACAGGCTAGGCTATCACATACCGAATGTAGTTAACATTATACGGCCTCTTTTGTTCGAATTTGGAGAAAACAACCTGTGTTAACGCAACATCCCAAATTGCCTTGCACACTCACTCTAGCTTTATAGAAGCTAGTGAGTTCAACCTTAGTGCACCCTCTCATATACGAAAAAGCCATGGGTTCAGCCTACTTTCAACTACTTTGTACTTCATCTTGAATCTGCATCATTTTCTAAAATGGGAAGTACAAGTGAATGTTTTTATGATGAAATAACAAAGCATCATATCAGACTTTAATGCTAACTTTACTTCCACTGGGTTTTCCTAGCATTTTGCTCACAAATGGATTCTGCACCACCACTTTGTAAAAAACTGCATCCCAGCTGACTTAGGGTATTGCCTTTTTTTAATTAAAAAGCCCACAAAAAGGTAAAACTACCTTTCTTCGGTGCCTAGTTATTTTACTGTTGGGTTTAATCCAATCATCACTTTAGTTCAAAGGTATTTAAGACAGCTGCTGGGACACGCTGTTCACCAAGTTTCTGCTTCATCCTGTGTTTGCGGTTGATGGTTTTATTTGTTTTGTGTATACTCTATGTGTAATTGTACTGCCATCTGAGTATTATTTACCCCCTGTAGCAAATCCTATTGTTTGCTGCTGTTGTCCAATGTATGTAGCTTCCTTCTGCTGCTGTTTTTTGATGATTTGCCACTGCAGACTTAGAATTCACTGGCATCTGCTCAACCAATGATTCATTTCCCTTCCTGGGAATTGACTGATAGAAATTTGTAGCTAGTGGTAAGTAGGAAGCCAGATGGCATCCAGGTTGACTTGTTTATTAATCAAGACCATGAATTAAATTCAACTTTACTCTTTGTTGTGGAAAGCTGGAACAAGATAGAGTTCAGATAGAAAACCAACACAAGTGTGCAGGTGGGAGTGGCATTTAATGAAATGACAATGGGAGATTTCATTACAGTTTCTGCACCCAAGTGCAATGTGTCAAAACAACAATGCAACATTGACAAAACCACAGTTTTATTAAATCTGTGTATTGTTTGAAATAAATACCAAACCCATATCTTTTATGGATAACTTGTTCAGAGGCTATATAAGCATTTTTTTCCAATTAACAAAACACCAGCAACCATACACGAACTCTGCTTAAATTAAATAAAAAGTTTAAAATTGGCAGAATTATAACTTAAATCAGAAATTGTCTATTTCTAAGAATAAGTAACCTGAATAGACATTTGATGCCAGCTTTTTAGTTTTTGATACTCACTACCAGAAAACAGGATTGAGTTCTGATTCCCATTTTTGCCCATCCCTGATTTCAGCCTTGCTTACAGTTTTGTCAAGTGTAATAACCTTGAAGCCTTGCTCCAGAGTTCTCAGTAATACATGAATTATAGAAAACCCGTAATTTCAGGCAATTTTCTCTGCATCTTTTTCTGCACCTCCATCACAGCCCTTCATGATCTCAATAAATCCAAATAACTGGACACTTCCGTTCTCACACAAAACCCTAATTCTCCCTCTCCCTTCATCTCTGTTTCTCTCTCTTTTTTTGAAACATGATGAAGCTCTAAATAGATTTCATAAGATTTCATGTTACAATAAATCTTTTCTTTGTATGCAGTGACAGAGTAAGTAATAAGGTCCCCTGAGGCAAGATTGTATTGTTAGGACAGTGTTTAGAAAGTTCAGAATGAGGTGGCAGCAGAAGAGAGTATGGAAATTTAACCAATTCACAACAACATGCTTCATAGAGATAAGTGGCCAAGACACAGCAGAAACCAAAGAGTAAAAAGAACAAAAAGAGAAAAACAGCCATTATTAGAAACTGCAAGGAATGGGTCCAGAGCCAGAGCATGTGCATCTGTTTTAGCTAATGTGTGAGTCTGCACACAGACTTTCACCTGTGAGTGGATATGAGTGCCCAAGGCAACACAAGAACAGTCTGTAGGAAAAATGAGTAAATTATTGATTCAGGTAGGTACAAATGGAGTGTGCGGTGTGGTCAGAGTTAATGTAGCCTGCAGACTACTAAATTCCTGCCTGTGGAATTCTTAATTATGGACACAAACAGCAAGACAAGTCCATTAATGCCAAGTTGATCCATATCCTTGTGGAAAATATACTCCCCAACATGTCCAGGAGAATTAACTTCATAAAAAATGTGAGCACAGACAAGTATTCTTAGGTGCATTACACACTTGGGCCTTATTTTGGGAGATATTTGGTAGGGTTTAGTGACTTGAGTGAGTTTAACGTATAGTAATGATTGTAATATTTCAAAGTATTCCAGTAACTTATATTTCTCTATCAGCAGTATTGTATTTATGGTTGTGACTAGAGAAAGTTTTGACAAGCCATCAACCAAACTCTGTAGGAAACCCCCTCCGCTACCAGTTTTTTAATACTTCATGTCAATGCAAGGCAAAAAGAGTCTAATATTTTTGTATGTCAGGATCTGCATTTGAAAACTTCCACTACTTTAACGCACCTGTCAGGGTCTAATTTGCACACTGAGCTCCTTGGAAACAGGCACACTGGGTGCTCTTTACAAACTGGCCACCATGTCAGTGTGCACTATAGTAATACATGTGTGCCAATCAATTTGGAGTTCATTGAAGACACAGTTTGTCATTTTTCTATGAAAGAGGGGAGACAATCAGCCAAGCTCTTTGGGCATTAACTTTCCAATGTGTCAAGGTGCGAATGACTGCAAGGAAGCACCATCCAGCTACTTTCTAAACTATTTTTCAGCCGTACTGATGGGTTGCCTGTGAAGCGAGGCGCAGGTTTACATGATGAGCGAGAGTAATGAGTGTTAAGTCTTCTCCAGAGGTGAGTATCTCTTCACAGTCAAAGCTGCAGTGCATTTGCATTTTTCAAATTTGTAGTTAATCTTCTCCAATCTTATTCTGGTACAACATCCTCCTCTTCTTCTCCTTCCTCCCCCTCCTTCACTTATTCCTCTGAACAAATATTTAAGGTGGGCGTTAGAAGGTGGGCTTGTGAGTTACAGTAAGTGCCACTTTTGGCCAAAAAGTTGAAGTGTTGGGTTGCAAAGCTTCTAATGTGTGAACTTTCTGTTTGTGTAGTTGGAATGTAGAGTTTATTTTGAAAGGGACAAATAGCTTAATAATGCTATAATGTAATTTTTTGTCTAATGATATTTCCTTTTTTCTTATTGATATTTTTGTCTGCATATTGAGCTAGAGGGTTCATTCTTGACCTCGGAAATAGTAGTTTGTTTAAATTAAAATAACAATAGAGTAACATAAATGACTCAAGGTCCACTTACTTTTTTCCCCCAGAGCTTTCAACCACATCTCACAGTCTTCATCAGTGGATGGAGGTTACTAGGTTGCCATTGAGATGGCTCAGTTGTCATATACAATAACTATATAAAACCACCTGTTATCACTTAACTAAAGTTCCATATTTTCTAGCTACTGTCTCTTGACTCTCTTGTGTTTTGTGTTGGTTTTGTTTGAAAGTGCAACGTATCTTCATGGACAATGAATTTACAATGTCAAGCATATCAAAGCAAAAAGATGTTGAGAAGGTGTTCATGATTGTTAAAGTTAAACTGGCACCATATATTTTTTTCTACAACAAAGAGTCAGAGTTGAGGACAACATCATCCTACCAGGAGAGTGGAGGCAAGTGTGTGGTGATGGAGTAAGGTTGGAGTTTTTCCCTCTGATGTGATCTAACTATGTTCATGTTTATTAATGTCATATGATGATTTTAATACAAGCAACTGATATTGTGTTATCAGTGTCATATTAATATTGTATTCATGAACAATGTGTGAAATAGATTTTTATATTTCAAAGACTGAATAATTCTGATGTTCATTAATCATTTCTCAGCATCCATGCAGTCATTTTGTTTTGTTTTTGTTTGTTTTTTTTTGTAGCAAACCAGAAGCTGCAGTTCCAAACCATCTGTTCATTCAGTTGTACATACACAAAGCTGCAGTGTTTCCAAACACAGACATAGTCATGTTGCCCTACATAAACATGGGCTGCATTACTTAGCTACAACACAGAATAAACATTACAACAGAGTAATATAAGATACTGTTCCTCTTGCCAGAAATAAATGAGGAAATAAACAATCAAATCACAAACATAATATGCTGATGGTTCCTGTACGTCTCATTTTGCTCATGAGCTGCTTTATATGCCTCGTGGGGACCTTGCTATCATTAAGTGTCATTCATTTTATAGAAAGTGCACGGGTAATTGCAAAATTATGGGCTTATTGTTACTGTTAACAGCATTTTCATCAGTGATCCAGGAGATCAGAGGCTCAACAATGGCTTCATCAGGTGCATCAAATTTTCTTTATTTCCCTCTGGGAGAACAAGAGCTGTAAGGAGATGGATGGCAGGGAAGACGGAGCTGATGACAGAGTGGATAGGGTCTGGTTGGATGGCAGCAGGATCTGCTAACCGTGCTGCCACTTCTAGTCATGCAGCTGCCCTTCTTCCATGGTTGAAAGCTGCATGTACAATCAGCAAATACAAAGGGGACACAAACATCCTTCCGTTGCAGCCATTTTCACGGACTGATAGGGCTGAATAAACCACACCATGAAATTTGATTCTGTTGCCTGATGCTTAATAAAGTCAGCCTTTCTTACAGTTTCACCTTTCTTACAGATGACTGGTTACCCAGCATTGTGCGTAGCGGCACTTCGAACATCGTACTATTTCTGCAAAAAGTGAACACGCAGCTGCTTCCGTCACTTTTTATGTCTGTCTGTGGAATCCTGGAAATTTCACTACATGCATTTTCTACATTTGTCCTGTCAGTATGCAGTGGCAATGAGGTTTCATAGTACTGATTTTGCTTTATCACCAATTGCTCAACCAATGGTACAATAAAAACATTCAATTAAGCTCAGTGGCCCTCTTGTGCATATGAGCAAAACAAGAACTTTTGTTGGATGTCAGGCTTCAGTATTGGAAAGAACAAATTTCAGATTCTTATTGTGTTTGTAGTGAGTTCTAGGTCAAGAAGCAGAAAACACTACTGACGGTAGAAAAATATCAAATAAAAATGTTCTACTAATTTTTTTATTCGTTTTCTATCATGTTTACATAACAGTTTGTTCTTGTGTAATACAAAAATAGCCTGGTGATTTTCACTTAATTAGATAATGCTGAATAGTGTAAAAATCACTATTTTTGGGCATACTTGGATAACATCCTTTCCAGCACAGATATCATGTGAGTTGCTAATCACTATAAGCCTGCTTGACCTTGATGTCTGATATCTGCAATGTGAAGTTCTTTGGTGCCAGCAGCTGTCTGTCACATTTTTGAGCGCAGTACTGTGCATGTCTCCATGAGTTCTTAAACCACTGCAAGCATCTATCTCAGTTTTTCGGGAACTGTTATGTCCTGATGTCCTGCTGGCCTTAATACTATTTTTGTTTGCAAATTTATATCACACAATTTCTATTTTCACTACCAAACATGTGATCTACAGTACATGTGGATTCAGCATGCACCTATTGGCGATGCACTGGTGTCTCCCTCACTACACTGGTTAATTAACCATCCATCCATCAAAATACTTTATCCAGGTCAGGATCGAGATGCCAGCGGCGGAGTAGTTAATACGACTGTTTCCTAGCAACTTTCTCCAGCTCACACTGGGGAACCTTCATACACTCTCAGACAAGCTGAGCTATGTAATCCCGCCAGCATTTTATTATTATATGACTCTCACTAAGGACTGATGCCTTTATAGGATGATATGGGCATTTCGTCATGGTAATGACTGATTGCCTTGAACACTTACCCATTTTAACAACAATACTGTTTCAAAAACATTTGCACCTTGGTAAGAACCAATCAGAGGATGTATGTTTCATGAATCAGTCAATTCTTATATTTCACTTTTCACAAACAAATTTAGGAGAAAAAAATAAGAAAACATTTTAGAATGAGGCTTCTGTGGACACTGTCATGACATTCTCAATACATATGTATATTGTTACAGTGTCAGATGTTCATATTAAACATGGCAAAAGTGTCAAATAATGAAGTAAATGTGTGTAGAAGTAATCCCTGTGAATAAAAAGCACTGGCTTCAGACTGCTTTGAGCTACTTTCAGCCCGAGCCAACATCGGTTTGTGACGGATTTCTTTATATTGTCATCTGCTCCACACACAGCACGCAAGTTCACTTTAATTTGGTGAGGAACACGTTTAATTTCCTGTAAATTCTTCACAGTAAAAGTCTCCCTTTATTTGTTATTTAAAAGCTTTTAATATGAAGCAGTGAAGCAGGAAATGTTGGGTTTTCATCAGCAGTAACTCAACACAACTCTGATACAACTGCCCCTCAGCAGGCTTCTGGAAAGATGGCCAATCAGAACAGAGTGGGCTCATCATGAGGGGGGCCTTAAAGAGACAGGAGCTAAGACAGAGGCTAAACTGAGGGGCTGCATAGGGTCAATATAAGATAAATTAAGAGATTTTAGAAATATGAATCATGCAAAGCTACTCCAGTCCAAAGCTGGAAATGAGCATTATAGGTCCCCTTTAATTCCACTAAGGAATTATGCTACATCTGCTTCCATTTGTTTACACTTTGTCCTCACTCATGGTTATTTGAGTCACATGATATGCACCAAGAATTTAATTATTTTGTAGGTATAGAACCTATACTGAATTCTGTAAATCATGGGAATATTATTTTGACTTTTGTATACATTTATTTACAACAACTACAAGGAGTTTTTAACTGGTTATGAAACAGTCTCAATTTAATAGTGATGCCTCTATATGACCTACATAAGCAAACAAGACAATCAGCGAGCTATTTCTGTGTAGTTATTCTAAATGCCTGCCAAAAGTTTGGCACAGGTGGAGCCCTCTACTGGACTCTATGGGTAATACTGTCCTCCAATCACACGCACATAATCGCCCACTGAAATTAGCATGTATGTGAGGGGTGAGTGGCAGATGACAGCTCAGCTGTGCCTTTTCCTCTTCCAGCCTCTTGAAGCACTGAGTCACAGAGGAAATGGACCTGAAGAGCCTGTCCGGAGCTATGGTAGCTCCCAGGAGCTCTGTCTTTCCTCTGTAGGGCGGTGAGTCCCAGCCACACATGACATGAGCCTAATGTGGCAAGCGACATCATTCGCCCTGCGGCAGTAGCAACACCCAGAACTAAGTTGTTAATCTGGCCAATGGTGTGGCCCAGAAAATCAGCCTGCTCTGCTGTGCAGGGGGCGTCCAGCGGTGTATTTGCCACCACAACGCTCAACACACCCAGAGTGAGTGCCAGCTGCACGCCCAGCTGGAATAATTTCTCAAAATATTCCAGCGTGTCCCCATCCTGCATCAGTGGAGTCTATGTCTTCCTGCTTGCTGCCAAGCCAGCCAAGTGAAGAATCCGGAGGGCTGCGAGGGCACACTGGGAGATCCTGTCTCCGTGTGGCCCTGCACTCTCAGGAAGGAAACCAGTCCTGTGAGACATATGTTATCAGTAGGTGCGTCCTGTCTGGCCAGCTACATACATGCAAACTTCAGTAGGCGATTGCATGCTTGTGATTGGAGGACAGTATTACCCATAGAGTCCAGTAGAGGGCGGAGCCTGTGTGAGATAGAACTTTGCTGCATGGTAGAACTTTGATTGTAGTGTCTCAACATACATTTTATTTGCAACTTTTAGTCACTGATGAAATTATTTCATCATGACAACACAGCAGGAAGCTAGAAAACAAAGACACCAGGTTTAGCTCATGCATCCGTTTCAAAGCAAAAATAGGATAAATCCAATGTATGCAACAGCTGGAATTGGATTCCCTCATTCTATGTGGATGAATTTCTGTCATAGAGCAACACATTCATCACAGTCAGAGTGACCTCCCGGAAACGCCAGCTCTATAATAAAGTGTGTAATGCTTGCCTCTCATGGACATAGATTTTGCTGCATCGAGAACATTCTTGTTGTCTACTGTTTATCCTTAGATGATGGCTGATAACTAGCATTGTATTCTCTCAGGATCTTCGTGTCTTATGGTTTAAACGTAGATGTACTGTTTTGCCGCTATGCAAAAAGACCAGTGGCATCAGGCAATATAGTCTATATTATAGCAAACTGTTGGAAATCAATGACACCCTTCCGGTGTCTTCCACATTCTGTTTGATATGATATAGTGTTCTAACTAATGATGGCTCAAACAAACGGTATCATTCTGTTTGATATATGTTGCAACCAGCGATAGCTCATACAAACGGCATTAGGTGTTTCCAACTTGAGTGTGTGCTTGACAAAGAAAAAACTATACCCCTTCTTTTGAAGCCAACCTGTGCTTTTGGATATCCCCCTCCCGCTCTCTCTATCTCACACACACATACACATATTATACACTTGATGTAAAATTCAACATTGACAATCTTGTTTTTCATTGAATTAAAAACTGTGTATCCCTCTTTTGGTAGATTTTGTAAGGATTTGATTGTACATTTGTCTCCCAAATAGGGATGCAGATTTTACTATTACGGGTATCCAGTGGCTTGATGAAGAACAAGAGATGTTAAAGGCTTTACAAGAAAGGTATGATTATGTACTGTGTCAACTACGCTGCACCAACAAATTTGTATAACTTCTTTCTGTGTCAGCTCTGATTGTACTATGATTTCAGCATGAGGTCCATAATTCACAGGACTTTGATGAGGAGCAGGCCAAAAATCTGATGAACAGCATGTAAGTGCCTCTGCTCATACTGGTACTGATTTACCTTGTTATATCAGCATGTTCATTTTTTCATTATATTTTCTAATGTTTTGCCATTTAGAATTGACTGGGAAGAGCACACCTTGTCTGTGCTGTCTATAGGGGAAGGGAAATCTTCTGATAAAGACTTTGACCTATCAATCTACACAAGGTAAGGAATAAGTAATGTCATGCATCCAGTCATAGATAGTAATGTATTTATTATGAAATAATGAATTCATTTTGCCATCAGTTTGTGTTGTGGTCCATTCTGTTCTATCACTCTAGCATCCGTCTGTGTTGCAGTGTGATTCCTGCCAGGAAAGTATCCTAGTTATTTGTGTTCAGTTCTGAAATATTGCATTTTATGTTACTGATGGTTTTGGCAGAATTTATTTCTAAGTGAAATAATATCCACTTATTTTGTCACCGGAACAGGTGGAGCGCTGCCAAAGCCTTTTGATGTTGAAAAACTACCCATCATTGATGTGGATGAAACATCCAGAACAAGACATATCTGTATTCCATGACCTTGTAACGGTGCAGAATGCAGTTGTTATCCACCATTTGAGGTCAAACTGAAAACAAGGGGAACTGCAATCATTATGGAATGGGTAAGTTGACATATCCATTCAGGTAAAGCTAAACAAGTGCACTCAAAAAACAAAAAACAAGGCAGTCTTATTTATCTGAAAAAATGCCTTTATTATTATCTTGGCATATCCACAAAAGAAGGATAATTGAGTAGTGGCCTACCTTGCCTTCCTTGGGGTATGGCATCCTTGAATAGACAGGATGCACAGACAAAGCTCCAGCTCACAACATTTAGCTTCGTCTATGCTAGGCACTACTTGTCCATTTACCAGTAGTCTGTATTATGTGATTTCCCTATTTATATGCTACTTTGTGGTGGACTAATTGAAGAGATTTTTTACAGTTTGTCTGATCTTTGCTGACTGCTTTTCAGCATGACGTGATTGTCATCCCCTCAGTGTATATATATATATATATACATACATACATACATATATATATATATATATATATATATATATATATATATATATATACACACACACCACACACACACACATATATATATGTGCACACACACATTTATTCTGTATTGTGGTCTTGGTGGTAACATGTAGGTTTTCCCAAAGTAGGAAACTAGAGTAGGTAGCTGATGAATATGGCTGTCTTCCTAATGGGCACTTAGATTTATGACAATATATGCCTGATGTGTTTTATAGTGATCATTGGTGAGGTAGAGTGTAATTCTGCTAAACTCTGGGTTGGGCATCTGTGTGTACATTCACATCATATGACACAAGGGATAGTTGCATCATATGCTGTAGGGATGTGCAGTGGGCCCAGTATTTGTATTTGTATCTGTATTTTTTGAGGCAGCAAAATTATTTGTATTTGTATTTGAATAAAAGTGGAAATAGGCTTAAAAATCCTGTTCATGAATAAACTACCTTATGAAGGAGGTCTCCACACGGGGTCTCGAACGGAAGTCTCCCAGATCATAGACGTCTGCGCTGACTACTGAGCTAAAACTTTACTCATCACTTAATTGCACACAGACCTCTACCTGTTTATGCACCCAGAACACAGAGACAGCACAGCGTGTAACGTGTAGGGAAGAACTCAAAAAGCGATTATTGCTTTGCACTTTTCATTTATTGCCTATTTTTTACAACCTAACTTTGTGAAAAGGAGAAGGAGAACAACAGGTTATGGAGAGTCCCTTGGGAGCACTTTGCATGTATCAGTAGCCCAGCTTTATCTCTGGGGAACACCCACAACCCCGGGAGTGATCATGTAGCAGGTGGATGTGACTCCCGTCGTTGAGACCTGTTGATTGATGTAACAGTGGAGCAGAGGAGAGACTGAGATAGCGATGTAACCAAACTGCGCGCTGGTATTTGACATGTTTTTTTTTTCTTCCTGGAAAACAAATAAATTTTAAAATATTTGTATGAAACAAATATTTGTAAAAAAAACAAAACACTATTTGTGCTTTGCTGAATAACGTATCTGTATTCAGGCACACCCCTAATATGCTGTGTATTGAAAGTGTAACTCAAAGTCTTACAAAAACAAATCAAATGTTGCAATTATTTATGAACAAACACATGAATAATGTTCCTTTATTGTTGTTTTCCACCCAACAATTTTGCTCTTCAAATATATGAAGATGAGTATGGTGGTGAACACAACAGGACACTGCATTGATGCTATAAAGGAGTTCTGGCAGCAGAAGCGAGTAGAAGTCCTTGCACGGCTAAAGGAAAAGGATCATGTCGTTGTGCTTGGTTAGTTTTGTTTCCAGTATCAGAACGCAATGTTTATAATTCATAGTGTTTGGCTTTATCCTCTCAACACTACCCAATTCATATTTGCATAATACAGTGTCACTTTCCTTAGCAATTCATGTGAATAACACATTACTCTTACATTTTTTAACATTCAGGTGATGGCAGGATGGACTCACTAGGTACTTATCTGCTTTTTCAATGTTTACTCAGCAATGCAAGCCTTTTAACTCCCAAGTACATTCTGGCAAGACCCCATAACTGTATTTTGTTATTCTGTTAAGAGCATTGTGCACAATACTGCACATACACCACAACAGAACAAGAGCCCAGAGACATCATCCACATTGAAACTGTCAGCAAGAGAGAGACAAATAGAAACTCAGTGATGATGGAGAAAGAAGGGTTCATCAGGACTATGGATATTCTGCTGCAGGAAATAGCTGTTGAAGAAGTGGTGACAGATGTGCACAGACAGATCTCAGCATTACTACATTAGTATATGTCCCACCTGAACAACTGATATCTGCAATATTCTAATATTTTACAACATTAATACACCTTTGTCTTTTACAGATCCAACAAAGGGAAAATACAGAGAGCAGGGTCTGTAATACTCTCTTGACTTTTGGCACACAGCAAAGAACCTGGCCAAAAAATTGTGTGCTGTATGGCTTTTTATAAACACTGAATTCTTATTACACAGTCAAATAATAATAAGCTAAAACACTGTAAATCTAGCTACTACAAACGTCTGCATTTAGACCTTTTGCATTTACTGTTTCACTTAGACTGGTTGGATCCGATAACAATCCACAATCCTTCAGTGGATGAGACCTATCGTCAACCATTTGTTGTATTGCTGTAAACAGCCTGTGACAGAGGAGATATTCAAAGTATCTATTTTGACACTATCCATTATATAAGCACTTATCATAGTAATGCAACTAGTAATTATTTGAAATCAGACATTTCTCCTCTTGCAAATTGTTGTCAGTGCTATAGTGTAATCTGTGATCTATATCCCTTAGATAATGAGGCATGGTGTCCTACACCATGTAAGGGGCAAGCACCAGTGGTTTTTTGGCAGCTGTGACCATGGTCCACTTGATGAGGGCAGCTGAGATAAGCTATGGATGGTGCAAGGTAAGGTGACAAGCTACATGCTATAGTTTTTGATACTGTATCTACAGTAAGTCCTTGAGTACTGAGCACATGACTTACTCCTATGGTGTGCCCAATCATGTTTTACACAGGTTCTCCTTCACACCTGGCTCTGGCAGCGATTGTCCTAAATAAATGCTGGCTCAAGGATGTCTAGAAGTTTATCAACTTTCAGTTAGACAACGTTTTTGAAGGACAAAATCATTTACTTAAATAATTTATCCCTGTCTGTTATGGGAATGACTGATGCCCTGTCTATAAATTGCACATCAGACCTGGAAGCATTTCAAAACCACACACTCATATACAGGGGCAGAGCTGGATGTTGTAAGCATTAAGGGTTTAGCCAAAACCTATTTTTTTCCCATTTATGGCAGCTATATGCACGATTTTCAAGCCATTTGAGATAATAGAAATAGAGATAGATAATATAAATAGAAATATGTACATCATTTGGGAAAAACATGATAGTTGCCCAGGAAAAAAAATCATCCTATTTTGTATCTAATTTTTCTCCAACTGTCTTCATCATTCTGAAACCATAACAGAACAAATGTTGAAGAAGACTAATTTTCACTCCTGCCACTTAAAAAAAAGCAAAGCCTATTCCTTACTATTTTTTAGTTACATAACATTGGTAGGGTAGGAATTTGACGTAAAACAGCATTGCTAATCTTGAAACCTATTTTTTGTTATACTATGCTGGAGTAGATTTCACAGAATGAATGTTTAGTTTATATGCTAAATTTGAATCCATGCCATAATCATCTGGGCTGCTCTAATTGCAAATGTCCTCCACTGAAAGAAGAAAATATAAAACAAAAAAAGTATTAAGATTTCTGATCATGAATTTAAGATGCAAAAAAGATTAAATGCATATCTTATTCTCTTACATCTGCTCCTGTCACCTCTGCTCTCCTTTACCCCTCTGTTCTTCACACCTCCCTTCTCAACACATTTTCATC
The DNA here is from genome assembly GCF_910596095.1 of Thunnus maccoyii. Classification (NCBI taxonomy): domain Eukaryota; kingdom Metazoa; phylum Chordata; class Actinopteri; order Scombriformes; family Scombridae; genus Thunnus; species Thunnus maccoyii. The sequence goes on from NC_056551.1 coordinate 7,853,231, forward strand.
TCTTGACCCTCTTCCTCTTCACTTGCTTTCTCCACAAGTTTTCACATCTCATTTCCTATTCTCTCCTTCATTCTTTCCCTTACTTTCTCTTTCACTCCTCCCTTTATTCTCTCTTTCTCACTCTAGACTTCCACTTCCACCTCTTGTCCTCTTCTCACCAATTCTCCACTCCTCTCCTCCTGGCTTCTCATCACACATTTTTCTCCTCTCTCCTTTTCTACTGCTTTTCACTCCTTTCTCACTCCCCTCATCATCTCTCCTCCTCTTGTCCTGCTTCTTCTCCTGCTCCACGGGTTTTCTCCTGTCCTTTCCTCTTCGTTCTCCCACTAATTTTCCCTCCTTGCTTGTTCTCACACTTCTCTCCTTTCCTTGTCTCTCCTTCATGTATGTCCTCCCCTCTCTTCATTTATTTTCTTCACTTTCTCTTTAATTCCTTTCTTCTCTGCATCCTTCCATTATTGGAAACTGACAAACTTTGAATTTCACAAACTATACACATGTAAAAGCTATGAGCCATACAGAAATCTGTATATCTAACATCTCAAGTAACTAGCATATTACTGTATCTCTTTCTTTCTTCACTCTCCACTCCTTTCTTGCCCTATGTGTACTCTTTCTTCCATTTCCTCTTTACACTCTTTTCTATCTGCTGTCCACTTTCTGTGGATGGTGGCTGAGGTTGACTCCTCATGAAAAACTTTATGTCCATAGTCCATAAACTAATTAGCTAGCTAGCAAACGTTCTTACTGAGGTGACATGACTGAATGAAACACAACAAACACAAGACAACAATGCCCCTTGACAATGTTAGAGCGGACTTCAATGGTGATAATTCCTCAGTAATAGAATTTTTGCTCAATTGATCTGCCAGTCCAGTCAGAGGGACTGAGGAGAAATGACACAAAGTTGAAGTTATTTTAAAAACCTAGAACATTCAGGGCTGGAGCCCAGGAAGCCATGTGTCCCTGATTCTCCATACAGTACAGCTGGGGATCACCACTCTGTTATCTTCACCTAGACAAGCATAATGCCACAAGACATATTGTCTGTAAGCTGTGCGCCTGTACTGACGATGCTCCACACCTGGCTCCTGGTCTTCATCAACTGCAAAGACATCATTCCATGCAGCACGGGCCAGTTGCAGAACACCCTCATCCAAGACATACAAGTCCATGTATGCCGATCTGCTGATCCAGTTCTCTGGCCTCTGTCTGCAGCATTTCCTCTCCAAGTCAGACGGCATTTCCCTGCAGTAAGTGTAAGTGCACCATTGCGGTTGTCCTTAGTTTGGGGTCTCAGGGTTTGAGTCAGGCTCAAAGAAGTCGAGTAAAAGTGAGGGCTGATAATTTAGCCTGCAAATAGTGAAACATAACTTACCAATTGTCTTGTTTGCAATAAGCACTTCATTATCTTATTGAAAACTACAGGAAAAACAAAAAAAACCTTCATTGTAGACGTTCTGGCCTCCTGGTGTTGGGTGCCCCCAGGTTCAGAAGAACTGCTTCCACTAGAATCTGTTATTTCCTCTCTTTCAATGCTGAGGTGATGAGATGGTCTGTGAAATAATGGCAGATAATTGTTACCTAACTGAGTAATTGGTAAGGTTGAGATGAATGAATGAAAAAATAAAGAGGAACCCCTATCTGTGTGTGTGACTGATTGAGTGACTATTGACACTATAATACTTGCAGTTATATTTATAGAACACTGCACACATGTCTATATTCCAACTGCACCTTTACATGTATATTTTTTTTCTTATCCTATTGTTTTATATTTTATTGTATATATTGTATATATATTGTGTGTGTATATATATATATATATATAAAATCCCCCTCTCACCCGAGCTTGAGGTGGTGTGTCTTCCTCAAGCTAAGGTCCTCTAGAGACCTGGGAGTTTGAGGGTTCTGCACAGTATCTTAGCTGTTCCTAGGACTGCGCTCTTCTGGAGACCTCAGATGTTGTACCTGGAATTGCTGGAATCACCCTCCCAGTTTGTGGGTCACAGCCCTCAGTGCTCCGATAACCACTGGCACCACTTTTGCCTTTACTCCCCACATCTTTTCTAGCTCCTCTTTCAGCCCTTGGTATTTTTCGAGCTTCTTGTGGTCCTTCTTCCTGATGTTGCTATCGCTTGGGATTGCTACGTCTATCACCACTGCCTTCTTCTGTTGTTTGTCGATCAACATGATGCCCGGCTGGTTAGCCATCACCAGTTTGTCAGTCTGGATCTGGAAGTCCCATGGGATCTTGGCTTGGTCATTTTCAATCACCTTAGGAGGTATCTTCCATTGTGACCTTGGGACCTCCAACCCATACTCAATGCAGATGTTCCTGTACACTATGCCAGCCACTTGGTTATGGTGATCCATGTACGCTGTTCCTGCCTGCATCTTACACCCTGCTATTATGTGCTGAACTGTCTCACGAGCATCTTTGCACAGCCTGCACCTGGGGTCCTGTCTGGTGTGGTACATCCCCGCCTCTATTGATCTTGTGCTAAGTGCCTGTTCTTGTGCTGCCATGATTAGTGCTTCTGTGCTGTCCTTCAGTCCAGCCTTTTCCAGCCACTGGTAGGATTTCTTGATATCAGCCACTTCTTCTATCTATCAGTGGTACATGCTGTGTAGGGGCTTGTCCCTCCATGATGGTTCCATATAGATATATAGCACATTAAATTAGTTTAGTTTGAATTATTTTTGTTTTTTAATTGCTGTTTGTAATGTGTGCAATGGCAACAAAGGGATTCTATTCTATTCTATTCTATTCTATTCTATTTTGTTCTATGCCTATGGCTGTTATTTTGCACCTTAGCGTATAATGCAAATGGCTGTGTAACGTTACAGTCCATGTAAGTATAGGTCACGGTTGACATTACTGTAATACAACTAGCTTATAACGTAACATTTTATGTCAGACTTGCTACCCAGCTATATGTTGCTGTTGGCTTATTATCACAAAGACATAATATGACTAGGGAATGTTGATAACTGCAGCTTTCTCAAACAACAAAATTACTATTTCCAAGCAACTGAATCTGTTAGTTATAGACTTACATATAACCTAGGTGTATGAATGGTACTAAAACAAATTTTACTTTCGTTCACCACTGTTATATTACAGTTATTAATCTTCTCCTCATCGCTATGCATCCTGCAAACAGCTGTTTAAGAAAGAAAAATAGTTCTAAAATTGAGTAGCGTCTTTCTTTCACTCGCTTCCAAAACAAATGCACGCACTAGCCAAGATCTTTACGACACGAAGCAGTGGTGCTCATGGGAAATGCAGTGTTCACTAGCGCTTTTGTCCACAGGGGCCGCTATAATCAACACAAATAACACAAACAAATGAAAGTTCCTTGTTGTAACTTTAAGGAAGTAAGTGTGTTAAGTATATATTTTTTGTGACTGAGTAGAACTAAACCATACTGACCATTAGCATCGTGGTGCTAATTTTGGACCCTGCACACGTGCACAGATGTTTTCACTTATCCTGGCTGATTAGACGTCCGCTCAGTTGGAGCTATGCAGGGGATTTTGTGAGGTCACCAAACTACATGTGTCAATAAGAATAATGAAGGAGTAAGTTCCCCTGCCGTAACAGGTGAAACAAAGCTAATGGAGTGAAAGGGAAGTGTCAGTCAAGCACAGTCTGTAGCCTACATGTTCACACGGCCCTGAGAAAAGGTCTAATCAGGCAAAATAAGTGAAAAGACCTGTGCAGGTGGCCCATGCGAGTGTATTTGAGGTGAAATAACTCTTTCAATCACACTGGACACAAAAAGAGAGTAATACATCAGCAGGGGGTGAACAGGATTTTTATCAGTAACAGTGACTCAACTATAACACTAACTAGATGCTTAGAGTTCCAGCTTTCAAAAAATTTCCCGACTGAATTTTGATCTCAAGACAGGTGTCTGAATACCAGGATGTTTATTTCAAAGGCCTAAAAGAAAAATGTTCTCCACATCTCTGCACTTGGCTCCTCTCTGATAAAAATCATTGTGTTTATTAAATGTTTTATTCTTTGTGAGAGGTAGATTTGCCCCAGACTGCATTGTCTTCACAGCTGTCATGTTCTCAGGCTTGGGTTCTTCCCCCAATCCGACACAAAGTATTTCATGATTTATTTATTTTTTATTTACTGTTTTTCTTTAGGCATAATAAAAAATACAGCATTTCTATCATTTATCTTTTGTTTAAACCTTAATACTGCCAATCCAGTTGTCAAGAACACCAAATCTGACACCAGATTTGCCACCAAAGAATATTGCTTATGTTCTGCATTCTCATAAGAAACACCATCAGTGCAACCAACCATGACATGCAACCTTTTTACACAGGCTGTCTTTATGCAATGTTACACATTGCCATTACAGACTCTATGAATTGATATGTGTCTGTGATTCATCCTTGTTGAATAGCATAATCAGACAGGCAGGTTACAGTTGTGAAAATTATATTGTATAAAACACCAGCATAAAGGGGAAAAAAAGCATTACAGTGTACATAACTTCAATGTGCTTAATGAAGCCAAGATGCTGTTTCACACATGCTTGCTAAGACACACAGTGGGACACACAAGGCTCCTGATGTCACTTTCATAAATCACATTCCTCCAGGTCTGGATTTAAGAGTTGAGCAGATTCTAAAATCCATTTTGATTTTCACAGTGGCATGAGGTAATAAATCATTAAGCACACTCCCTTATGCATCCTCTTAAAGAGCAGTGAACACCGGCTCGTAAATCTCCTGTGACTTTGCCATCCTCCTCTCCTCTCCTCGGTCTTGGGTAAAAAACAAAACACTACCCATACTCATTCTAGCATGATTCACCCCAGCACTTTCAGCCTTTTGATGTCTGAGGAATAGTTGTGTTGTAGGACAATCGAAACAAGAGCACAAACCACGGAGCAGCTTTTACCGCCAGCACACTTTGATTCTCTCCTTCTGACTCATGTCGTACAATATACTGTTGCGTACAGTACGCCTTTGAAGATTTGAAAAGAGAGCTGCTGCACCTCATTGAAAACACACACACATACACAATATAAATAAATAAAATGCAGATTTATGAGAATCTGTGAGCACATGGGAAATGGAATGCATAGCTGTTTGACACAATGACCAGTACAAGCAAGAGTACAGTTAAAATACAGGTATTGCACTGTAAAGAACCTGTTGTTAGTGACACAAACACATTTTCATGACAAAAATAATGTCAAGTATAATCAACTTGTTTCTACAAGTGCAATGAGTTTACCGTAGGAAACTCAAAATGCAAATGTAAATGTGATGTGTTAATGTGTTACCAGACCTGAAGACTTGAGACTTGGACTTCAGTTGCAAAAATGAGGGCTTGACTGTGTTAAGATTTGACATATCTGAGACTTGACTCCTTAAAAGCTTTACTTGACTTCAGACAAGGAAGCACTGAAAGTAAGTACTAGGTCTCAGTTGTGAGGAACACTATTATCATATTATTATCACACCTTTGGAAAGAAAAGGTTTAAGATTGTACAGTTTTAATGTTCAGCATTCAGAGACCTGAGAGACTTGATTTGAAATTTGCTTATGCAGACTTGACCTGGCACTTGTCCTCAAGGACTTGACAGTTGACGTGAGACTTGTTCGGACAGACTTCAGTCTGGATTTGAACATGTCTCACATGATTTGAGACTTGACTTGGACTCTCCCTAAAGGTCTTATTCCTAACTTAAATGGTGTATATTTCCTCAATGTTTATAATAGCAGCCTCTGCTATTTCTTGTCATTATTATTACATAATAGATTACCTTCATATGATTATGATCTTAAAAGAAATCATGTAAAAAGTGGTACTTAATTATTGAGTTAATAGTGGAACAAAAGGAAGGTGTATGTAATCTGCTTTAATTAAATTTAATTTTAGTTCTTATACAGAATTTTGCTGCCAGAAAATCAACGAAAACAATAAAGTCTGATTTGCACTGATGCCCATTCTGACCTTCTCTCACTGGTTCACAATTAAGGCAGATCTGATTTTAAAGTGCTTTTCTTGATAAAGCAATCATTACACACACTTGCACCATCCTATTTATCTAACTTTCACATCCAAGCTCAAAACCTATTTGTTATCTTGGCTCCACACGTCTGCTCTCTGTGTGTGGGTTGTGCTCAGTGCAGCAGCTGTCAATCCTAACTGTTCTCTACAGCCTGATGCAGTGACTCAAGCTGGCAGTGGAAATGGGAGTGGCCTTAGCTTCAGTGTAATTTTGTTTTCTTTTTCCAGTCACCAGGCAACCACAAAATCATCTGCTGTTAATCACTTAGCTGACATACTGTAGCTAATGAACTTTCTAATATTTTTAAGTAAATAAAGATAAAGAATACAATACTCTTAATCCATTTTAGTGCAACACTAAAAGCTGTTATATTTATCATAATATTGTCTATTGGTGAAAGGGATTAGGAAGAATGCCAACATTAACAACTTGTCTTCCATTTTACTTGTTTACAAGAAATCTAACAACAAAAGGTCTGCCTCTGTCAACTCATGGTGTAGCACAGAGAAAGGTGTAATGACTGAAGGCATTTCCTGCCGTGTGGTGTACATACATTTTAACCACGGAGTGCTATGGGCTTTTATCTAAAAATGCAAGGTGCGCAGAGCAGATAAAAAGTGAGATGCTCTGGGTGTATTTGCAGTAAAGGCTTTAGACTGAGCCTATGTGTCCCCATTTCTCTGTACCACCAACACAATTATATTCAATTTCATTGGCAAATCTATGCACCTTCTTAAGCGCATTAAAAAGCTGCTGTATCATAACTGACAGTTTTCTGAAAAGAAACTTAATAATGAATGTTACAAAATACAGCTTCAGCACCATAAAGGCTGATAATTGCAAAGGCAAACATTACAGAAAAGTAGGGCATGTTTAGAATATAAGAATCCTCAAGGATCATTTATCATTTTTATATGATCACATTCAGATTTTTTCATACATGAATTACATGCAAGGTTTTTGAAGATTCTTATTTTCTAAGAAGGATTTGACATATTTTACATTTACTGAAATTATATTTTGGTCGTCTTTGCTCAATCTGTTCATCCTGTCTGTCAGAATAGCCTGAGCTCCTGGTTTGGCTCTAATGGAGAGGCATAATTTTTTAAACCTCTTCCAAATCTGTGAAAATGTAGTACCACTACAGTGAAGTCAGCAGGGTGGCTAGGAATTGTTGTTTTTTTCTAGATATCTCTCAACATGTCTGGTCTCAGCAAGTAAAACCTCTAACGACATGCAGAGAAGCACATCTTTGGAGTGGCGCCTGGTGATCTTGCACTGGGAACAAGGGAGCAGAGTGCCCGCAAACCTTAATTATTCACAGCAGGGAAGCTATTGTCTGGCACTGAGGACAGAGAAACAAGAACTAATCAGTAGGTGACAGTCTCCACAGGACCTGTAGGATTTAGTATACTGGAATTTGATTTCTCCTTCTGGCCCTTTCCATGGAAAATTTAATCTACTGGGAAAGAATTAATGGTATTTTTGCTTTTAGGAGGAATTAATCATGGAAACATGACATTTACTACAGTTTTACACTTGTTAACAAAAGGTATTCACTAACAAAGCAGTTTACCTCTCTCCATGGGCTCAAAGCAGAACTGATGATCAAACAACACAGGGCCGTGTTCAGACCTAGCATTAACATCCATCTTGGGTGATCTGATTACAAGTGGACAGCTCTAAGAAAAGGTGTGAACGCACCCAAGATGCATTGAGGGCGCAGCTGGGAAGTGCACTGCTGCCTCACAATCTGTGTACCCTCCGTCCAAAGCTGTGTTCAACTTGTTTGATAATAGGACAAACAAATATACAATGCATTATTTTGTTTTCCATTTTTCCAAAATTTAAATTAACAGGAAAAAAAAAAAAAAAGAAACTGAAATACACACTGCTCGGTGTCCTACATGGGCCGCTCATTTCAGTCCTGGTTGAACTGAGTGTGGGCATAGCCATAGCACCAAACTAGTTGCAATGCAAAAAAACCCCCCAAAAAACGAACAAACAAAGAAAACAATATAAGTAAAAGCAGTTCATACACAGTAGAGACCACACAGCCGACATAGAAACAAAACAGCTGACGCAGAAATGCATTTCCATAGAGAGACTGCTGATGTAGTGATGCAAAGATGCAAAAATGTAAAAACAGAACAGCAGTTGCTCAGGGAGTGGGGTCCAGAAAGGGCCTCCAACGCAGTGCACAGCCCAACCAAATAAAACCACCTGTAGAGTGCACAAAACACCACAACCATCAACTGGGAACTACACCTGGATTAAAAGCAATGCAAACTCACGCATACACACCAGAGGGCGAAGGCACGGCCTCCCAGCAGCGGGAGGATGAAAGCCGCAAAAACCGTAGCTGAAATCACTAATGACAACAGATCAGAGAGTAAAAAGAAAGAGCCACGTCTAGCTGGAGGCCAGACAGAAGCGGCTCAAAGTTAGAGAAATAAAATCAAGCCAGCCCACCCTGACACACAAACGACGCTGCGCCAAACAAGGGCACGAAGCGAGGCAACACCACTCTGCATCATCTGACAGGAGACGAGCAGCCCACGCTGCAAAGCAAGAGAGCAAAAGTTGATATAACGCCAATAACACACAGAATGAACGTAAAGCACAGGAAGACTGCAAAAATACACACCCCACAATTGCTGGGAGACCAGATCACAGGAAACACCGCAAACACGCTAGTATGCCAAACTGTGCACATGCCAGCCACACAAAAGATACAAGAACGTCCACCCGCGACGTGGTCACCTGCCTAGACACAACCGTGAACATACAACCCTGAACACGTATGCTAACTGTGTATGAGGCTGCAGCTACATTACATTTTAAATATATTTGTTCAGCCTCAATGTGATGAAGACACACAGGAGGCAGCAACTGAAGATGAAAAATATAGTTAAAGATTTAAAAAATATATGGATCAAAGACATAGAGACATGACTGTAAGCTCACAGTCTGGTCCAGTAATAATGTGTTGATTTGCACTTGAAAATGTGTCGAGGTTAAAATACAGTGGATTTTAAAATTTTAGACATATATTTGTATTTTGGCTCAACAGCATTCAATGATGATGCTGCTCGATCCTGCTCACTCAGAAATATTAACATATAATCTCCAATATTATAGGAATGATGTTCCATCAGTGTGACCAATCATATCATGAGTGATAGACATAATTATTCATTGATCCTACATATCTGAAGCTTCATACTGTATTTTAAAATCTAAACTTTACATATTATGTGCAATTAAGATTTCAGTGCAGGAGCTGCTCATACAAACTGACAGCTGTCTTGTGTGCACAGAGTGACACTGTTATAACAGAAGGACATGCAGAGGTTTTAATCTGAGCTGCGGGTGAATTTGCGCTGTGTAATATTTGAATATGAGAGCAAAAAACGCTGCTCAAAGAAATGACTGATGCACATAAAAGCGGTAACTTTAGGTAGTCCTGAGTAACAAACTGATATCCAACCAGGATTTTGATTCTAACAGAAAGTAAACCCCCATTAATTAATGTGCTTTGATACGCGCCTTGATACTGACTGAGTGAATGAGGAAATTTAAACATTTAAAACACAGAGATTAAAATGAACTAAAAGCCATAAAAATAAACACATTATAAAACACAAAGGGAGTAAAACATAAAATTAAACATTAAACTTAATGATCATGAAATTAAAAACATATAAAATCAAGTAAAATAAGCAGGCAGCTCAGGTAAAATCAGGAAATGCTTTCCAATAAAAGAAATGTATGTTTTAAGAAGAGACTTGAAAGAAGACACTGACTCAAACAGCCTTATTTCCTCAGGCAGGTCATTCAAGAGCCTCGGGTCCCAAAGGTTCTGTCCCCTTTAGTTTTCAGGCTGGACTCTGGAAGAGACAGAAGACCTCTGCCCGAGGATCACAAACTACAAAAAGGTTCATTAGGGATTAAAAGGTTTAAAATATAATCTGAAGACAGATCATGAAGAGCCTTAATGGTAATCAATATCTTAGAATCAATCCTAAAACAAACAGGGAGCCAATATAAAGAGACTAAAACAGGTGCAATTGTGCCTCTTAGTTCTGGCAGCTGAGTTCTGTACAGTCTGTAGTGGTTTCAAAGTTTTTTGATTAAGACAAGAGAAAAGGCTATTGCAATAATCAAGGTGCAATGAGATAAAAGCACATCATTCAGTTTCTCTCTAAAATAGGTCTAATTGCCAAAGACTTCTCAAATATTTCTTCATCCTTCCCTGTTGTGCAAACTTTGTCAAATAAATTTAATATAATTACTCTCTAAGCCTCTCCCTTAATTGAGTGTCTCCTGATTGAACTACCTGTGCACATACTGAGTCACTGCTTTCAACAATAGCCTCCATCTTGAGGTGGTTTATTGTACCAAACACGTGTAAGCTACATGGCCTGTCACCTGTCTACATCCTGCAAACTAATCCTCCTGGTGGACAACAACTAACAATATTTCAAGATCATTTGCAAACAAAAAAAGTGGATATCCATAAGTATTGTAGCGTCCAGAGAGAGTATGGGTGAAGCCTCCCAATGTCACCAGGGTGAGGGGCTTATAGCTAAGTTTTGCTCATGCACATTCTGCACTGTTTATAAAGTTAGTGTGTTGTAGTATGTTCTGCCACGTTGTCACAGAGTCACACTCTGTTCAAGAAGGAAATGCTTCCTTGCTGAGTTCTTGCCATGAACAAATCCGCACTGGTGTCAATACTACTTTTGATTACTGAAATAGCTGAAACATTTTAGAAATTTAAATGAGACAGATGCTTTAAATAGATATGAGTATGTTTAGGAGGTTTTTACAAAGTTTCAACATAATGGTTCCACCAATTAAATGAACATCTTGTGGCTGTCAGGGGGTTTTATTACCATCTACTCATGCAAAATATAAGCTTAGTCCAATCAAGAAAAGAAAATAACTATTCCAGAACAAAGGAATCAAGCATGAAGTCATACAATTAATAATAATCTAAATTAAGATAAATTAAGATAACTTATCATTTCAATGAATAAAGTTGTGTTCTTTTTCAAATTTCAGCATATTGTCATATTGAAAGTGTGAAATCTTGAAATCCCTAGGTCTCTAACAGCAACTTCTTTCATGCCACATTTGCTTTTGTTTGTAAGGAAAACAGCTAGTATGACAAGTTATGCCTTAGAATACAGATTCCTCCATTAAAGCAGTTGTGGAGTTGGCAGAGAAGCTGGTACAAAATGACAACATGTTATAGCCCATTGAGCTGTGACAATACCAGTCAATCTGAGTGAAATAGACATATCTAGTATCTTAGACTTCATTTGTGAAGGAAATCAAACAGTAAAATCATTCAAAAGGGGAACCATTTATGGCTTTGTATTTTTATATAAAAAAAAAAAGACAAGTTATATCTACAACCATTAAAAATGAATTTACATGACCCGTCACAGCAGCCGACCCTGAAAGAAGGACAACATGATTGGTATCCCTAACTGTTCATTGGATTAAAAACTCAGACGATACCGGTTGAATACCATTTGCATTAACAACACGGCTGATGCACTCCCTCCCCTGTGAATGCTTATGTCTTGACTGGCATCTTTCGTCCTAAGGTGTAATTAACTAATTGATACTTTGACATTTATCTGCTCTACCCTGATACTGAACCTACATAATGGCTTATACTTAACCACCATCACCCAGCTGCTTTAAGCAGAGGGTATGAGCCATGCTGATGAGCATTATGTTTGGAGTCTGACCTATTTCTTTCAAGGTTCAAGGTTAATTTCAGTTGTCATTATACAATGCAGGGTTGCAAGCTGTAGGCCCTTCCACACTAAAAACATAGACAATGTATTTACAAATACATTCAACTACAATAAAGCAATCAATTTGGCAATAAAATAGAACAAAGTATATAAAAGTAGCACTAAAGAAGAACTTTAGAAACTATATTATATATACAAGGAATATACAGTTACACATATACATACAAATAGTATATATACCTACAGGTTTTTATAATATGTGCAAAATAAATGTAGTATGCAAGTTATTATGCATAAAACATGAGCAGTGTTTGAGCCAGAGCGCGCCATAGGCTATATCAGTAATCCCTTTAAAATATAAAATGTCCCGTCACTGTGACCTCCCTGCACCCAACTGTCCCCATAACATCAACAGCAGGATCAATACAGTTGATAGGATTCCGCTTTCAAATTTAATGAGCTGTAGTCAATTGGGAATTAGCCAGCTACAAAATGAAACTGCTCATATTGGGCCAACATGGATAGCTCTCTTTATGCAAGGCCAAAGATTGTTTGTTAGAGAGGTCAAATACCTCTATCCTTTTGATATTATAAAAGTTAATGAGAAGATTTCATCGTTTTGCCAACAGAGTAGGGAGTCTGTTCGTCGATAAACAATCTAGCATTACTGTGAAAGTAATTTTCTCACCCTGTACCTTCCAGCTAGACAGCAAGTTGATTGATTACTGACAGAAGAATCACAAATAGTTGTCAGAGTCTCTATTATACTTTTAAGCACATCACAACAATGCTATATATTAATCACTGTTGTGGAGGAATGCTGATCAATGATCAACTCATCAGGTAGAAGAAAGTGTCCAGAAGCCTCCGATGTCTTAGGCTGAGAATATTTATTGAACACTTGGCCAAGTGGAGAACAGAAACTGTAAACATCAAGGTGTTCTGCACTTAGATGTTGTCTCTTGCAGTTCTGAAGATGAAGGTCTGGCTTTTGATCTTTAACCCCAACAGATCATCCCACAATATGAAAAATTAGTCTGGTTCATTAGTTTCTAAACAAGGAAATGCACTTTACTGGGGAGTCTCGGGCCATCTCCCTGATCTTGGTTACCGGGACAACACTGGTTCACTCTTTATCAGCGTGGCTCCTGCTTTCCCCAAACATCCAGACAGCCATGCACCCAAGGAGAGAAACAGTGTCTCTCTCTGTAAAAACTGATATTGCTTACTTTTGAAAAGCCAGACTGACTTACCAACAGTTTATTACCATAAGTGTAAAACTACATAGCTGTCACCACTATAATGCCGTGTTTAAATGGGCATTTTTGAGAGTAAGTAGTTCAATAAATGAATAAATGGTGAATTATTGAACTTTCTTTAAAGTTGACTTTAAATTGAGTACTGATAAAACATTTATTAGTGCCTATGTTAAGCTGTGGTAAAAGCAAACAAAGGACTGTTTTTCATTCATATGATCTATTATTTTCTAAAGAAATGTTTTTTAAAAAGTGTAAAGTGTTTTTTTTTTTTTTTTTTGCTGTGTTCACCAGGTGTATGTCATTTTCAGGGTATTACCCCAATAAAGTCCAAACAGGCCCATTTGACCCCCAAAATGTTTACTGTTTATTTGTTCATTAGATACTACCGCAGCATCCACCAACTCTGACTGGTGTACTAAAGAAAGAGAAAAAAATGAAAAAAAACAAACAAACAATGACAGTATATGCTTACACTTACACTATTCAATACTTGATGCAGGAATAGCTCCTCCTACTAATACATATACTGTTACATCAAAACCATGTTATACAAAGATTAAAAAGACCACTGACCAGAAAATACAGAACAAATGTTAAGTCAGCCATAATTACTTATTTATTTTTGAGGCTTTTCAGTATGAAAACATATTTAGTTTGTTTGTAAAACTATTTTCAGTAGATTGTAGAAAACCTACTGGTAAAATCAATTACTAGATTCTTGGGAACCTAGTAAAAATGCTGTGCTGTTACTGTTTTTTAAAATTAATTTGTAAAGTGTAATGAGTTCATAAAAAATAAAACACTTGTGCACAAACAATGCAACTGCCAAATCTGAAATATGACTTTAAGGGGCTCTCTTGCCATGAATTGTATATCTGAAGCTCTTGTCTCGACCCACTTGGGATGCAGGTTGAATGTCAATGTAAAAGGGCTGTGACCTATATGGATGATTCAGCAGGATCAGGGTTGGACTCACAGGTGTAATCAGCTGGCCCTCAAAACAAAAACGACAGTATAGCTCCAAAATTCAGCCAGCAAGAACAACCTATAGTTATATTTGAGTGGCAAACACAATCTACTACAATCTAGCGGTTGTAGTAATTATGATATGGAGAAACGACGCAGTTCAGATGACATCAATATAAGGTGACAAATCTCCATAATCTGAAGTTGTGGGTGAGCTTTTTCATATTCCGCACTCTGATTCAAACTTTGATGCAGCTTAAGGTTAGCACATGAAAAACAGATCTTTTTGGAGAATGGTTATATTGCAGTTGTCACTATGACACTGTGATAAAACAATCCTGGCCTGGAAAGTCACTCGAGCCCAAGCAGCAAAGATTGGTCATAATTAGAGATCAGGGGTGACTACACAATTTATTTAATTAGAAAAGTGAAATTGTTTCAATGTTCTTTCTTTTCATATAGTATGACAGCTAACCAATCTGTCTTTGTGGGAGTGAAAAGCTTTGCTCACTCACCTGTGAATTTATCTTTTTGGACGGCTTCACTTTTCTGACTGATGTTGCAGCTTACAAGGAAATGTAAGAATCACCAAAAGCTCAGAAAATGCACTGCTTGTACAATAATATTTCAATTTCAATGTCATAACATGTTTAATTCACTGCATGATTCACTTGGCATCACAATAAGTTTAGCCTGATTTAACTACAATGTCTCCCTCCATTTCTCTTTGCAAATACAGTTATGTCTATGTCTCATCTTCCTGTGACCTTCTCTGTTTTATTTTTTCTGCCTGTCTGTCCCCACTTACCCCTTGGATTTCTCAACCTTGTTTGAATCAATTGAACAAGGCTTTGGGCAATGAAAAGAACAAATCAGCCTTGCCAGAGGATTTGTCCCACTTTCAATTTCCTCCCTGTTGTTACAGGCATCATCTATTTCAAAGCAACTACTGTTATGTTTGTTTTCCAAAAAAAAAAGAAAGAAAAGAAAAAAAAAATACAGACCACCCTCCCTTGTCAAAATGAAATATCTGAACTATCTGTGATGACAAAACACAAGCAAATGTGACGTTGCAAGAGAAGAGACATTAGGATTCATCCTCTGGGGACCAATGTCTGTACACAATTTCATGGCAATCTGTCCAATATTTTTTGAGATTTCATTCTGGACCAAAGTGGTGGATCGATTTATCAACCAACAGACCAAACTCTACTAATCAGTGAAAAGTTGTCAAATATATGATATTAAAATATAAACATATCCAAACAATAGATAGATAGCATGTAATTCCCTAATCAACAGATAAGACAAGACCATTTTTAGTATACAGTCTAATCCA
The DNA here is from genome assembly GCF_910596095.1 of Thunnus maccoyii. Classification (NCBI taxonomy): domain Eukaryota; kingdom Metazoa; phylum Chordata; class Actinopteri; order Scombriformes; family Scombridae; genus Thunnus; species Thunnus maccoyii. The sequence goes on from NC_056551.1 coordinate 7,868,616, forward strand.
CTTACTCCTGTCCCTATAAAACAGAAAAAAAACAAAAGTTGTTACTTTGTCACCTCTAATCAGTTACACTCCTGAGAATTCTTCTCTCTTTCTGCTGCCTTCAGTATTATGAACCTCCAGATGCTCTGTGCCACTGTTAATGACCTGTGGATTCCTGGGTCTGAGTCTCTGAGTATAGCCCTCTGCATGACTGATTACTGTTAGCAGGTATCCTGCAGGTGTCTTCTTATTCATGTACTGCTTAGAGGTTGATTATTTTTGGTTCACCAAGAAATACAAGGTGATAATCATATTTTAGACACTGGGATCAGGTAAATCTATGTATAGATAAGTCAATATTAGAAACTTAATTTCCAAGCAATCAGCATCAGAGTAGTCACCGCCACTGTCTTTGCTAAGGTACCCTGGGGCCCACTTGTAGACTCATTCATTTCCTTTCAGTGTAATGTCTGTGACTTCCAATGGCTCACCTTCTGACTAAGGTATAAATCAGTACAGAAAATAGGTTCTCCAGCTACACAACTGACAGTCCACCTTTTTATGCTTTCATCTCACACATACAGGTTGAGACCTAACTTAATTCCCCAGTTGGAAGTCTCCACACAGTCTCAGCCTCAGCTTTGACAAAGCTACAAGACAAGATCACATCATGATACACTGATGATTGCCATAATGAAACACTATTCCCATGAGAGGTTTCACTAGTTCTCAAATTGTCTCTATTATGGCTGAAAATTCCCGCTGATTCCCCAAACGCACCCTGCCATTCTCCCCAACAATATGTGCTCACAGCTTCTGTGCTGATGATGACTGAAAGAAAACGTAGGTGAAAAGGCGATTTATATAAAACATACTTCTTGCCATGGTACCCAATGGAGTTTTCCTGTAAACAAACACAGTTATGTTTACCTTTCTCACCAGAATGCATTGTGTGTATCCTAATATGTGTTCAATGCATCCCCTTACTGATAGCCTTACATGCTTTCAAAGCCATGTTTTTGAATATCTTGAAAGCTGCATTGTTTATCTCTATGAATACTAGCTGGCAATATTCTTTTCTGCTATTTCCTAGCGAGGTGCTACATTTCTTGACAAATTCCCTCCACTGTCCGTTTTGACTTTGAGCATTGAAGTTTATTCTTGAGCTTGGAAATGCTTTGAATCTTAAAGGATATGTTCAAGTTTTTTCAAGTCTGGCTTAATACAATATAAACACTCCATTATATATGTAGAAATGGGTCTTTGTTGTTGTAACAATTCCTACTCCCCTAAAGCTATTCTCTCAGAATGTGACTACACTGTAAGAAATAAGAAAGAGGCCAAAGTCCACAGCCCTCATTCTGTGCATAGCTTCAGGGTCAGTAACCTGATGCGCCAGATGGTTTGTTACACAGAACCATCTGAGAAGTCACCCTTGTAAACTGTTTGGAAAAGGGCAGGTACTTTCAAAAAATACTTGACAGGTGATTGGATCAACCATCTGTCTACCACTGTCTATCATTGTCTTACCTTGTGAGGCAGCTGGATTCACAATATCAGGCAAGAATCCTCATAGGATGATTGGTCTGAACCACTGGTGGTTTTGCTATGCTTTTACAGCTGAGTGGTGAGAGAGATTTGAAAGTTATCAGACTTGGTCTCAGAGCACTAGATAATTTCTAAGCAGAAGAAGTAGTAACAGGAAAAATCCAACACAAACAATAAAAAGGCACCAGCAGCACTCAGCAGGGGGCAAATGATGAATGGGAACTAAAGTGAAATATATTATATATTATATTATTAGATCAATGAACTAGCAGAAGTTTGTGAGCAAGTTTATTATTAATTTTTTTTTTTAAACCATACCATAATGGTGGATAACAGGAAGAGAGCAAGAACAAGTTTTGAATATTTACTGAAAAATCATGCAGATTAACACTTTCATGTGTTAGAAAGTCCAAATGTAAATATCTTTGCTATACTGCTGCACCCACTTAAGGCAATGTCGAGGCTGCATTTGGCTACAGTTTGTAATTAAAAGCGTTGTAATTATTTCAATAGCATTGAAGTTTTTGTTCACTAAGTAAACCCTAACTCATTGAAAAGAATACATTTTATTTTAAACATAGTATTTTGTAGAGGCTAATAGGCTATTCTTTATCAGGATGTACATGTGCAGCATGTCCAATCAGAGGAACATCAAATGGTTCATGTAAGTATTTGATATACAGCTTTTCATATTTCCATCACCATATCCAACAGACATATTATTGGATGGATTCAAAACACCCTGTGGATATACTTAACAAGTGAATTCCGTGCAGTCTGCCTCTTTCTCCCAGAGATATGTTTGGAGTTTGTTTGTATCTTGCAGCCAATTACTACATAGATGCTGGACAAGTTTGATAACAAATCCTTTCCTGAAAAAGAAAATCATAATTTGCACCCTCAGACACATTACTCTTATTTTCCCGAACTTATTTAATATAGCCATGGGAACATTTAACCTCAGAACATGCTCGACATTTGGAGAACAGCAGTGTTTTCATGACCAGGGAAGTATTCCATCAATGCAGCTAATGAAAGCTGTGCTTACTTGAAAAAGCCTGGCTTGAATTAACATTGACTCTCAGTGAAGCGATTCCACTAACACAGTTCAGCTATTTCTAGTCAACGTTAACTCTAAATAGGCTTGAATAATCTTGCATTGTGTGCTTGCACAGAGTACATAAGCAGCAACAACAGTCGATTGTTGAGAAGATGATACTATGTTGCTTAAAGAAGGGAAAACTAGAGGGGTGTTCTCAGCAACAGAACAAACCCTGCTGATGAAACTCTACAAGGAATAGAAAGGAATCGTCACCAAAAAGGGCAATACTGCTGCAATTAACAAGACAAGGGAGATGGCTTGGCAAAATATAGCTGACAGATTAAATGCGTGAATTATATAAGCCTACTTTAGTAGGCAGTGTTGGCCTAAAGGTTAGAGAAACAAGCTTGTGATCGGAAGGTTGTTGGTACAATCCCCTGAACTGGCAGGATGAAACTGTGTGGGGAAAGTGAAAAGCAGCTTACTGCTATATAAGCAGTGCTTACTGCTGCTTTTTTCTTTATTTTTTAGTAAATTAACATTGAGATCACTGACTGTGGCTATATTATCAGTAGGCTAGATAATATCAGATGTATGTTTAAAATTATGGTGTAGGCTAACTTAAGAGAACCAATTTACCAACTTACCATTACCAACTACATAATCAGCTATTCTTTGACACATTTTCTAGTTTGCAGGATGTCCGTTTGAGTTGGACATAAAGAAACTGGAGAAGGATGTAAGTATAAATTTAAACACAGCAGAGGGTCATGGTTTGGATTTTATTTAATATTCTTCTTCACAGCTTGAACAAAATGAGTGAGTTAATGAATGAATAAATAAATAAATAAATAAATAATGTCACACTTTTATTTCTTAAATTATAAATGCTAAGCTTTTAAATTAAAGGATTAACTCCAAAACAAAAGTGACCATGAATAAAATGGGGATTAACTGAAATAGGTATTTTTGTAAAGGTCCCTCACAGTTCTTCCATCTTCTGTTTCTGAACACTGACATGACAAAAGTGATACAAGTGCGAAAGGACACTTGACGGAACTGTCTTTTGGGATTCTGTTTCCACCCATTGGACATTCTTTGATACACAGCTAAATTAAGCTTGACAGCCTGCTACAGCTAAGGCTAGTTCTGCAGTATAAGTTACCTTGGTTACTGAGCAGGGAATCCTATAAGCCACAGTAATGGAATGGAACTCTTACTTAAATTAGCAAGACTTATTCAGGATTTTCCTTTATCCGCCTTAATGGAATACCCCCCCAGTATATCTGTACGTGTATAAATGTGGTTACCTAACTTCCAACCAGATAATGCCCGCATGCCAGCTGTGTGTCTGTGTGTGTGTGCACGTGCAGAGATGAGTGTATTTGTTGGGAAGAGAGGTTGAGCACGGTGGCACTATAATTGTAGCATTCAATTAACTTTGAGAAGAGTGGTCAGTCCCCTGTGTCAGTCAGAGCTCTGATTCCATTAGACCGGGGGGATTTAGGCAAAGCTCCAGTGGGGATCAGACTCAAGTTGAGGAGGAATAATGGAACCTTTGCCTCAAATAATTCAGGAATGTTGGCTGCTGCCTCTCTAAATCATCAGTGCATTGGGTCCTTATGTATAGCTGTAAGTGACTGCAGGGTTGGGATTTGGCAAGATTCCACATTTTTATTAGATTTCAATTGTACATTTTTGCAATTCAACCAGATATCGATTTGGCCCCATATTGAAATGATACAATATGATGTTACGATAATGCACTGCAACATTATATACTGTATATAATGATAATATGTAACTCTATAACTATTCTATCTGAGTATTAAACTAAATTACTAAATTACAGTGACATCAGAAAGTACTACTGTGAAGTTGAAAAATGACTTTGAGGTCAAAGTGCTTTCAGAGTGTTCATATTAATTTTTGTGAACAATGTATGACCCACCAACCTTTTAATAAATAGTCCCTCAATTTTAGGACAATAAACAATGATCCTAAACATACAAAGTAACCAATAATTAGTTCATGGACACATAGTGGACTGCTCTTTACTGCCTGTGTGGTCACCTGACTTCAATCTATTTTAATTATTATTAAGCAAAAAGGTCAAACATCCTCTGGTTCCAACTTTTCAAATGTGAGTTTGCTGATTTTCCCTGTTTTATATCATTGTAATTTAAATATTGTTTGGTTTTGGATTGTTGGTAGATGAAAGCAGACAACTTTCACATGTCCCCTTGGGCTCTGGGAAATTGTGATTTTTTTTTACTTTTTCTCCAGAATTTCATAACTTTAAAAACGAAGTTAATTAAAGGAACATGTATTAATCAACATTAAATTGTGGCAGCCCTTCCTCAGTTGAACCGATCATGCATTTAATGTGCAAAAGACCAGACTGAAGACCAAAAGCCCCCAAAACTAACAGGAAGTGAAGGTGGTCTCAGTAAAGGCCTGGCAGAGCATCAGCAGGGACGATACCGCTCTCTGCTGACACTTACTGCAAAGGATTCACAACCAAATATTAAATCTGATAACTTTATTTGAGTAATTTTTCCAATTTACTTTTTTCTTACAGCTAAAAGTTAGCACTTTGATCTCATAGTTATTATTTATTTTTCAAAACTAATGTATTGGAGTATTCAGCCTACAGAACAAAATAAAAATGTTTCAGTGTTAAAATATTTAGCATTGCCCCCCGCTGGACCTACAAAGAATCAACTTTTCTCACTTATGCAGTAGTACTCTCCAAGACCTGTAAACAGACTTTGATGTGTAAAGTCTGTGAAGTTTCTTTACATACTTTATGAATACACTAATTACAAAAACTACTTAAGTATTTCAGTTCCTCCTCTCTGTTTTAAACACCATATCCATAAAGAGACCACTGACTCTCTGGAGAAGTGGGAAAAGCTATACAAGATTCATAGCAGATGGCACGCCATTATTCTTTTGGAATAACATCAGAAATAAGATGATCCCAAGAGGCCTACGGATTCAGAAAGCACCTTCTGGTGTGGACAGTGAGAGCTTTATAAGGGCTTGGGAGCGTGCACTCAACAGGTGTTCATCCGCTTTTATGGCTATTATCATACAATGTTGGAGGGATGAGACCTTCAATTGACATCTAAAGAAAATCCAACTATTCAGACATATCTGTATCTGACAGCCATGAAAATGATCTGAGAGAAAGAAAAAGGGGAGAATGTTTGAAAGAAATTTCAATAGTGTCAATCAAAATGTCCTAGATTTACACTGATCCTAACTTCAGGCCTAAGTAAGACTTTTGCAGACACCCATGACCATATAAACACTCCAAAATTCACTCATTTAAAAAAAAAAAAAAAAAAAAAAAAAAAAAAAAAAAAGACTTTTTATTGTCTCACCTGAACACCAAAAAGGTCAGGGAATCATAGTTTTCAGTCCTCCAGATGAAAAGGATGTGCAGGGGTGGATGACATCATCCAACTCAGATGCCAGAGGATATGTACCAAATCATCTGTCATCAGTCAGAGTCAAAAAACATGGATACAAAAGGACAACTTAGTTTTGGAAATTGACTAATATTCCTCCACCTACAGAGATTCCTAAGAAATGTCATGAGGACAATCCTTTCAACTAAACCTGATGATCTCCTGATGATGCTGTTTTGTGACCCCCATAATCCGTGCATTTTGTGTGCTTTGACCCCTTAAAATAAGAATAGTCATATCATTATGAAATACAAAGAATTCATTAATCAAATGATACCATTTTAACCACTTAAAGGTAGAATTACAAACAAATGGATATAAACATTAATTTAAAACATTTAACACAGTGATTTAAAAAGGTACATAATGAGGTTATATAACAGAAGTGAGAGTGATGATGATTGGATAGGACAGGGGAGCTAGCTGATTGGTTCAACCACTGTTGTCAGTCCCCCAGCACTCATCTCACACTTCAGAAGGCAGAGATAAAAACAACAAAAATTGAAATAAAAAAAGACACCCATCTTCATGCATGGTCTATATTTTAATGATAGAGCATGAATTGAAATCAGTGGCACTTATAATAAAAGTCCTCTTGAAAGAAGAAGTGGCTATATTGTAGGAGCTTGCATACACTCGACACTACACACACAGGGCTGATAGCACTTGCCATTGTGCTACTGACTATGTCAGTGCATGTTGCACATGTAATGATGTGATCACAACACCTACATTTGTGTCTTGCTGACATCTAGAGTGGTGGTATCAAAATTGGAATGTCCTTTTTTTTTTTTTTTTTTTTTTACTTTTTTGCTGCTCAAAAGTTTGTGTATTAAATTTAAATATTTTTGACTCAGTTGGATTTAAATTATATAGTGCTTCATGGTGCTTTATTTTTCTACCGTGATTCAAGCTTTCCTTTTCCTGGGGAGATGTTTGGTTATACGTATCTATGTGCTGCTTTTTCCCCGCTCCCTGCTGTTACAATCTTAAGGGCTGAATTTTAAATGATGGCATGTCTGCTTGTTTGACAAGTTGATTATCAAAGTTGCATTTTCAGAACTTAATCTTACACAAGGACAAACTGTTAAACTTTTGAAAAATATCAGAATTTCATTATCACTTTGGTGACTGAATTTCAACCCATACAGCAGACAGAAACTTTCACATGTTGCAAAAGCATGACCCTCCATGCCTGTATTCCCTATATGGAATCATTAATGGCTGAGCTATTTCACTTTGTACACTGGAGGCTGCTGCACGAAATTGCACAGATTGTAAAAATCAATTCTCCCGCAGGGGGGTTCCATATTTACCGTGATGTTTACAGATGAAGGGATGGAAAAACAGAGTACCAGGTCTGAACTGGGAATGAAGATGAATGGATCTGTCGGGCATTAGAGCTGCAGGAGACTGAGAGTCTAGCTAAGAGTATGTAACCCCAACTACTCTGCCTTCTGGAGTGTTGCTGAAATGAGCTGTTCGAGTACACACACAAGCACAAAAACACTTTGACCAGCGCTGAAACATTCTTACCCACTGTAGGGCACAAAAACAGAGCAAACTGTCTAACATTGATTCATTCCACATGTGTCTGGAGGTCAAAACTCTTTCCGGAGGTTTTTCATGGAGGAAAAGGTCTTGTGCTTGTCGTCCTAAGGAATGACTTAAGCAAACATCAAATCTTCACTGTGAGAAAACTGTTTGATCTTCATTAATGGCCTAAACACCATGCAACAGCCAAGTAAGTAAAACGTTGATCTTTTTGCCCTCAGGCTTTGCTTCAATGCAAACACCTTGGTGGGGAGATGAATGCATGTGCGGTCTTGTAATCCTCTTCCCTCTTCAACACAATTTTCTCTTCATTTTGATGTTATCCCTTCAGCGGTCTTCAGATCCTCAGAAAATCTTTTACTTATAAATCTTTTTACATGACCCTGCCTATCTGAAAAAATAAGAATTAAGACATTGCAAGGTTTTGATCTATTGAACGGTTAAGCTTTACTTCTTTCTCAAGAATTACACTCTAAATATAATATTACTGCAGATGAACAGCGCAGCTCCTAAATCATGTTTTCATAACGAATAGATAATATAGGACACAGGAATCAACCTTGTTTTTATTATATTTCTGAGGCTATTACAGCAAGAGTCTATTGTTGGAACATAACATGGACTGAAAGAAATACAACACTGTCAGGTTTGTCAAAAAAAAAAGAAAAAAAAAAAGAAAAAAGAAGCTGACAGGTCAATCAAATTGTGGGTAATAGTTCATTTTATCTGTGTTCGCATTCCTAGGGCGGTATCATGACCAGACACCTGCAACCCAGAGAAAATGCGAGCACAGTGAGAGGGCATGCAACTTCAAACAGGGCCAGGATTTGAGTCAAAGATTTCAATCGGTGCTGGCATTATCCCAGCCTGCAGGCATGGATCTGGGGAACTGTTCTGTCTATCTGAGGACTTGGGTCTCTGCAGCACAAGCTAGATGCTTCTTTGAGCCTGTAAGATATACTGTCAGAAATATCATTCAAAGAGTATGCTCTTTACATGTATGAACTTCTGGATTTAAGATAAATTCCTTGGTTATCCATGGACAGTTTATCTAAAGAGGATTTAGCTCTACTGTGATCAAATTATTCTACTGCAGTTATTTATTTTTTTAAGTGCTAGGAAAATTGAGCAACATAGTGATTCAAAGTTGTGAATTTGGTGCAGAGACACTGGACCTTCCTTCAGTTATCACCATAGTTATTTAAAGTTGTTCAGTTTTGACTTCTACTGTGCAGAAATACTCCAAAACAACCTACCTAACACACAACCCTGACATATATTCGCATTGTAAAGTTGTCATGGCTAATGTATTCGCAAACAGTTGCCTTCCTATTTATCCAGCAGACACATGGCAACATTGTCATTCATTTGGAGATGTGCGTCTGTATACCTGAGGAATTTACGTTCAATATTCCCTCTAATTTTTGCTCTGGTTTAATCTTCACCAACTTCTGGTTCTTTAGCTGTTAGATGCTCAACTTTTTTCACCAGCTAGCTACCAACTTTGTCTGCGATTTGGTGTTTAGTGCTGCATAGGCAGGTAGTGAGTTTGTTTTTCTTTTGTCTTTTTTTCTTTTTTTTAGTGTTTTTCTTGCTGAAAATAGCTGTCTGCTGTTGTTGAAAATGGGGTTGATGAGAGTGGTGACACTTAACCATAGATTAAAGTAGATATGAGCCCAAACAATGACCTAAAAGAGGCTAAAAAGCTCACTAGAGCTGCAGGCTGGTGTTGATTTTCTGTGGGTTTGTCATGACATTATGTAGCCATTGAATATAAAATATTGTTAATGCAGCTTTAAATACCTATAAAGATCTTGTAAATATCTTTCTTTTGTCTTTATCATGCATTTACCCATGGTAGACCTCTGCAAATTGTATGACAATAATGAAAATATCTAAAATTTTAAATGGTTAAAGTCATTCATTTATTTGCAAGGGTTGTACAAAACTATGATATGACTGTTAGAATTTTGTATGTACTCATAGAAATGTTTATAAAGAACTTTTCAAAGCTATACACTAATAAGCTCATATTTTAACCCCATTTCACATGGTGCATTTTCCTACATAGTCTACATCCTACGAGTCTGTGACTTGAAACATAAACAGTCAACATGGACACTCAGAAAGTGATTAAAGCTGTAAGCCTACAGTACCTACACATAGAGGTTCATGTCTTTGATGAAAGTATAGGAAATGTGGTTAAATCCCCACAGCCAAAATTCTTTCAATAAGTGATTTTTAAATCATCAAATAACACTGTCTGTAGAATACATTCTATTGGCAATATACATGTATATTGTATTCTGTGTATTCCCACATGAAACCTTGACTTGGATTATTCTTTCAAAAACAAAAACTGCAGCTTCAACTTCTTTTTCTTCTCTGTAAGAAACCACAGAGGTACTGTGGAGGTGAGGTTGGATCTCATTAATATATGTTGTCAGTTACATATTGGTAAACAGCACTGCAGAGGAGAAATTACTCATTTGTTTATTATGTTTATTTGCATATAGTTTCATTTATAGCTTGAGTGACACTGTTTTATGTTATTTAAAAAAAAAAAAAAGATTTACTTCACATTGTATTCATTTTTATTCAATGTGTTTTTTTATCATGTGTATGAGTGTTCTGACTCCAGACATTTAGACATTTTTACAATAATAACAATAATAATAGTTTTAATGTTATTGCATAGATTGGAGATCTTCAATTGCAAGAGATTCAGTGTGGTCAGGGTTTAATTGAAGGAGATGGTTTGCCTTCCAGTACATTACAGAAGATAAAACTAACTTCACCTGGCATCACCTGGCTACCTGCTAGGTCAGACTCAGCTCCAGTTTGAGAGGAAGACATCTAAAAAGAGTTGATGGGGCGTAAGGACTCGGGGACTTAGAGAAAATAAGTGCATTGGGGAAACATATTCTGAAATCTAAATGCAAATTGGAAAATCTCCACTACACAAATGTGCATTAGTGGTGTCGGTTAGTTTGTAAGCATGTGTGCGCTCCTATGTGTACTAATTCAGTCGGGAGGTATTCCGCGATGTGTGTTAAGCAAGCCTCCGAGGGCTGGCTGGAGCATCCAGATAAGGACTGTTCAGTGTTGCACAGATGCGTAGTGTACTGGGCTTCTGCATGTAGTGTATTGAGTAGTTACTGGTTTAGTATTAGTGCTCTCCCCTGCACCACCTGTCACAGTGTTATCTGAGGGGACCCGGAGAGCTCCTTAGGGGTGGGTCTCAGTAATGACAAACAATTACTTATCACAGACCAGCAGTGGGATAAAACCCCCTCTGTTTCAAAGGCTTTTTCATAGAGATGGTTGGTTCATAGAGATTAGTGGTTCTTTTAGAGTCACAGAAAGCATACACAGTATATATTCATTTTTATGCAACTGAGTTTAAATTTCAGGCCACAATAGTTTAAAGGTCACCAACATTTATCACACTAAAATTTGCACTAAACCCAATTCATTGAATGGAATTGTCAAAATGAATTTTTGCTCACAGCAGTGAAGTAAATCTGTTTGGAGCATTCTCCTCATGGTTCAACTCGGTGATTATGGAATATTGTGCTGCTGACCAGTGACAAATCATCAAGCAACCAAGAGGCTATCATTTTAGCTAGTTTGTGAGCTCCACATGGCACCGGCAGTCTCATGCATGGATATGGGTATGGTGTTTGTTTTGATTAGTAACCCCAATTTTCAATTCATAGCTTGTATGTTTAAAAGATTCACACAAAAGTTGAATACAAATGAAAACGAAAAATTTTATGATATTCACAGTGCAGCTATTTATCACTTTTTTATATTGGTTACACAGATAACACAAGCTCTACTCTCTTATGCTCACTACACAATATTTTAGTCTTTCACAATGGTCACCATGTCAGATTAGGAAATCATAGTGCCATAAATTCTTGCTGTGTCTTGGTCAGGAGACTGGCAACACTACAAGTATGACCCGACCAATCATCGTTCATGACCTTGCATGAGTTCATAGGTTGTCGGGGAGAAGGGTCAAGAAATTGTCAATCATGGCTACAGAAGCACTATGTGTGATCTTGTCTCCCAAAAAGAAAAAAGAAAAAAACGATTGTGGACAGATTCCTGGGTGTCATGAAGAGGACAATATGGGCTTTCTATCCTTCAAAGAGAACTTGAATGTGTTAACGTGTCAAGAACATTATATAAATGTAGCTAGCTACCAGGTTCGCTGTATGTAAACAGAAGTTCTTATGGAGGAAAAGATGATTGGGTTTTGGGAATTGTGTACTCTGGTAAATGGAGATACAAAGATATGTTTTAATATCAGGTGTTTTCACATCACTATAACTGAACTTTCTAGTGCATATATATAAACATCGACACAGACAGTCAAAGCTGTCCTGCAGCTGTCCGGCCGAGCTGAACCACACTTAATGTCTGAGACAGCAGGGAGGGCAGCGGCTCATCTCCGCCTCCTCTGCAGGCTGATTCAGGCAGGAAACACTGCTGTCAGTCATCAGTGACCGTTTTCTTGATTCCAGCTATATATATCACTATATAGTTTTCCAGTTATAACTAGGCAGGGAAATACAAAAAAATCTGACATGCTAGACTTTTCGTTTCATGGGCCATCCCAGACAACACATCACTGTTCTTCACAGATTATGTTATACTACTAGGCCTGTTCATCATTCCCAACATTCATACTTGGGCCTGACGCTGGACTTTGTCGATGACAACAAAATCGTGTCAAAATTGGGTTGAATTCGTGTAGCTTCATTGTTGCCGTCCTTGACTACAGAGTTTAATACTGGCACATTAATTTAGGTCAGCAAACAAATGCCTGCATAATAGGTGTTATAAATCTCTGCACAGTGTGTGTGGTGAGCACAATGCCAAACAGCCATCTAATGTGAGGGATGATTCACAAATTAGACAATGAATAAGTGATTCCTTTAACAAATTAAATTGAAAACAATGAGTATCTTTCTTGCCTAGTGGCTCCAGCATTGGCTGCTCTCCAGGTAATAGTTCCAATAACTCCCTCAGGTCTCAAATTCTGAAACTTGTGAAAAACACACACACATGACTGCAAATGTGCTAAATGTGGAATGTGTATGTGCATCACAACCTGAACAAACTGAGCAGCAATCATTAAACAAGTCAGTTGCAGTCAAAATAGATTTTGTTTCATTCAAGCTTCCAAAACATGACCAGGACTGAATAAATCTAACATTTCACCCAAGCATCATCTCTTAGACTAGATAATGGAAAGAGCAAATCCTCCCAAACTCTTTTTTGAGCCATTGCTTTTGCTTTTACTGGATACTATCCGAACATGAGGAAAACCAGTTTTGTACTTGTGAATGCTAAATGCTTAATTTATAAACACGCAAACAAATTATGTCTTGATGGATTTGATTTTACCAATTTATGTATAATTAAAAATTCACACTTAACTTTATTTGTAATTTAAAAAAATGATTTTTGGTTAAGTGTCAGTAAGCTTTTATGTATTTACAGATATTTCTGCACAAAGCCTCTGAAATATCAATTTTGAAATTCCTTTCTACTCCTCCTTCCTATGAAGGTAGATCAAGTTAATTCATTCACTCTCGTTGGCTTGCCTAACAAGATTTTGCTAGTTAAATATGGTATCTGGTATCTCATCTCTTACTCCATGCCTATGTGCTCCTGGCAACCATGGTAAGAGCTCTCAAAGCAGCTGTTATGTAGTTATATGTGTCCATGAAGAACACTCAATTTTTCTGCATTCACTTGTTGAGCACAAAAAAAAAGAAAAAAAAAGAAACAGCATAAAAGTGTTACTGGTAGTGGGTTGTTGGCCTGAACCCATGGTGAACATGATGCTTACAAGTTTCCCTGTGGGACAATGTTATGATAAAGGGCCATCACCATTCCATCAACAAGTCTAACAGGGGGTATTCCAATTGTCCAAATGTTAAGCAAGAAAGACTGCTTTTATTTTAGGACATCGTCTTGGCTCCTTTCCTGGAATATGAGTGTGGTCCTTGGATAATGGAGCCATCATTATCATACAAGTGGGCCCTTCTTATGGGAATACACTGTCAGACAAATTGGATAAAGCAGTGAAAAGGAAACATTAATTTGCACTTATAGAGCACAAGAATGAGAGAGAAAGCTGATGGGAAAAAAAGACAATGGCAGAGAAAACTTCTGCCTTGCATGCTCACTCCCAGGCTTTGTATTTTCCCTTCACATCCTTCCTTTACACCCTCCTCTACCTGTACTCTTAGGTGAGAAAAAAACATTTGTGGGAGGATTGCTGTCAATGCACGAATGTGATGTGCACATCTACTGTAAATTAAGATTAACATTAACATTAACATTAACATTTTTGTCTCCAGAGGTATATGTACACACACACACACACACACACACACACACACACACACACACACACACATATGTATGTACTGTGTATATGTATTCAACTGAATGTCCTTTTCATTGCCTTCCAAAATGACCCATATGAGCATGTGCTGATCATGTACCCCCAATTGGCAGGACAACATCATCATCATCATAGTTAAAGCCTTCCAAAACACATCACTGTTACAAAAATGATATATCTGCCACAGCTATGGTTAAAGTTTGGTTTGGATTTAGGCAACTAAAACTACATAGTTAAGCTTAGGATGAGATTACGACCATGGTTGATATAAACAACAATCTAAATGCTCAGTGTCAGAGTTTTTGATCACCATCCACCCCAAACCTCCTCCCTAAGAGGTTTTGCACTATAACAACATCACACATCATCTACCTTCGCTTGTTATGGACAAACATCATTATTCACACAGCCTCAAGGGCTCACTTGTCAGGAAAATGTAAAGCTTGTTTTAAGTATTTGACCAAATGACTGATGTTGTTTTTCCAGCAAGAACAGCCTCAAATTAAAGAATCTCTGCTAAACAAAGGATAAGGGGCACCAGGACCTGCCAACCCTTTTGACCACATAGATTTCATCTCTTCAAAACCCCCCTTGGTATCAAGCAGGTCAGTACCAACTCTGAGAGGAGAGTACAGCAGCCGAGAGGAAAATACTTAGTTTGCCTGACAAAAAATGATCTGCTGTACTACTTTAGGGCACCTAAGTCTTGTGCTATCCAGATTACTTCACCTAGTATGCAAGGAAGAATAGGAATGAATTTCGCTGAGTATCAAAACGGATAACTAGGATCTAAGGAAGCTCCAGGTCACCTATAATGACAAAATACTTTCCTTCAAAACTCCAACAGCAGCTGAGAAGTGAATCAAAGAACTTCTGAATACCTGCTCAGCTTCACCTGCATCTGAAAGAAGGCTGTCAGAGTAAGGACCCAGAAAAGGAGTTTGTGACAAAGGAATCAGTGTAACAGGGTCACTGGGTAAGTTATTGAATATATTATTCCCCCAGTAGTTCTACTCAATCTTAACACTTCATAGTTCAAGTCGCCTATATACTTCTTTGAAAATAAATACTATCTTACAATAGGCGAACTGATGCAGGCTGCACTTGATATTTACAATGAAACTGAAGATCTTGATGAATGATTCATATGAGGAGAAAGATGATTTTTGTTTATCTATGTCTTGAAAGGAGCTTTACTGACATGCTAGACTGAAAAGGTATCATATTGACCACAGCCATTTTTTCATCAAAGCAAAAATAGGAATTAAGTTGGTGTTAAAATAAATAATTATTTCTAAGGTATTTTAACACTGCTTGTTAAATGATCCACTATTTGTAGAAAATGGTTCACGAGAAATATCTTACTACCAGTATTTTAGTAGATTTTTACAAAAAGCCTTCAAAGTCCTTTGTTTCATCATAGGAATCTCTATAAGCATCCTTTTGACAAAGACTTACATTTTTCTGCTTTTCACAGGACACAAAACACTTCACAGAATTGATGATCAACAGCAGAGGAAATTAAACAAATAAATCAACACTGTCCTCTTGGCAGGTAAACACAACAGGTGTGTTCTACCAGTTCAGCTAAGCAAAGCAGGTTGGAACATTCAAAGCGGTTTCTTTGATCCACTGATTAAGTAACTGAATAACACCAGCAGCAATAAAGCTCCTCTTTAATATATTTCTTCCTCTTTCATCCATTACATCCTACACCCACTCCCATGCACTGTGTGAGACAGAGAGTCTGACAGAGGGCTGCCTCTCTCCTTGACAGTCCATTCCATTTTTCACACCAGGAAGACCTTCGTTAAGTGAATGTAATGGAGATGGCTGCAGGTCGATTGAGGACACAGCGGGACCCTCTAGGTTAGAGTGCCATGATCAATCACAGGATAACGGATCAAAGAGTCTAGCTGAATTCTAACTGTGAAATAGGGGTCACTCCTGCATGGGCAAACAATGACAACATCAATAGCACAAAATACCTTGTATTTCAATCACTCACAAGCATTGTTTTGCATGCATAGCACATGTATAGTACACACGGACTGCAGGTAGAATCTGTATGGAGAGAGTGGTATGCATAGATTTCAGTATTAGCATTTCTGACGCATTGCACAGCAGGTACTACATCATTTTAGATATTATGTAAATGAATGCTTTGCACTTGTCTTTCTAAAAAATATATTGTCCTATTGTTTGGCATGCTACTCTACTGTAGGGATAGAACACCATTCTTTAAAAAAAAGATATACTCTCATTTGATATTTTGATGATGCTGGAGGAGATCGCTGTTGGTCTAAAATCTCCCATTGGGGTGAGGTCTAGTAACTGAAAAGGCCATATAATTCATATAATTTTCACACCACTAAACCAGTTAACCCTCTGTTCCCTTTATGGGAATTTCAAGGGGGTGTATCATGCACATTTCCAGGTCTATATTTTTATTCTGGGGCTCTACTGGAATATCTCTGCATGATTTACAGTTAAAAAAATCCACATATTTATGATACAGGACCTTTATGCAGCCCCTCAGTTCAGCCTGTCTGAAACAGACTGTTTTAGCTCCTGTCTCTTTAAGGCCCCCCACCTGGTGAGCCCACTCTGTCCTGATTGGTTAGCTTCCAGAAGCTTCTTCTTGGACGACTGCTGACAAACTGTTTTGGCGACACAGCTCATGTAGATAAGGGTTAATATGCATACCACATGCAACATCGCTGGTTTGATTGTGTACTCATGTTTCTTTTCTAGTTTTAGCATCAACCCTTGAATAAAGGTAAAATGCCAAAAAGAAAAAAAAAATACAAATGATTCTGTGAAATCATCATGGCTGCATACAATGATAATGTCACAGACCCTAAGGTTTGAGAGAGTCGGTAATAATGTTTGTAGTTTGAGGGCATTGCCCAGTAATCACATTGTAATCTTCCTACACGGCAAACTATTCCAATATTTTCTCTTCTTTTTCTTACTTCATCTTTTAGACTGTTTATAGCTCAACTACTCTTCCAACAGTGGCATGACACATCCACCATGGAGCCGATTACGGACACCTGCTCTTTACAGGATCAATTATGTGCAGGGAGCCTGTGTACACAGAGACATAGTACTGTATTTACAGTGAATGATTGTGGGTAAATAAGTGTGGGGAAGGCAGTAAGTGTATGTATATTTACATATTACATTTGCTTTATATTTGGTCAAATAGTAAAGTGAACAAATAGGGAAAGTTGGTACACATGAGATACCTTTTCTATATTGTTGATTTATTAATGTTTTTTCTTTAGTAGGAAGAGCAGACAGACAACAGAAGACAGTCAGTCAACTGCTAATCACGTACCTTCACTGGAACATAAGAGCTCTTTGCTGCACTGTGCCTCTCCAAATTCTTTGGCAGTGAGTATTTTGAGATGATTGCTGACCAGACAAATTTGTACTCCTGTCAACGCATCACATGCACCATTAAAACCAGCAGCCCTGAAGTAAAATCATGAAGCTAATCATGGGAGTACCTTGAAAATGCCTGTGGTAGAAGACTATTGGCCTGTTCACTCGAGGAATGCCAATAGAAACTGATACCATGAGTCTACAGTATGGGCCTCAGAAATGTATGTATAATTTGGGAAAGCCATTGAGAGGTTGTATACTGCAGGAGGGTTGCTGCTTATTCAGAAGAGGAAGACTTTCATGTTGACAATTTTAGAACACGACTGTGACACCAGATCTATGTTTTTAAAAAAGCTGTATATGTAAATGTAGTTTGCTTGAGGAACTATAAATATGGAAGGGGAAGCTTCAGCTGTAAATATGGAAGTGAAAATAAGTCGATAATATTGCCACAGTGGGATTTAAACCCAAGATCCTCTATACTGTATTTGAAACAACAGCAGTAAATACTGAGTCATTGTTTTTTCCAAGAAAACTGCTCCATACAGCTCTTTACAGTGAGGAAAGTCCTAACATAGTGAACCCCAAACGCCCTAAGTCTTCAGTGGATGTAAATTCTTCTACAATCATTTTGGTTTTACATTTCTGCTCCTTTGTTCAGCTGCATTGTTGCTAAAGACTGTAAATTCAGTGGTCACAACTTAAAATGCATTCAACACTGGAAAAACAAAAGTTCAGAATGGCAACTTGTTTCCTTAATGTGTGTTTTATGTATGTATTTATGTATTTGTTTATTTATTTATTTTGTACCAATATGTTATAAAGAATGATCTATTCAGGGTCCACAAAGCATAATGAAACAAGCTGACAGTCTCAATCAGATAGTTTAATATGTGTGTCCTTATATCAAAGAGAAATTTAAGCACCTACAAATATACACACAGCCCTATATGCTTGTATAGATATACACCACATACAATATCCACCAACATACATAATCATGAAGAACAAAGCAACTACTTCCATCGTAAAGAGATCAACATATCATTCATAAACATTGAGTGCTTTAAGCTAAACGCTTAACAACACCATGATAACATGTCCACAAACACGATGCTAACATGCATGTTTAACACGTTCACTATCTTAGTTTAGCATATTAGTGTGCCAATCCATACAGTCGATATTGAGATACTGTATAAATGCAAAGTTTGACCTCCTGGTGGGGCTAGATGAAAAGTCAGTGGATGATCAAAGTCGTTAAGATTCATCCTTTGGGGGCCATGGATATATGTATTATAATTGTCCAGACATTTCTATAAAAACCAAAACACCCTCTAACCCAGTTTAGGGCAACAGTTTAAGGCTTTAGGTCTGCATTCCTGAACAAATGTAGTCTTCAGGTTACTAGCTCATCTGAGGACAAACCTTGGATTTACCCACTACTTTACTACTTTACATGTACATGCACCTAAAAGATGGTTACTAGGAAGACAATGCCAGTATCTGGAAAATTTTCCCTTTCAAGGATTTGAACAGTAGATAAACAGAACATTAACATAACCTTTAACAGCTTGCTGGTCTCTTCAAACAGTCTTTTTATTTTTGTAAAGTAATGTACAGTTTACCAATGCAGAAAAATCAGGTTTTCAAACAGTGTGTGCTCATTAAAAAATTCTACAAAGCATCTGACTCTTTTAAGAAAAGAATAAGACTCTAATTAGAAAGAAACCACATGTAAGGTTGGTCACCTACTGCTGATGTTTGTCCAAAAAGAAACACAGCAGCTGTGAGACTCGTAAAAGTAAAATGGGAACAATAATGAAGGTGCAGCAGTTGCTGCTTTTTGATTGTGGCATATTGGCCTAAGTTAATGTGTGTTGCAGTAGGACAGCAGATTTTTTTTTCTTCTTCTTTTGTTAGATCACAGCTAAATGATTTTGCCGGTGTGAACTTATCAGTATGTTGAAGGAGAAGTCTCTTTCATTTTGTTGTATTCAATGAAGTTTTTTTTTTCTTTGAGCTTTTTCATTTTAAACAACATTATATGGACAAGACATTATTTGTACAACTTCAGACATGAGTCTACACACTCAACATTTTCAGATGCTTTGGAGTGTTCTCTGTTTTATAGCTTCTCATTTATGTTGTTGGGTTTGACAATTTACACATGAATTTAGAGACAGGGTAATTTAATGCATAAACATTAAACACTTCTCTCAAACAATGTCTCATACAAAATACACACTATGGGCCAAATCAACAAAAGGACTGCAAGGCTTTTGCAGCCGCTGTGCAAATGAAACAAATTCAGCTGCAAAGGGTGAAACCGCAAACTGTCCTGCCAAGCAGATACCATCATGATGCGCTTGTGCCATTTGCATGTATGTAAATGAGGTAATATTTATACATTCAGAGAAAAATTGGCCCCTTTCTATGCAAATAAGCCTTGTTGCAAAAACAGTCTAATTCACAAAGACCAGCACTATTTGCCACATGCAATTAGGGTGGAGTCATTAGCGTCTTCAGATAGTTGCTGTTAATTGCATGCACACTCACTCTCTCTCTCCGTCTCTCCCTCTCTCTTCAAATCTTCAGGCTTGAGGCATTGAATGATATTGAATTGATATTAATGATATCAAGGGCAAAATCTTCAGTCATACATTGGAAGGGATCAAGTGGGTTTGGGGTTTTAGGCTTATCTTGGACTTTCAGCTACTTAAAAATAAAAATGTCCTGACAGCGCTGATGGAGCTCTGGATTCATCCACAAGGGCTGCTTTAATACAAAAAATTCCACTGTATGAACCTGGAATGTGTGTGTAACAGCTGACCTCTGTAGATGTGTAGCAGAACACCAAACTTTAATCACCATGGTAATGATGTTACTGCCACCGTGCCTCTTGCATAAATGTGGACAACCTCTTTCTCAGTTTGGAGATGCACTTGTTTCAGCTGTTGTGTGACGCACAGCCAGCTGTGACACACAGCCAGCTGTGTGCAACAAACAGAACATCAGTACTGATACATTCAGTGACACCTGAACAACCTTATTATAAGAAGATGAAAAATGGGGCTTTTTCTCAATTTCTCAATAAAGTAGAATTTGTAGAAAAAGGCTTGAAATTCGGTAAGGAACCCTCTATCTAAGGTTAATATTAACTCTAACCCTTCAACATTATTAACAGCAGCTACAACATTGACAGTTCAGTTATACGTAGGCTGAGTCAACACAGAATGGCCTGCACAGAAAGAAGCCAGACAATAGTGGTCTGCCCACAATATGTGGGGTAATCTCACAACTATTTTATTAAACTTAATAGCTTACCCACGCCCATATAATTTCTCAAACTCTAAACTTTTCCAATTTCAACATGAATTGGCTGCAAAATGATCGCACATCCTCTGTTAATATATCACATCCACTAATCTGTCCCCAGTAGCCTAATCCTTTGGCCAAATGAATAATCTGCCAGAACAGAAAGGTCAAACCATTAAAAATATCAATCCCTGACCATAGAATAAGTAAATTGACTATAATATATTCTAGTTTTTTCATCACTGTTATGTTAGGATGGCAAGAAAGGAGTATAGAAGTGAGAGCTCAGGACCACACACATCTTGTGTTTCACTCGGCAACCTTTATTTAAAACCAAAATCCTAAAAAAGTCAGGAATACAATTTATACACATAGCTAATAAGACTAATACCTTCAATGTAACACTTCATTGGAAATTTTGTCAATTCCAGTAGCTTTTTTCAGTTTGCATTCACCTATTACATTTTTTTTACCTCTTCTATAGAAAGATTTGCATACAAAAACATATTACAGTTATTTACATCAACATTCATTTCAGTTTCAATTACCTATGTGATCGTCTCACCAGCTCTTGAGCCCACTGTACAGCACAATGAGTCCCTTTCACATGGGTAAGCAGCTGATAGTCCCAGAATGAAAGGTTTATGAAGTCATTAGTAAGGTTTTCATATGTCTGTGCCACTTTTAATTACTTCACAGCTAATAGTCATGTCCACCTGTGAAGGAGGTGGGAGGCTGCTGCTGTGGAGAGCAGTACAGGACATTTGGCTATGAGGCAGGATGAGCTTCGGATTTGTATTATGGATTGTTCACCAATCTGATAAGCCTAACAAGATACTACATTGCCTGGTCTGCTAAGGACTGATGTTATTGTCATGATTGTATATTTTGTTTACAACCAAATGAGCTGAATAGGTATCATCCACTATGAGACTATAATATAAATGAGGAAACACAAAAAGGTCCCCGCTCAATGTGTAAATTATGATGGGCTTATCTATGCAGCTTAATGAACTGCACACACACCGACATTCTGGAGGCCATTTTCAACCAATTAACAGTGAATCAGCTCAAAGCAGAATAGAAAACAACCTGCTGTGTCCAGAGAAAAATACTGCAGCGTCTCAAAACTGGAACAGATAACTAATTCCATTATTTATGTCCTTGTTCATATATGAACATTTTCAGGATAGCATTTTCTTTGCTATTAAAGAAGTGTCTCACATGCAGTAGCCAGTGATGTTATTATTGCTTGCTTGCACTTATCATCAATTCTGAATATATTAAAATGTATAAGTATATAGTTCTGCAGAACATATTGTGTTATCAGCGCAGTCATAATAATAGGGATGGCCCAAATTTCTCAAAATGCCCCAGAAGAGACCAGCACTGAGCCACATGACTCAAATGTATGTTGTTATTTCACTTATAGCTGTTTCTGTATCTCGTTTTGAGTATTTATACAAGCACGCACCCATGAGGGAAATGTCAACCCAAGTAAGCACCATCACAAATATGGTGTTCAATTTACTAAATGCTATCATCAGTGCACATTTGCACAGCACAATTTTGTTTGTTCCACCTCTGAACTAATTAAGACAGAGCAGGGGAATATTCCCTTTCATTTATTGAAATAACTGTAGCCTGTATCAACTAAATGATTATGTAGTTACTAATGCTTTTGTAATATTCCTGGATGCTAACCAACTGCAAAATTGCCCTGACACACACTATGGATGGAACTGTTTTTTTTCTCATTTTAAGCATAGTTATTTGTATCAAGACGTGTCAGGTGTGAAGTGCTGTGCAGAAAGCGACTTGCTCAGTGGGATTTATTAAAACAAGAAAGTATTATTCATGCACTAGTTAATGCCTAGAGAAAACACATCTTAATTCGTTCCAAATTAGTGTATTGTTGTGTAACACTGCACAGCATTGCATTGGATGTAGAGGAATATGTATGACTGCGGTAAATAGAGAAATGAGGACAAGCAGAAAGATTAAAATGAAGACAATGGTGCCCAGGCAGATTTTCTTATCGGGGCTAGTGCTGGGCAAAAATGAACAAATGACTGTTTTGTACCAATTAATTTTTAATATATACAGTGTTTGTTTAAGCATGATGAAAATTTTTGTAAATCTTAACCAAATCTGTAAACCTCAACCATATAAGTTATACAAAGGAACAATATATTTAAAAAAAAAAAAAAGAAAGTTGAAAGTTTGCTTGCATAAATCAATACTATCACTATTCATTTCCAATTATATACATCAGTAGCAACATGAGCTGTTATGTAAATTATCACACTCACTACCATTATTATCATTATTAAAGATCCCCTGCAGACATGTCTATACATATCTGGAGGGGGGAATGGACGACTGTGAAGAAAAACTGTGATATTTTTTCTTCACACTTTGATGTGTGAAGAAAAAACGTGTGATGTGCGCTGGATGCTTCAAGTTCTCACATCACACTGGTGTAAGTTGCATACTGGACCGCAATTGGCTTCCAAACTAGTTGTGATGTCACAAATCATGCACATAAGCCCACCCCTTAAAATCAGATTTTCAATGAGCACAAAGAATCTTTCCACTTTCAGCAGATGAATGTAAAAACAGCCTTCTAGTGTCAAACTCTGCACATACATCATTCTGCATGGTGAAACTCAAACATTCAACTATAGGAACAAGAAGAAAAACATATTTTTGAGTCGAGGGGGACTTTAACAATCACATTTTTTCATATATTCAAATCCCTCATCCCACTTGTTATAAAAGCTCAGAAATTGCCTGAAGTGTTCTCCAGTATACTGTACCTCATGGCAGCTTAACACACTTGGATATGGGTAGTTACTCCAATTTTTCTTCTAAATCCTCTCAAGCTCTTTCAGATGAAGGGGAGTGTCCATAAACTGAATGTCATGTCCCACTGGTCTTTTGCTCGAAGTCAAGGACATTCAGAGACTCAGTCCTCCCCCCTAGCATTACCAAAGGGATGAGATTAAATATATTATAAGTGCTACCTGTTTTCCACCAGATGTAGTACTTGGCATTCAGGCCAAAGAATTGAATTTTTGTTTCAGACAACCAGAGGATCTTTAGTCCTCATGCTGTTGTCCTTTAGGTGCCATTTGGCAAACTCCACGCAAGCTGTCATATGCCATTTATTCAGCAGCAGCTTCCGTCTAGCCACTGTACCATAAGGCCATAATGGATGGAGTGCTGCTGAGAGGGCTCTCCTTCTGTAAGGGTCTGTCATCTCAGCAGAGAAACTCTTGATGCCATTTGGCTTTCAATTATGTTTCTTATCAAGACCCTTCATGTGCAGTTAATGACAAGTTGTCTGAATACTTTCTTTAGTAACAAGGTGTTGTGGCCCTTACTTTTTCCTTATCTGTATACCTGTGGTTTGGCTCAGCACCAATGGAAATGGAATAACTGAAGAACATAATCAGATGATCAAATCAAATTCACTACAGAGACTGATCAAACTAAGCAGGATGCATCTAAGCTCAATATGGAGTTTAAAAAAAAACCCAAAAACCAAACAAACTTGTTAATACCCAGCATGTGAATGATGCGTGCCTATATTTTTAAGGGGAAATATCATCCTTTTTGTGATTTTATGTCATTTCTATACTGTTATAATGTTAGATGTGTATGTTAAACATAGTCAAAGTTCCAAAACTTGCTGAGCGTATGTGAAAATGCCACCTTCAAGTCAAAAGTTCAGGGTTTTCTGAACACTCCGTTTGCAAAGTTACCTCTACTACCCTATCATATTGACATCAGATTGTCACAAACGGCCGTCTGTTTTATAGTCTTCACTGCTAAGGTCGTTGCTAAGGTTGTTCCATAGGTTTCAGACTTGAACATGTATAGATGTATTTGAGAAATAACGCTACTAATACTACTAATACTACTACTGTTTGTTATGTAGCCTCCGCAGGTAACGTAAGTCTGCCGAAGGGCAGCTTTTGGGAGCTGGCAAATCAGAACACAGTGGGCTCATTGGGAGGGAGGACTTAAAGGGACGGGAGCTAAAATGGCCTGTTCAGGACAGAGGCTAAACTGTGGGGATGCATAAAGGACCAGTGTAAGATAAACAAGGAGTTTTACAAAGATATACCAGTAAAGCCCCAGAATAAAAATATAAACCTGGACTTGTGCATATGTCCTCTTTAAAATTTAAAATAAAAGCCTTGTTTTTATAAAATATGTGAAAAAAATCTGCCAGTGCAGCGTTATTATTCCACCATATATACAATAAAAATACAAATCAACTTGATTGACAAATTTTCTAGAATTGGATGTTAGTGTCACGAAGAAAAACTGTACTTATTACTATAATCAAGAAAGCAACCCTGTCTCTTAGAAATTACATTGATTTATACAACTAATTTGTTTTCCCAATTATATTGGGGTAGAAAATGTTATTGCTGCCTGGATTACATTCACAGGTAACCTTTTTTCAAGTGAATAAGATGCAAAATCTATGCAACACACGAGAGTCATAAGGAGGTGGTCAGGGTGGATGTTGAGCATACACAGAGCAGGACTCTATCACCGGAGAACGGATCTTGCATCCTGAGTTCCATGTGTGGTTAGGTTAAGGCAACAAAAGCACTTTGGTTAAGGTTAATGAAAGATCATGTTGATTTGTATTGGAAACCTCTCTGAGCTCACTGGCAGACCTTTTAAAACATTTAGAATTCAAGTCCACATAAATTACTTGATGAATGAAAATGAAATCTATAAAATTTGGAATAGGTAAAAAGGTATCAATACTTTCCACAAAGACACAATGAGAAAAAAAAAAAGATTACTCCAAAACATATCAATGCATGAATCCTGAGGTGACACTCATTCCTCTGTGAGAGCCATTGTAATGCATAGTGAGTGTGGCAGAAAATGCTGCGTCTGGTGATCCTTAAAGGTTGCCCTTTCCAGAGCCAAGCGTCAGTGCACCTAATCAGCTGTGCTACTGACTCTCCCTGTGATGTTGTAGGAGTGGCATCCTGTGTCCAGGGACTTTTGAAAGGTGAAAACTTTTGCAGCACTTAATCGTAAACGAACAGACCCAGAGATCAGGACAGCGGTATGGTACAGCAAGTAAAAAAGCATTTGGGCCAAAAACAAATTCTCCTTTCAGAAACCTTCCAGGTGTCCTTGAGCAAAATGCAGAATTCGTAGCAGCTGCAGAAGCTCTGCTCGGCTGCTGATTCTTACCTCTTAGTACATGGCAGAGGAAGAAGCAGAAAGACAATTGCCCAACTGGGATCAATAAAGTATTATGTTATTTATTTATTTATTCTTTGATTTTTTTGAGCATTTTTTTTTTAGCTGAAGCATTCCCAAAGCCTCTGTAATTGGTCTGTTGAGAAAATGAAAAATGGACTATTGTATTTGAATTTCAAAACCACATTCAGTTAAACAGATGCTGTTTGAAGGATAATAGCAGTGGGACTGACAGATCTGCACTTCTTGTACAGAATCTTCCACTACCTGAAACATCAAGTTCAAAGGGCAAGGCCTGTCAAAGTGATGAATTTCTCCCATTGATGTATCCCTCTTTATCAAATGCATTTCCCACAGGTCTAAACACAACCACATGAAAAGCCCTTGATATAAGAGTATGTGCTGTTCTCTTTGATTAGTGCGTTGGCCTGAGAAGCTTGTGACATGAGAAAGGAAGTGGATATAGATATCTATCACATACAGTTAAGCTTCCCTGCATTTGTAAGTTAGTGTTGGATTTCAAAGGCTCAGGTTGTTGCACGCAGGTCTCGATTCGTTACACTGTCTTCAAAAGCAGCTGGAGGTGTTTTATATCTGGCTCCTTGATTTTGTTCTCGAGTATCCTTCTTCGCCAGGACAAATACCCTTCAAAGCCCTCTGAAGCAGCCATGAGAAGCTTCTGTCAGGATTGTTTTCTTTGCCAAGGTGTGATGGAGTGGACTGGGTCCCTCCTGTGTCCTCGTCGTTGTGTCATTCACTGACGGCTTCACGTTGAGTCACTAAGTTATTCCACCGCAGGGAGCGACAGTCTCACATATACATCCTCATAAAATTTGTCACTCATCCATGCAGCTGTCCCGAGGGCTGCCATCTTTTCCTGTTTTTATGTTTCTGAATTACAGAGTTACACGTTGAACCCTATGGCATAACCATATATGTAAATCCCCTTTTAAAGATACCCTACATGACATAAATGTTTTGACAATTTGGCCTCATACATAGCTTTTCTGTAAAAGTCACAATGGCAATAGTAACATTTCCATAACACTTATAACACAGCTCATGTGTGATTTAAATACCATCACAGTGACAGAAATACAACACAAACAAGGTTAAATATGCAGTGAGAGATATTAAATGTATTTCCTGTTCTGCCTTATGTGCTGTAATATTTTTTCAGTTGAATATCATATCTTATGCACAAAGATAATTAAATGTGTTTAATAAATAATGAAATACTATCAATGAGCCAATTTTAGTTTGTTGAGTTTTCTTAATGTCAGATCAGTCTATAAAAATATGTTAAGAAAGCTCTTCATACAAATATAAATATTAATAAAGAGATCAGTTGGAAGTAAACAACAATGTGTACTGAGGTTAGCAACAGAAAAGACCTTAGTGATAAGACCCCATGAAGCATAATGAGCCTATTACGCATTCCTCACCCAATAGAGGAATGAAAGGCAATGTGAAAGAAAAAAATCTTTTTTGAACTTTCGCCAAAGCTTCATATAAGAATCGCAACCTAACCTAACCTCTTATATGATAATATAGATGCTGTCAGACTGTGCAGCAGAATTGTAGATTCTGTCTGAAAGGGGTGTAAATGAATAAGAATATATATTTTTTGGATATAAACAGTTCACAAGCAAGAACCACAACCTCAATGAAATGTGAATCATTGTTTGTTAATTAGGAACTTGGGAACGGTTATTGGTGGGTGAGAATGATAGAACAGGAGGAATGGCTGCTGTGTGGGGAAGGCTTTGTCAGATCTGCTGCAGCTCTCGGGTTCTGTGGACCACCTGGGGACCTATGATAAAGAGGGAGACACATAGAGAAAAAGGGATGAAGGGTGGGGCACAGAAAGCGAGAATGAACGGGTATGCTGCGAAGGGAGGCCTTTATAGACAATTCACA
The DNA here is from genome assembly GCF_910596095.1 of Thunnus maccoyii. NCBI lineage: Eukaryota > Metazoa > Chordata > Actinopteri > Scombriformes > Scombridae > Thunnus > Thunnus maccoyii. Next base: position 7,896,511 of record NC_056551.1, read on the forward strand.
GGAAGAGGAGTGTTCAAGGTGTGGTCTTGCTCCTGAAAGTCAGCTAAAATTACCTCCAATTCACGAGCAAGCCCGTTCTCACAAGAAAAACAGTAACAGTAAAAATGACTTCTGGTTATGTTTACACCATCTAGCGGCTGTTGTAATTATGACCTGGGGAAGTGACATTGATCAAGTGATGTCAATATAAAGTGACTTTCTTATCAGGAGGAGGCGGCTATGGGGGATGGCTAGATAGTTAGAAAATGGCAGAAAAGACAAAAAGTGTCCTTTGCTGCAGGAGACAGTAGTTCGCCTCCAGCTTCCAACCAAGTGTCCTTCCGCAGCAAGCTTGGGTGTGTTTTTCCCCGCAAGAAGCAGTGTATTTCACCAGTGTTTACACTGTGATTTGCTGTGGCTTGGGTGTCCAAACCATGATCTTTCCCTAACCTTAACCAAATGTGTTTTATGCCTGAACTGAACCACACCTAACCCTAACCAAGTGGTTTTTGTGCCTAAACCTAACCAAACCTTCACCATAGTGTTGTCACACCATAAAACATTGTTATATTATAAAACGGTCCTGTGGGTCGTTCTTCTGGTCCCCATCCATCCTCTAAAGGGCACTGAAAACACTCATTTTTTGGGAGTGATTGGAAATAGACCTGTTCTGTCGTTTTGGTATATGGATGTGTTGCACAAGCAAGGACCACAACCTCAATGAAATGCAAATGATTGTTTACTGATTATGAACTTTGGAACAGTGATTGGTGGATGAGAATGATAGCGCTTGGTGGATCCCCAAAAACCTTCCTAGGAGTTCAGTGATATCTGAGCATTGCATTGACCTTGCAGGTTGGAGAGAATGTATGACTGGTAAGCTCGGGAGGACCAACGGCCCATGACTTTGATTGGGTGATGTGGGACTCCTCGGCTTGAGACAGATGTAGCTATTCCAAGAAAGACTGACTGGAAAACTAATTAGGAGAGATTCTGGACATGATAAGGTTAAGTGTGAGTGGAACCAGAATCGACTGGCAACATGACTGGATTCTGTGATGAAGAGAGGGTCAAATAAGGAGTCATTTTGAGATTTTTGGGTTTGTAAGCTAGAGGCTCGTAAGTTTGAAATGGAGTATGGCAAGTAGATTACCAGTTTGGTTGGAGAGTCAGTGATAACATTATGATGACCAGGAATTTGTATGCACATTGTGGTGGCAGAAAAACAGCAGAAACAAGTGGAGGGAAACGGGTGAGATCCCCGGAATAAGGGGGAAAAATTTCCTGTTGTGCCACTGTATGTCAGGATGGGAATGCAGGAAAAGATGACCTTCATTTTTATAGAATACCGTTGTCAAAGATGCCCTTTGAAGCTAAACACAGACGTTTATGGTTGCAAGCCATTAAACGGACAGAATGAAATGATGAAATCATCCGGAATTTCCTTTCTCTGCAGTACTCATTTCATATCAGGCAAGGTTTTTTGCACTGTTTATCACACATAAAGGCAAAATCAATGATGTAGTTAATAATGATAAATGAGTAACTATAGCAACCACAGAACTGGCACTCTCAGTAGGCTATTTCATAATGGTAAACACCATTGACCAATATTAGCAACATTAACACATAAGCAGAAGTAGCATGTAAACAAACCTAACTGCTCATGGTCAGCTTAGCTATAACGTCATTTATTAAATGAATGGGGCATACAGCAATATTATATCTGTGATATGACATTTACTTTACACTATGACTGAGAACAAACTTAGCTAAGCCTTGGGACCACATAATATCATTGGCATTATAACTTAATGACTGAGGATGTCTTACAGGGGAGGCATCCATGGATCCAGAAAGACCAGACTTTGTTCCCTCATTGTTCACTTATTCAAGGCAGAGTCAGTGCTATCATTTTACCTTACCAAAAGGTGGTAGTATATTTTAATTAATAATTCCTGGTTATTGTTATTTGTTTTGGTTATAGGTTCAATAGGAAAAGCAAGAGGGCAGAAGCTATCAGCAAGTCCTCTCTGGCTGACACATCAAGCTCTCTCACTGCAGCTCAAGGGTCCTCCACTATGAAGCCAACAACAGACTCTCAGCCTCCAGACTGTCAAGAGGAGCTCTGTACCAGTATGAGTTTCACACATGCTTGTTGGTCTAGGGATCCTCCTTTTGTGATAATGCAGAGTCGTGGATAGCTCCATAACGACCTATGCAAGCAATCTGTTGCTTGCATAGTTGCCATAGTAGTTTGAGATTGCATTATTGTCCGTAATCTGGTTTATCTTTATATATATATATATATATATATATATATATATATACACCAGGCCTGAGGAGGACCTGAGCTTGAGGAAGACACACCACCACCAGAGAGGGAGATTTTTTTTTAAATTTATATATATATATATATATATATATATATATATATATATATATATATATATATATATATATATATTATTCCTGATCACAGCTTTTTAGATGGGTATGTGTAATGTGGCCCTTTCAAAAACATGGGAGTCTGACTCCACTCATTAATTAGTCCTTTCACCTCAAGTATGTGGGTGCAGTCCACTGGTCTACTTTTTATCCACCTCTGTATATTTAAATGATCAATGTTGCACTGGATGAAGACCCATGTGTCAAAATGCTGTAAATTATTGATTAATACTAGCAGCATGGTGAATCCTTTTTGGCAAAGATATGAAGTTTTCTCACCATACATACTATCATCTATCTTTCTCAGATGAAGAGGATGCCATGATCCCTCAAGCCATCTACAGTGAACTCAAAGTCCAGCATGACCAGCTTCTAACAGAGTGTGTCAACTTGTGCACAAAATGCAGTGCACTCAAAGAGGAGAATGTGCAGCTGTGGGAGGCAATTGGCAGCAGGTTTTCTTTCAGCTCAATCGGAAACAAAGCTCAACAGTTTCCTTTCTTTACAGGTGTTATCACTATCATTTTTGAGTGGTTGCTATCAAAATTGGAAGACAGTGTAGCAGTGATGCATGGAACTTTGAGCCTGGAAGATCACCTGTTAGTTGTGTTGATGAAACTGTGCTTGGGCATAAGCAATAAGGACACTGCCTTTAGGTTTAAAGTAACAGATACTGTCATCTCCAATATTTTAAGAAACTGGCTCCCTATAATAGCACAGATATTAAAATCAATCAATTCATTCAAACCAATCATCAAATGGCCAATCAGGAGGCTGTTCTTGAAAAAATGCCGAAGTATTTTAAAAGGAAATATGGGCAATGTCAGTCTATCATTGACTGCACTGACATTTTTGTTTATAGACCTAATAATTTTACTGCTCAAGCAAAGACATGGTCAAATTATAAGCATCACCTTACAGTTAAATACATAGTTGGGGAAACACCAGCAGGAGCAATATGTTTTTTGTCACCAGGTTGGGGTAGCCGAGTTTCTGACAAAGAAATAACATCAAAATCAGGAACCTTTGAAATGCTGGAGCCAAAGGATGATATTTTGGCTGATCAAGGGTTTTTGATAAGGGAGGACCTTGCAGCAAACAGAGCTACCCTTCATATCCCACACTTCACAAAAGACAAGAAACAAAGGTTACATTATTGTAACCCTAGTGCTATAAGCACAGGCAGAGGCTGAGGCTACTGGACTCTATGGGTAATGCTCTCCTCCAATCACATGAACACAATCACCCATTTAAATTTGAATGTACATATCCAGCCCATCAAGATGTGCCTACTGATTGTGTGTGTTCCACACAGTATAAAAGACAGCATCTTGCTGCAGCTCACATCTCAAAACCATTTAAGTGGACGGTGTAGGAGTGGCAGGGTCCATAGGCAGAGGGCTCTGTCTGTGCTTATAGAACTAGGGTCAGGTGTACCACAGCTGACACTCACACCACCCTCTTCACAAGTCCTGAGTCGCTCCTGCAAGTATGGACCTTGAATAGGAGCCTGTCATATCCAAGAGATAGAACCTTATGAACAGACAAGGTGTAGACCAAGACGCTGCTGTACCTATGTCCTTGATACTCACCCCACTGAATAAGGCTGTAGATGCTGCTACACCACGTGTGGAGTGCACTCACACCACAGTGGGGGACCCTTACCCACCTGCCTGTAAGCTTGGGAGATGCGTTCACAAAGCCAGCCAGCTAGGCACTTCTTTACCAGCCATTCCCCCTCCATAGCACACAATAGCTGTTCAGTGCACTGGAAGTGGGCCATGCGCTCCACACAACATGCCGATGCATGTACTAGGTAAAATAATGGCAATTTCGCCTCCCTGACGTCCCCATGGAGTGGAGGACAAAACACCTCTAGCTGAATAGTTCTCAACCTAAATTAAGTCCTTATGTTCTTAGGAACAAAGGAGGGATTTCGTCTGAGAGTAGCACTGCTGTGGTCACCACGAAGCAGCAGACAGCTGGGGTGAACAGACAGGGCACACAATTCACTCACTCTCTTAGCTGAGGTCAGTGCAAGCAGCAAAGCTGTCTTGAATGACAATGCCTTTGGAGAGGAGCACTCCAGAGGCTCATAGGGAACACTAACTAGGACCTCGAGCACCCTACAGCAGTTCCCACTGGAGGTCTCTGATAATATTTTATGTAACTTTTATCAATCTTCTATTGAAAGCCTTTTAACATTTTCTTTCATATGCTGGTCCAATGGACTGTCTGTGAAGGACAAGAGTGGTCTTAACAGCATTGTTAAAGTCTGCTCCAAGATCAAGCATCAACAGTAGTTCCCACTGGGGGCAGAGACACATATTACCAGGTGATGTCTCCTAACCCCTTGTAAAAAAATCTTCCACGAGAGAGTGAGTGAAGACAGGTCTGTTGCCAAAGCCCTCATGACAGGAGGAAATCACTGCTGCATACACTTAAACAGTGGAATGAGAAAGCCCCTTTTCCACCAGATACTGTAGAAAGGAGAGCACCTCTCCCAATGCACATGACAGGGGCTCGAATCTCCTTTCCCTGCATCAACGTTGGAATCCCTATCACTTTGCTTTGTAGCAAGCAATAGTGGATCCTGCTCTTGCTGCCTGGATGGTCTGCACCACTTGTGCAGACAGTCCAGCCCGCATCAGCCTGTCCCTCTCGGGAGCCGAGCCTGGAGAGGTTGGCCCAATATGGGCAGCACGCCTATCAAGCCTACCTCCTGGGACAGAGCCCCCCCACACTTGGGGAATTGACCAGGGCTGGGCTGCCAACATCTGGGTCATCTCTGCATACTACCATGGTCCGGTGCTATCAGGATGACTGACAATCACTCTTGTCTGACTCTCTCCAGCAGAGGAAGAATGAGATGAAGAGCAGGACAGGTGTAAAGCAGCCTACTTGGCCATAGTGCATGTGCAAATGCTTCCAACCCCAGGGGTGGATCATATTGCAGCATTAGGGAGAGCCAGAGTGGCCAGTGGGTGTTTTTGACTAGTCAACAAGTCCACTTCCGCTCTCCTGATTTGGCTGAGGCTCACAACAACAGGTTCCTCGGCATCTTCAACAGGGCTGTGGATCAGCCTCCACCTTGCCTGTTGATGTAGGCAACAGTGGTGTGATTGTCTGTCCTCCCTAACCAGAGTAAGGAAGTGTTGGAGAATTAACGAACACCGCTAAGTAGGAGGTCACTCAACTCAGCAGTGTCCCCATCAACAGATGCTATGGGGACCCCCAATAACACAGGTCTTCCTGCACTGATGGGGTAGTGTTCACCAAGTGACGCTTGTGCCTCTTGGGATCCAAGCACAGGCTGGTGTACCACTGTTGCAGGTGGCACATGTGCAGAAGCCCCAGTGGAGCAATTGGATGGCCCAATCCCATGAGCCCCAACACCTGCATGACAGTCAGAGCTGTCACTGCTGCTCCCCATTGCAGTCTGAGGACTGCCTGCTGCAGGGCCATACGTCTTGGTTCCAACAGAACGGCCCACAGACTGACCAAATTGGGTGGAACTCCCAGATACTCCACCTGCTGGCGTGGCTGGGGGGCACTCCTCTTCCAGTTGATGGCAAAACCTAAGTGGGATAGGTGCAGCACCAACTTGGCTGTGTGAAAAATGGCCCATTCTCTGGACCTGGCCAAGACAATGAGGTTGTCTAAGTAACAGAAGACCCTCATGCCCTGGTTGCGCAGTGGCTGCAGTGTTGTGTCCACACACTTCCTGAACATGTGGGGAGCCAAATGGTATCCGGTTCTACTTGTAGGCTATCCCCTGAAAGGCCAAACGCAGGAACTGCCCGTGTTTTGGCACCACCTAGGCGTGGAAATAAGCATCTTTCAGTTCAATGGCGGTGAACCAGTTGCCTGGTGGAACCAGTTCAAGCAATCTCCTGATGGTTAGCATATGGAACATCTTTCTTGTGATACATTGGTTCAGAAAGGAGAGATCCAAAATGGGTCTGAAGCCTCCCATCTTCTTAGGAACCAGGAAGTACACGGAGTAACACCCCTCCTGTCAGTTGTGAGTGGGAATGATTAAGACTGTCTCAGACCTGTTTCAGTAGCAGGTCCTGGATGTCCTCAGAGAGAGAATCAATCTCCTCTTGGGAGGATAGGTTTATCTCCTTGATGCTCAAGAATGGAGGAGGAACACAGCAGAACTGAAGTGAATAACCCAGTCTCAGTGTTTTGTCTATCCACTCCGATGATGCACTGCAGTGATGCCATTCCTTGTAAAACTGTGTCAGTGGATGGGCAACCAGCTGGGTGGCAGCAGCCAGAAAGCTGTGATATTCCCATTTTGCCCTCTTCACCACCAGACCTTCCATAAACAGAAGACTGGCCCATGGGGGGCTGGTATTGAAAGGGCTGAACCAACAGAGTGGTCTGTGAATGTATCACTGTTGGCTGCCTCAACACAGCATTAGATGTTGTGTCAGTGTGCCCATCACCCTCCGTATTTCCCACAGAAGTAACCGCAGGGGAGCAGAACAGACTTGATGTCTTCTCTCCTTGGTCCATGAGTGGGCCTGGGGACATTATTTTCTAAGGAGGAAATAATGTTGCTGGCTGCACTATCATGAAACTGAGCAGTGAGCTGTGTATGCAGGTCCCATGCAAAGCAGGAGACAATGCTGACACTATGCAGACATGAAGTGCCCTCTACCCGGTCAATGTGTGGGTGCCAGGCGTTATTCCTGGGTGAAAATGTAACCCTGCTTGCCACCTCACCTTTGTCCGGGGGATGAGCCGCGCTGGCTGGTCTGATAAATACCAGTACCAGTTAACACAGCGAGAGACAGATCCACTTTTGAGTGTCGCTATGTCCGACGAGATGTTTCTTTCTCACAACATTGCATCCAACGTAACGCTAATGAATGAGCTGAGCGATGAGCTTTTTCCAGCTAGCAGAGCCTGCAGCTGAAAGAGGCAGCCTGCTATCTGCTTCGCTGACAGAGGGGAAAAATGCAAAAATGTCCTTAAAGTGATTTTTTAAGGGCGAAATTATTAGCTATACAATTTCATTAATGATAAATATGACTGAAAATGAAATTGATAGCATCTCAAAGTAAGTTGAGATTAGTCGAACTGGCAACCCAGTGCCACTCACAGAAACGGGAGGAAGTTGTGAAATCAGAGGATGAGATGAGAACTGGCAACCCGGTGACAATAACAGAAACAGGAAAAGACCACCAAATGAGGAGAGTCACTAAATAACTTCAACTGGCAAACCATTGCTGCTGCTGAATGAGGGGATAATGGCTGAGTCAGTGTCTCGCAGTCTGATGCTGGTAATGGAAATACCAGGAAATAGAAACATTAAATTTGGAAAAAAAAAGCATATGACACTGACTCAGACCTTTTCAGACTTTTCTCCCCTAAAAACAAAACTGATGGAGAATAGAGTAAGAAATTGGCAACCCAGTGCCACTCACAGAAACCAGAGGTAAATGGGGGGTGGAATATTTAGAGTCTCGTATTGTGCTGCCAGGAATGACTTTAGATTTATCAGGTAAGAAAAGAGTTGTGAGGTGACTGAGGGATGATGCAAACCTGGCAACCCAGTGCTGGTAGTTTGTTTACTGATAAGTTTGTGAAGAGTGAGGAACTTGAGGCTGATGGAGAAGTTTTGGCTGTTTGCTGCAAGGAAAGTTTTATTTATTCATTTGTTTTTGTAATCTACAGGAAATGGGGATACGTCCAGGTAACTGTTTTTTGTAAACTGAGCGGGGATTGAGACTCGTGGCTCTCTGGATCGTTGTTCGTTTGGAGATTTGACAGAATTATCATGCATCGGATCAGGAACTCTGCCTCTGGATGCAGCAGGTAGTTGAGCTCAGTTCTGGTGAACTTGCCTACTCTGGGAACAAATGGAGGAGCAAGTGGAAGTGCAGGAGAAAGTAGGAAATTGTTTAACTTTCCTGTACGAGTGGCTGCTCTTGTTGGATCTTCTAGGACTGAATGGCAATGGACCAGGACTAAGGAGGCGGTTGGAGGAGATTTGGAGAGGCCTGGTTTATGACGTTGGTTGTAGAGGTTTAGCAAATGTAGATTTACTCTAGCTGGAATGAAGAGCTTCCTGTAGAATTGCCCTGGGGGGTCACAGTTGCGCCAGGCTATGCTCGGTGAAAAGCAAGTGAGTCTTGAGACATTTCAGTAAGCTAATTACTGGTGGTAGCTTGAGCTACAGCATTACCAGATGGGAAATGTTAAAGTATCGTACGAGAGGCTTAATATTATTGTATTTCGAGGAAAATTATTGTATGCAATTCATAACCAAGAGAACAAATATACGTAAATGTGTAATTTCAGAAAACGCATATTTATTAAAATGAACAACTTTTTGATACTGTCTGCAAATCTAGCCACATTATTAAATTAAAAAAAACAATAAAATGCTGATGTAGTTATATGAAGCATGGGCGGGGGTAGTCTTTTGGGAATCTTCAAAGAGGGATGATTTGCTGGAAAGATGTCATATGAGAAGAGATGTGTAAACACAGATGTAGAATTCATATTTTACTATCCTGATCATGTTGGGAAATTAATTAAAATGAGATAGCCGAGACTGATTACAACTACTAATACTAAGTGTCACAAAATAATCAAATTATCATACATTATAGGACTTTTGGCATTATTGATCGTACAACGTACAAAGGGTAAACTTACTGTACAAATATGATAATTACCATACATCTGGCAATGCTGTTGAGCTTGTTTCTGGAATGACTTCTAGAAAGTTAGACTGAGAGTGCATGCACAGAAAGCGAGAACAAACAGGTATGCTGGGCAGGGAGGCCTTCATACACATGACAGTTGGAGGAGTGTTTGAGGTGTGGTCCTGCTCCTGAACTTCAACTCACCACTTTTGGGTTCAGATTAAGGGTGGCAGAATAAAAATATTAAATATAAAAGTGAATATAAAAATATTGATTTAATCATACACCCTTCTTCACCTGAGTTAATGAATCATTATGTTCATGTCTGTACCCCGAGGATAGATATTGTCTGACTGGTCCAGTGCATTGGATGATTAGCACTCTCATTAAGAATGGAGCTGGAGTGTGTAAATCTCAAGAGAAATGGAACATCGAGAGCAGCTGTACATGCAAAATGTGCACCCGTGACACACGACTGCACTGTCCCTCTATGGTGTTTATAGCCTGGCACCCATGTAAAACATTTTAATTCCCTCTGTCACTATGAGCAATCTTTTGCTTTTAAGGCTACATTCACATTATAGGGCATTCAAAATTCAAAATCTATATTCATATCAAAGTTTTTTGATAGTTGGTCATATTTGTCCAAGAATATAACCCACACATCAATCTGACCTGACAGTTGTATCAAAAAGACACACCTGCACAGCGTAAGAATGACAGGGGATGTCACATCCATCCTGCAATCTTCATTGCCCACTGACATGGCAATGTTGATATGAATTTATGTTTGAGCTACAAGATACAGTCACATGTAGGTCACAGGCTTCAGGAACTGAGTCAGTTTTAAAAACAAAAGAATATTGTACTATCAAAATATTGTAATAGCTCACAGAAATACGTGAAATGACCACGACTGTTTAACAACGCATTACGTGGTGGTTGCACGTAATATGTTAAAAATACATGCTGGTACCACAGAAACAATGCCAATGAAAAGTCAATTAGGATCCTTTGTCATGGCAGACACATGAATATGACGCGGAGAAATGACGCAGTTCAGATGATGTCTATATAAGGTGACAAATGTCCATATGAATCCAATAGATGGCCAAAGTAGACTTACGCCTGGGACACACAGCCTACCTCTACTTCAGCAGTGCTTGTGCGTCACTGAACCACTGCGTCTCACAGGCCTGCGGTGTTCACACAGACAGCGTTGCTACTACTGCCAGCTCTATCTTTCTACATGGGTTTGACTTTGATAATGGCCATCAATAATAGAATCTTTCATATCATTTCATTATAAATTTCATTTATATTTAGTTTAGACAGGAAAAGGTTAAGAAGCATGTGCTCAGTTGTGCGAAATGAATAATATTTGAGGTGAAAGCGGCTTTCTTTCTGATGGACATGTTGGGGTCTGGTTGGGGCTACTTATGTGTCAGCCACATACACTCCTCACACAGGGCAGGTTTTTTTTTATTGATTATACTGATTATTCCGCCAGTTAAACCCCCGCTGTCTCCGCTCCAAGTCAAGAAAATCCCTCTAGACGACACCAAGTTCCTCAAATGAGCCAAACACACTCCGACAAACAAACCTCCAAACTAACTGTCAGGAGAGAAACTGACAACAAATAAGGAAAATAACAACATCAAATCTCTGCCTGGAAGCAGGTGAAACGACAGGCAAGAGTCCTGGTTTGAACTAATATCACAGAAAGTGAGCAGGAGTCGAGAAAAGAAGCTCCGTGTGTCACCGACTCTTCGTGCTGGAGATCCCCGCCAGAGAGGCTCCCTGCCCCAGTGTGCACCACGCATGCTGTCCTGCAGTGGTGACACTTCATGCCTTTGACATATTCTACAGATATAGACATTGAAACTAAAGTGAGAAGTGTATTGCTGGTATGATGTCAGTATGACCATCAAGAGATCATTTTCTCTGTCTATTTTTGCTTTTTTCCACGTGTCATGTGGAAAAAATAGGCAAGACCCCAAATCTCTAGATAATGCGCCGCAGTAGCCGCGTGTTAAACTGCTCTAATCTGTCGACATGGGCGCTGGAATGAAAAGCAAGAGGTTCTGCGACACACACGCACTGCTCACACAGGCTGTGAGTCCCGGGTGTTAGCTGCAGGAAACCACTGTTCGCTTCCTGTTTCAAACTGCAAGTGTCACGTTTCCAACTGCCAAGTCAGAACAGTTTTTTAAAACAGTAACTATGATTGTTGTGATGTTTATTGTTGCCATGACAATGAAGATTGCCTAAGTTTCAGGAGTAGTAACTTTAACCCACACCATGTTTCAAGAGATCATTTTAACCCAAATCATGATCTCTCCCTAACCCTAACAAAGTGTTGTTTGTGCGTAAACATAACCAGTCCTTGACCACAGCATTATCACATCATAAAAAGTAATTATTTTTTAACAGTGATTTGTAATCGTTTTGGAAAGCAAAGACAAATGCAGCGTGATCTCACAGAAAAACACAAAATAACCATGACGTCTTAACGCATGTAATTTCTAACACAATATGTGACACCACCACGTAATGTGGTGTTGAGGTTGTGGTCATTTCATGTATTTCTGTGAGATCAGGTTGTAACACCATGTATACCATGAAGCTGTCCTCCCCTTAACAACAGGACCCCACTCAAAATTAAGGCTTTTAACAACAGTCGACTGTACAACTGAATCTGTTCTGCTCATGAAAGGACAAAGGAAACTCTTTTTTTTAACGATTGGACAGTATTGATCGCTGATGTTTTATAGCCAGACGTGCAGCTTAGTCATTGTGTGCTGTTCATTAACATTGACTCGCTCTTCTAAGTAGAGTTCTGAGTCGGATTGAGTGTGTGCACGTTTGATGCAATCTCTCTCTTCTTTTTTTTTTTTTTTTGATGAATGAATAGATGTTTGAAAATAAAGATTACACATTGTGAATGAAAATAATGTATAAAATCTACATACCCACATGCACCGTAAACTTTGTTTAATGCATCTGTGATGTACACTAGATAGGAGGGTTGAATTCATTACAATAATATGAATTTATTAGAATAAAGCACTGGAATTTACACTTTTCTAATGTGATGGGTAATATAATATTTATGACCTAACCTACATTTTTCTTTACCAGCCAGGTAACCAATGTTTACTTGCACAGATACACACTGTGCATAGAGAACAATAGAGAACCATTTGTATGAATTATGATGTTCGCGCTTGACAGAACTTTACATTAACGTCAGTATGTGCATGTGTGGTGTGTGCGTGAGAGGGGAGAGAGAGAGAGAGAGAGAGAGAGAGAGAGAGAGAGTGTGTCTGATAGAGAAAGAGAGAGTGGGAGTGAGGGGAAGTGAGAGAAATCTATCCTGGAAAGTCCTCACATTTTACTGCAAAGAGAGGGAGAGAGAGATGAGAGGAGTGAGGTGATAAAGAGCAAACCTGTGTAGTTAACTGGGACTACTTTGATCTTCTGTGACCTGCTTCAGCACTGACCTCTGCCCCTCTCTGTTAAAACATCCATCATTCACAGCACTGGTCGAGGACAGGGCAACCCCATTTTCCCTCACTTGCACAACTCAGGAACACCTGCTTCGTTACTCAAGTGGAGAAGGGGCAGGTGGAGCTGGACACTGGGGCCGGATATATGTCATGCATTCAGCTGCTTTTCCATAAAAGTGACTTTCCACCCACCAGTGTTTTATACTTTATATTTTGCTTTGCATAATTAGTCTCCTTCTTTGGTTTAGGACAGTACAATGGTATTGCATATTAGTTGACAATTAATATTGTGCAGCACAGTTTGAAAGGAGCATTTGAAAGACTCACAGCACATTTTACACCCACAGTTTCCACATTCACTCATTAATCTCACCATTTAAATCTCACAATGTGTATTGCTGGCAGGAAAGTCAGCATGAATAGAATCATGAGTTCAAGCTTACAGGCCTCAGGCAGTTTGGTTTTACTCAGACTCTAATTTTATTTACATTTATCTACATTATTAAATGCAAAATTTGTGACACAGACTGAAGAGTGGAACATTATTGATCAGTTTGAATGTTAAGCAGTCATGGTTGAAGAGCAAAAAGATGCAAATATGAAAGTTTTGATTTATGTGGCTGGATACTGATGATTATCAAAGGAGGAAGACTACACTTTTTCCCCTTTATTTACAATAGGTTATTATTTTATATTTGTATGTTTATTCTTACAATTTAATGCAATGGAAACCTAAGACATACCTATAAATACTCAAGAATCACCTATAAATAAACCATAATAAATAATCAATTGATGTTTAGTGATAACACAACTGCATTCTGTAAAAAAAAAAAAAAAAAAAAAAATTGAAAAAGAAAGAAAAAAATTGATGATTATTTCCTTAGAATGCTCAACTGGTTTAGGGAGGCTTGTGAACCACTTTATAACTGGTAAAGCCAGCTATTAAATTTTTATCATTTCATGGTTTAGAAATCTTTCTACAGGTTACAAGAACAGGTTGCGTAACAGTAAAAGTGGCCAGTAGGATCATTGGTGTTAAACTGCCTGAGCTGCCTCACATTCGGGCCAAGAGAGTGATTTCAAAGGCTTGAAAGATTTTGAAGTGTCCACTTCATCTCTGGAGAGTTTGAGCTTCTCCCCTCTGGGGCTCCAAAAGGATGAGAAAATACTTTATCTTACATGGAGCTGATGATGATGAGCCCTTCACATGAAAAAAAAAAGACAGGTCATCGGTCATGTGTTGTAATTATAACTCAGTGTTTCCCCTATAATTGTACAGGTCTGGCGGGCCGCCAGGCCAAAAAAATATTTTTTAATGCCAAAAATAACAGCAAATATCCATTCATTCGGAAATCAATAGCGTTTGGGAGCCTCTGTGAAGCGCTGTTCTGAAACGTGAGTTAACATTTGTGTCATTGCTTAGGAAACTCTTGGTAGCTTAGCTTCTTTTAAGGAATAGGGCAGTACGTAATATTTGTGCATGGAAGGTGAGTGAGTGGTTGAGTGAGAGGAAAAGTGACTGAATGCAAACGGAGCAGAGGAAAAGGTTAGCAGTAAGTTGTCAATCAGGCAGTGAATGTACAGTACAGACTACAGTGTGTCAGTTAAAAAATGCTACAGCTTGTCAAGGCCAAGAAAAGTCACGTTTGTTGTTTCCCCAACTGCTGGAAAAGTGAAAGGGGTTAGCCCGAAGTTAGCAACAGTGGGTTAGCCTAACGCTGAACAGAGAAATAGAGAACAAAGAAGTATGTGGCTGCTGAGTCTCCTGACTTTTGCTCAGTGCATGTAACTCCCTGCAGCTAAGTCCACTTTTTGCCATCTACTCAACTATCTAGCCATCCACTCAACCCAGCACCTCCAATTATGGAAATTTGTCACATTATATTGACGTCATTTGAACTGTGTCACTTCTCCGGGTCATAATTACTACTCTTGTCTGTCACTCAAACATAACTATAGGTCATTTTTGCAGGCTGATTTTTCAAGCTATACTGTTGTTTTTCTTTTGAGGACGGGTTGTACTAAAGACACATGCCTAATCTCCAAAATTGGTGCCCATGAGATGATATGCTTGCCTTTAACCTGCTTCATCTTTGACAATTTATCTTGTATATTTTCAGCATTCATGTCTTTCAACACAAGGTTCAGGCGAGCACAACCCTGCTCTTCCTCCCACACACAGCAGAGATTAAAAGAGTGGATGAGGCGAATGGCTGGCCTGTTACAGAACGTCTGTGTTCATCAAAGTAGGCCCTGTTAGATTTCATCTCAGGCTTCTGTGCTCTTTCATCTCAGATCTGCCATACACACTAAGAACTACAACACAATAGCACCTGTCTTCATGAAGTGCAATCATGTCATTTCCTTGCCTCTCAGTCTAAAGGTTACGACTTTTCATTGATTTTGAATGTCATCCTTGAGCAACACAAGAAAACCTTACATGTCAAACTGGAAAAATCCAAGAACTCTCACTCCAATTCCCCTGCTTGCTATATGGTCACACTGTTGTCACAAATTTATTACATTTGAAGTCAAGTTTTAAATTGTAAAAGACTCTTATAAATGCATTATAAATAAAAGTAGTTTTAAAACTTGACAAGAAACAGTGAGTATAGTTAATTGTCACTTTAATTTTGACAGTTTATTGGGTTCTGCATCGCTAAAAGACAAACTACCATATAGTATGCAAAACACAAGGGAGAATACATCTCACTACACTCAATTGTTCATTGGTGAATAATGATGAGATGGAGAATTGAGTCAGGAGACAGCAGACATTAACAATGTAGTTTAAGACGGTTATGTCGAATATTCAGCCCAAAGTAAGGTTCTCTAAAACAACAAAGTGGAGACAGAGGGGATCCTTAAGAGTTGGGACCAAACTCTGGGTGGTTTGACTCAGATTCACCCACTGACCGAAAGATTAATCTTTTTCTAAATCTCCCTGCTTCGTCAACCTCACTCACACTCCAGATAAATCAGTGTGGGTCAGTCTTTAACGAGGGGACAAATGCTAAAGTCTCCCTCCAAACACCATTAACCTGTCTGTGTAAAAAGGACACAGGAAGGAGACCATTGATTGTGCTTTAATCTCTCACTTGCAACCTGCTTTCTAGTAGTTGGCTTCATTGAACTGATGGGCTTGCCTTGAGTTTAAAATTAATCCAGTTGATAAAACACAATGCTTTCTACATATGAGTGCTTTAAAATCAAAGTTGAACATGATAGGCAGGTCAGATGATGTACAGTATACTTCAATGCCAGTGACCCCCCAGAATTACAGAGCAACCCTCAAAATGTAATTGTGAGTGGAACTACAACAGATGGCAAACCAGCTCACAAGTTACTTTCATTATCATAATATCACTATTTGCAATCTGATTCTAGATGTTTCCTCTGAGATAACACTGGATAAAGATGGAAACACTGCCAGCAGATGATATTTTCAGTTATTTTTCTACCTTTCCTACAGCCTGTTTGTGAGTCTGATGACTATAAGGCTGTGATCATATGGGCTTTTTTTTCTCCTGCTCAAATGCAAAGGACAGCTGTGAGTATTACAAGAAAGCGAGAGAGCAAGAAATTAAAGAATACGAGTGGCATTAGGTCATTCTTGTTGCTATGCAACAGAATATTTTGACAGTAAAGTGCAAAGCACCATCTAAATTAAAATGAGCTCCCTAACCTGAATTAAAGGGAAAAAATCTGCCTGCTCTTGAAAGGCAATGATGGACCAATGCTGAAACTGAGGATGTGGATGCATTATATTTTCATGTACAGAGCACAGAGCACCAACCATAATCTGCTGCAAGAGCTGAATAGTGACTATTTTGATGGCTGTTTTTTCATTGATGTGTGGTGCTTTCCTTGGGGCACTTAGCAGAGCAAGGATCCTCCAAGCTTCATTATCACTGCAATGTCATTCTGTATATTGTCTATTAAAGTTGCTACGTCCATTTTGGTTGTGGAACAATGTGGTGGTTAAATGTAAAAAGATGGAACTCGATGAAGCTTATCTACATTTTATTTGGGATCAATGTGGTTTCCCATACATTAGTAATATTGTTCTTATTACTTAAGTATGTAGCATTGTTTTGTCATAGGATTTCATATCACTCAGTGTTACATGACAGACAGGCTCTGCCCTTAGGGTCTAGGAGTTGCTCTGAATAATGATGGGATGCCAGATGGTCTTTGTCAGGCAGGCTTTCTCCTGTGGGTCTGGAGACTGCCCTGTACAACATCATCAGCCTGTCACTGCAAACTGATAGACAGGGAAATAAGATGGAAGGGCAGCAAATAATAAATCATATAGCGTGTAGCCTCAGTGCTTCCTACTGAGCCTCTCTGCTCTGGGGTTGGACCTCACTCATGCTGCATCCTCGGGAAGCAGGTGAGCCCTGTATTCCATCCCCCGCAACCCTATAGAATCTGCCATCTGTCACACACATACCTGTAGAGTCATCTCAGTGGGGGCAGTCGACAGATTGACTAAACTAAACCACAGGTTGGTTTACAGTTTTACATTTTAAAGTGATGGGTGCCATCACTGAACTAACATTGAATAGTTCAGTGATTAGGCTGGATCCGTGAAGATATTGTAGGTCCTCTGCCCTCACAGGTTCAATGACTGCACCTGCCCTTCAATGACTCCACTTTTTTCTTCCTATGGGAAGTGGGAAGCATGCAATGCATACTGTGCTTGTGGTGGCACACTGAATTCCCTGAGGTATCGGACAACTTCATAAAGTTGAATTCAGTAAACTTTATATGCAAATCATGTGTGTCTGACTTCATAAACCATCCATGGTGCCTCTCTAGCAAAACAACTACCAACAGCTCAAAGGAAATGGCAAAGGGAAACATATTGAATTGGTCCCATAGCTCTTATTTCTTTGGAACCAAGAAATAGTCAAGTAGAAATCCCTCTGTCTTCCAAGGGGAACCAATCAAATTGCCTCATAGCGCTGCTTTTGAATCTCACAGGATAATGCATCAACTGTACAATCTCCTGTGGGGTTAAGACAGATTCCTGTAATGACTTCTCACAGAGTTTGTTGGATTTACCTCAAACATAACATAACCTAATTAGTTACAGGCTTTGAGGATCTTTATTGGAACTGGTACTGGCTGGTTAGCCATGCAGTATGTGGCAGTATGGGAGACTGATTTGATTGCCCTGTCATCTACTGACCTATGAAGGTCAGGGCTAGTTTGATAATCAGACTGAATTTCCATTTTGCCTCACTTTATTCCTTTAGCTTGACATCATGTTCATTTTCCCAACCAATTAGTAGCAAGTGAAGTATCTCAGTCCCACTGATGTTATTTTCAGTTGACATGGAATCTGCAATAGCAGTTGCTAGGAGCAGTTCATGTTTTTCACGCCAAAAAAGATAGATGTAGGCTTTATGGTCCCGAAGGAAATTTGTTTTCAAAGCCTGTACATATTCCAAACAGAAACATACAGATAGCCGCACCGCAAACATACCAATATACATAAACACATAACATTCATTCCCCTGCTTATATCCCAACACATATACATGTATCTGCACACACACCCACAGATGATTCTGGATCTATGCACCGTGTCAGTGAAGCAGTTTGTTCAGCACTGCTATGGCAGAAGGGACAAAACTTCTGCCAAAGCAAGCTCTTCTCCATTTTAGGGTGCTGTGTCTACGGCCTGACAGCAGTAGTGTGAAGTGTGGATTGAGGGGGTGATCAGTGTCATTCACTATTTTGAGTGCGAGGCATGTGATGGCTCTGTCATTCATGTCTGAGAGATTGGCTGTAGGGAAGTGGGTGATTTTGGATGCAGCATGTGTGATCCTGCCTGGTTTGTTTTTGTTGGAGATGGTTAACATGGTAAAGAAACAGGGAACAACACAGCAGGATGGGTTGGATTATGCTTTTGATATATTTTGAATTGATTTTGAAATACGCTGATTTAAGAGTTGTCATCTCTGTAAATTGACTTACAGCCATGCCAATCTCATCCACGCTTGTCACTATTTTGTTGGCCATTTTTTCTCTATTTTTAATTTATGTAGGAAGCTAGCTATGCAGGAAGATGACATCCCCATTCTTAATTTTGCCTACAAATATTTCATTGGTTGATTCTTTCTCCAACTGTCTGAAACAGCTATCAGTGGACACAACACCAGACCTATTTGAATCGCTGAACAAATCAGGGATGTTAGCGGTGATTCAGAAGTTTTGGAACCAGGCTATACCAGGGTCCTGTTTGCTTGATGTATACATACACTTATGTGCTGTGTAACCATTGGTGTTATAATACAGTGCTCTCAGAAAAGGATTGCTTGGATACTGCAATGCCACCACTCCTGATAAAAATATGTCAAAGGTCAAATAGTCAACTGCAGGGCACATGATAGGAAAAAGGTGATAAGGTTTGTTGACCCTCTCTGCCACCATTCTGTCCCATCCATACAGGAAGAACTGCCCATGGGAGGTCAGAGATAAAAAGACCACAACTGAATAAAGTCCCCACACATGGCTTGGGTGCTCAGGGATATATACTGTATCTCTCCCAGAAGTGCCAAAACATGGTCCAGATACCAGGCGGAGGAAGCAAAAAGAGGCTAAACTGAAGAGAGTGACTGACAAGTCCCACTTGGATGTGCTTTAGCTGTGTGGAAATATCCAGAATTGTCATTAATAGACCCAAGGTAGAAAGCATGCAGTTAACTCCCATTAAGGAACACAGTCTCTTAATCAAAAAAGATGTGAACAGGTATCCATTCTAATCCAAGTTAAGAAATAATCCAGATAAACTGATGAATCATCAATTTATCTGGATTATTTCTGATATTATTTATGATAAACATTATCAACAAATGACTAATCCTGTTGAATACTGTAACCACTAAAGGCATAATGATCTGTTTAATAGCCAAGGGACTAAATTGTACATATTCTTTATATGCACTGTGTTTAGCCAATTACCCTGCAACACACACACACACACACACACACACACACATACACATTCTTGAAAGACCTCAAACTGTCACAATATCAGCACTGTGGCGTGATCAAGTAATTTCTTAAGGAAGTTGCTCACAGGATTTTTACATTCTGAACTTGACATTAATAATAATGAAGTCCCTGATTAAGTATGTCTTGCTGTGACATGACATTTGCTGGAGATGTGATTATCTTAAATTCAAGGTGACAGCACCACAACAAAAACATGATCCTGATCTACAGCTACAGGCATAATGGGCCTATCTGCCACAGATTGGTTGTGTTGTTTAAACACAGGTTGTGTTTAATTAAACATTCATTAAAAGGTAAGGTATTAAGCATTATTTCTTCATTAATATATTATCATTACTATTATTATATTAATTATTAATATTAATGTATTAGTAAACAGACATCCTTCTCTCCAGCCTCGTCCTCCAGCTCTTCCTGGCAATTCCCAATGCGTTCCCAGGACAGATAGGATATAGGACCCCGACCTCAGCCTGTTCTTGGTCTGCCTGAAATACCTTTACGTGCCTCATCTGTCTCTTAACACAAAGGAGCAGCGGTTCAATTCTGAGCTCCCTAAGGATATCTGAGCTTTTCACCTTGTCCCTGAGGGTGAGGTGTCCCCAGACACCCCGCAAAGGAAATGTATTTTGGCTGCTTGAATCTGCAATCTCATTCTTTCAGTAACTACCCAAAGCTCATGAAAACAGGTGAGGGTTGGAACATATACTGAGAGTCTCACGTTCAAGCTCCCTCTTCCCCATTGTGGACAGGTATACCAGCATCCTGTGGATAGCACACCACTCTGCCCAATATACTTGAACTCCTTTATTAGAGGTAGCAATTTAATCCCAAGCACACTTGAAGGTGGGAGACCTTTAACGCAGCTGTTTCGCATTTGGCTGCAAAACATCCTAGTGCATACTGTAGGTCATAATCTTGTGGAGCTGCATTGTTGGCAAAAGAGCATAGATCTTATGCACAGGTTATAAGTTTGGTTATGTTACCTCAAGATTTGCATTTTAAGATTTTAAATATGACTGCACTCTAATCATTAGGTGCCACAAGCTGTATAAATAACCCTTTTGAATGAGACAAAAATAACGCTTTTCACACAGCTTTTTTTGCTTAAACAATTTGAGGAAAGTGAATATAATGAATCTGGTTTCACAAAATATTAACATTCACACATTTAACAATTCAACTGTATCTTTCCCTAGATTCTTGGTATCCCCCTGAATTCAAATTACCTATTTGAATCATTAGCAGACTCATTACAGAGCACATTTTCATGTACTCTCCGATGAGAACACAGATATACAGCAATTTAAAATCAGTGTATTTTAAAAAGGATTACAAATTTGCTTGTCTCACTATTCAGGCAAAGTCATTTTAATTAACTTGAAACAACTAATTTATTGCAATTCAGTTGCAATTTAACCTCAAGAACAACAGTGATACAATCTAGAAGTCTAGAAGCTGACGGAGTTGTCCCAGTTACAAGGCCTAGTTTTCTCCGAGGCTTCATGCTCTAAAATCATTGAGTCAGGAAATATTTCACAAGTACTGTTAATGTGCAAGAATTGTGAATAAGTTAACAGCAGGAGGAGGCTTATGACACAGTGATTTTGGTCTGCTAAACAGATTGTTCAGCACTCAACGATGTAAAAGGAGCCTATATCACATCTTATTAATCCCCGATTAGTTCTTCAATTCAGGCTGTCATGGGTTTAATGTCTCAGCAGTAAGCTGGAAAATTATTGTCTAGACATTGTCAATAAGTTTAAGTCTCTCTTGAGCAGTTGTTTTGACAAATAATACAGAAACACAATCATCTCTACAAAGATAAAGTTAATGAAATAAGAGGAAGAAGTCAAAATTCAATACTGAGTCTCTGACTTTCCTCTAAGTTTCTTATGAATTGGCACATAAAGAACAATTACATTTTTCCAATAGACATCAACACAAATGTTTGACTTTTGTGGTGTGCACTCATACACATACATACACACACACTGGTTGATTTTAAGGTGAGCAACAACCTCATTCAAGCCAACACATTTGACAAATCCATGAGTTTTTCAGTTATTTTTCTCTGGACATAAAGTGACAAAGAAAATGTGTGAAGTAAAATCAATGATAAGTTTTTGTAAAATCCTATGCCAACATTATTTTTTTAGCCATGGCACATGGCTCCAAGGATGGCAATGTTGGTCAGACTGGCACAATATTTTTTTTCTTTTACAGAGATTTATGGCTCTCATGATGATGAATCCTGATGACTTTAATGAGCCCCTTATTTTTGGTTTTGAGTGAAACATTTCAACAACTATTGGATGGATTTTCATGAAGACATCCATGTTCCCTTCAGAATTAATTTTAATAACTTTGGTGAACCCCTGAATTTTCATTAAGCACTATCAGCTCAAAATTTTTAATTTGTCCAATAGTGGTTTATGACCAGCTACCTGCATAACTAATAACACTTGCATCAGACTCAGCAGGACTTTGTTTATCTGTTGTGCTAATTGGCAATTTTGTATTTTTTTTCCTTTTTTAACATACTAAAATAAAATGGTGGACATAAACATTATACTGTACATGCTAAACATAAGCAAGCTGTTATTGTCATTGTGTGTTGCGATGTTACCATTAGCATTGAAAGCACTGCTACACCGTAGTACAGCCTCACATTGCAGCTAGCATGGCTTTAGAGTCTTCTATAGCCAAAACCGGTGGGGTTAGGGTAAGGGTCATGGTTATGACAGATAGATATAACTATGGTTATGGTTAGACAACTAAAATGTTAAGGTCATTAAATCATTTGGGTTAGGATGGGGTAAGATCATGCAGCCCTGTGACTAGACGCTAACTCTGGTCTTTCGCAAGAAATTTGAATGAGCTACACATCCATCCACCACACAGACCTCCACACATTTACTGTTCAACTCTCTTCATAAATGGCATACTACTTTCTGCATTGGCATTGAATGTTGGGCCTAGACATACACACAGAACCGACCTGCGGATTTGTCCAATTCAAGCACAATTCTCATGATACTGGGCTGGGTTTCAATGCCTTTTTTCTATAGCTGATTCAAGTACAAGTTTTTCTTTTTTGGTCTTTTGTGCTTCGTCACCACACACTCTGTGGGCCTGGCAGAGGTGAAGGGACCTGGGATTGCACACACACACACACACACACACACACACACACACACACACACATCCCATGCATGCACAGACTGTAAATGGATTTATGCACAGTATTAAAAAGCTAATAAGTCAGACAAAGCTGCACACCAGTGCACACGGCTGAACAAAGAGACTCACTTGAATGGGCTAATATTCAATCATTTCCTGTCATTTTGATAAGTTTGGAAAACACTGCTGTAATAGCCTTTTCAACATATTTCTTCACACCGTTTGCACAAGCAATCTCTGGAATTAATAGAGAAACAGGCACAGCTGTTCCCTCTTTTGTGGTTGGGCATCATAGATTAAACCTCCAAACAGTATTATTCACAATGAATGACATACT
Organism: Thunnus maccoyii; assembly: GCF_910596095.1. Taxonomy (NCBI): domain Eukaryota; kingdom Metazoa; phylum Chordata; class Actinopteri; order Scombriformes; family Scombridae; genus Thunnus; species Thunnus maccoyii. The sequence goes on from NC_056551.1 coordinate 7,919,658, forward strand.
TTCACCTCAGATATGTGTTTTCAGTTTGAAAAAAAAAATACAATAAAGTTATCAGAACCAAGTTAAATATATAGCTTATGTTGGCCAGTGTGAAACGAAATGGTATGATTTCAAAAGAACACATACATTTCAGATGAAAATCCAGAAGGCATTGTTTTAAAAACATAGATATAGTACAGAAATATTTTTTAAATGTCTAAGAATACCTTTACTTTCACAACAGCAACAATTTTTATCTTGATGTTTCACAGAAGTGGAAGAATGGCAAAACATTTTGATGCACAATCCAAATGAACTTAAATGCCAAAACATTACATTTTTGTATAACTGTAAAAGTTCGTGACCTCTGAGTTTTGGACAATTGAACAAATCATATTATTACAGCACCACATGTATGCAAAATGGCAAAAATTTGTAACAGACATCAAATTAACTTCAAGTATAAAACATGTCTGAAATGAACTGTTTCTCAGGTCTAGCATGGATGCGTTTGCATGTGCCAAATTCGTCATGATTCACCATACAAATATGTAACTGTATGCAAAATATTTGGGATAAAGTGGACAGAGTGGCGAAAAATATGCAGCAAAAATGAGAAGATCTTTGGAATTAGCAGATATTGTACAGGTATGTATATATGCTTGGCTTGTGCTGATAAATGTACCTTGAAATAAGGAGTCATAGTTTAGGTGTTATGAAGTATGACTTAAGTGCTTTTCCAAAGCTGTAAAGCTCTAGAAACAGACAAGGAGCCAAAAAAACAACATTTTAATTTGGTAAATTTAGCATGTCTTCTGAATTAGATGAGGCTCAATCCATTTTTTCTTTGTGCTCATATAAGAAAAGACCAAAGACTTTTCTCAGATTGATTATTCTTTTTTTTTTTTTTCAATTAAAGTGAGGAACCTGCAGGAGACATGAGCTGAGTGAACTGATGAAAAAAAAAAGCTTCATAGGTCTGACTGTGAAAACTAACGCTGGCAGTAATCACTTCTCAATATCTTGCCCATCAATGTCTTCGTGTTATCTTCATTGGCCTATGATGTAATCGCTTTCTTCTTTGTGCTCTCAGGCTGATAAATTGGGTTGTCACTATAGGGGAGCAGTGCAGCTATGACTAGAGAAGGAAGCCAAATGAATTAAAATTTGAACAGCCCATATACTTAATAGGGCTTTTTACCCAAAGTCATTGAATATTTCTAAAAAGATACAATGCAGATGGTACCTGGATTCCATATAAAAATATGTGGTACGACAAATGGAAATAGAAAGTAATTTGGATTTTGATAATATTGTATTTGTGTGATTCACATATTTTATGCTTAAGAAATTGAGTGTTCTACAATCTAAATAAAGATTTAGCCCACATATTGTACTTTTAATGCATAAATTACAAAAACGGAGTGAAGTTGCAGCTGTATGCATTTACTTTCATAGTTTTGGTAGCAGAATGTTAATGTGAACATGAGGCAAGAGACTGAGGTAGCTAAAAGAAACTTTACTGGGAACTGAAAAGTAATGAAAAACATGGTAGCAGACAAGTATAGAACAGCTAGGCAGGCAGGAAAAAACAGACAAAGCAACAAACAATATGCCAGAAAGCACAGGTGAATGCCCTATATATTAGCCTTATACATTTCAGCAACAAGGAAGTGCTCCAACTCTGTTGTTTTGTCTTTTAACTATTTGTCTACATTGGCAGAAGGAATGTTTTGCATTGCATTTGCTGCTTGCGAGCTCCTGCACCTGCATTTTTCTAAATATCTGACCAGTTTCACAATATAACAGACAGCATTAAGAACTGCCATCGCTTGAACAGAGACTTTCTTTAGCAACTATTTACATAGCAGTGATAACTAGATCAGTTCTCCCCTACAGTGCCAGGATCAGCTGTTATGTCATGTTATTGGTGACTGAACAGAATGTATTGGTATCTGTGTTTTCTTTTAAATGTACATAACCAGTATATAATAATATATAACAGTTATTGCCTGAGTGTGGTCTTTCGGAACATATGCAAAGAAAGTTATTTCTTCACCCAAAACACAGTACAGCACAGTAGATTTGATTTCTAATGTAGTTACTACCATACTACACAATCCAGTTTTCCATGATGTGGACTTAGAAGCTTCGTCAACATAAAAACATCTGTCTATTGCTGCAAAACAAAGTAAGTTAGTTGAGCTTGTTGTAAGTTAGTAACGGCCAAAGATTGTCTTTCTACTCCGATATCAGCAATGGGTGTAGTGGTGTCAGGTCATATGACCTTCACAAAAATGTGGACATGTGTTGCCAACTTTGAAAAATTTATAGCAAGATTTGTGAACCTATCAAGACAGAGAATTTTGACTTGTACTTTGAGACCATCCTCCCAAGAAAAAAGACAGGATCAGTCCTAAAAGTGCCCCAAACAATTACACTTTGACATCGGAAACCACTGTTTGTTTCCACTTTTCAACCACAAGTCAACCACGATTGTCCCCTAACCTTAACTGAATGGTTGTTATTGTAATCATGATGATAAAGGTCATCTATCCTTAAGGAAGCAATGACTTTATCCCATACCACAATGTTTCCTTAACCAAGTCCAAACCATGATCTTTTTTTGAAACCTAACCAACACCAAAGTGTTTTTGTGCCTAAACCTAACCAAACTTAAAGCATTGTCACATCATAAAACTTTCAGCAGTGGATTGTAACTGTTTTGGAAAGCACAGACAAATAATGTTGTCATGGCGATTACAACAGTGGCGTCAGATCAGAAAACGCTTCAATATTCTCGTGTGCATGGTGAGACAACCTATTTTGTCATTTAAGTTGGAGGACTTGTTGTGTATTTTCTATAGCCAATAATAGCAAGCGGAAGTGGGTGGGCTGCATGAGGTCAATAGACTATACAGAGACTAATGATCTGGTGAGGTGCAGCTGATGAGGCAGGCAGCAGGTCACCTGGCTGATGAGGAAATCAGCAACAGCTGAGCTAATTACCAAAAGGCCTTTTACATAGAAGACATTTTGACATGTGACAGTACAGGTGTAAATGATGAAATTAATGATGCTGAACGCCATTTAGCTTCTTCAGTTTCAGGGTCATGGTATTGTGCATGGTGGCTCACTGTCACACTGTCATGGCTTACTTGAACCCCTGAATAGAAAATATTGTTAATGTTATCAGTAGCACCTGTGCTTTTCCTGCTACAAAAAATGACTTTTGTATCCATGAAATGCACTCGAAACCCACTTTGAATTAGTATATACTATGGATATTTAAGAGTGTTTCTACGAACGTTCCTAAGTTTCTACACACGTTTCCCAAAGCATCATGCACATGCTGTTAAGAGCTTCTTAACGTCAGCTGTCCGTGGTGCTGAAGGTGATGCTGAATACATTTTAAAGTAACTTTGCATAACTGTCTGTAAGCCGTGCTATATAATGAAAATACGCACATCATAATGAGTGAGTTTTGTAAACTACACAAATAAATGTTTTATACTTAGAATTCAGTTTTCAGTGTGAAAACAAAGCTTGATGTGCTGTTAACAGTCTACAGTCTTTGTAATTCATGTTACTGTCACTGGGTGAACGCTGGTTTGAGAGAGTGAACTTTGATTCATTTAGCTGCTGCTCAAGGCAGACATTACTCTGAAGATCATATTAAAACTAAAATGAAGCAGTGGAAGTTCCTATATGTGATATATATGATTATTCACTCTGTCATCATTTGTATTAGACTTATTCTAAGTAAGTGTGAGACAAACAATGTACACACCATAAATAGAAGAAAGAAAAGAGAAGATACAGAAATGAAAAATATACCACTAGGGAAGTGGCATTTCAGCCAGAAGATATGAATATATTATGAAGAAGAAGGAGAGGAAGAAGATGACAACACAAACTGGCAAATCAATTGTTGAATTAATTTTTGTGTATTGGTTTAGTTTTATTTTCTAATTTAAACATCAGCGTCACTCATTTTACATCAAATGTCACTTAACAAAGAGCATCAGTGTTCACGAAAAAAAGTATAGACTTGAAAATGTACAAAACCAATGAGAACTTAAATAAAACACATATTTTTTTATTCCTCCTGCAAGTTGCAGAGCTTCTTAAGATACTCTTAGCCTCCTACGAGTGGGTAGGGTTCACTTGTTAATCTACAATCATTTCTAAGAGTGTCCTCAGTTACAATCCTTTTGGGAAACACCTCTTAAGCTTAAGAAGGTTCATAAGATGGATTTTATGATCGCCTTAGCCTTAAACATGCGTTAAAGTGGGTCGGAATGATCTGTGTTCCGGCACCTTCCATTAATAAGTTAATAAATCTGATTGGCAGTTTCATACATAATAATGTCAACAAATTCATTTTTCATGTGCTTCAGCCTGGCGTTCCTTCCAGCTGATGTCATCGAGGTTCTCATTAAACAAATCAGAGAGTAATGTCACCCCACAGCCCTGACCCCACACCCAACACACATTCCGTTCTCATTGCTTCCCTTCAGTGGGTTCATGCGTGCAGATGTTGATAAACTTGCAGTTGTGGTGCTTCAGCATCTAGCTAGCTACAGAAGGGGAGTGAGCCTAAATGGAGTTGCTTTTTTCTGAAGTGGTAAGTAATTTCAAACGCAACGTTTCAAACAGAGCTCAACAAATATCACCAAACACACAAGCTGTTTTATGTGCAACTTGGCCATCTGTCTTGCTAGCTACCAGTGTGGTTCCTGACTGACATCGCAAGCAGTGCTGGCCAGGGAGATAGCCGGGGCACACTTATCACCCCGACCGATGGGGCGATAGTGATGACTATCAGGAATCTCCTACAAGCGCCCTCCTCCGCTGGTCTGTCTGAGCTTGGTGTTGTGGGGAGGCACTCAAATCCAAATTTGAGCGATTAGAAAATACATTATTAACATTAATGTGTGATAATGATAAAAAACTTAAAGCATGCATAAGTAATGCCATACAGATTTTTAGATTTTTTTTTTTTTTTAAATCAGACAGTGGATATATACATGATGTGTTGCTGAAGTTATCTGGTTAATTTAAATGCAGCACAGCACACAGCACACAGAGTAGCAGCAGCAGCAGCACAGCCCAGAGCCACAGCAAGAAATGGCCACTTAAAAGAAGGTCATCTGATCACATAGCCTGTCCACAAAGAAAACAAGTCCACTGGAGCTGACAGTACAAATCAATTTGGGAGTTATTTTGAGATGAGTATTTTTTCCCCACTTCACTGCTGCACTGGATCTTAGGGTTCCCCTGCCTACTAAATCCCACTTTAACCCCTGGCCTTAAGACGCTTTTTTGGGAAACAAGACCCAAGAAGAGGATGGGAGATTCAGCCATAAGGAGGGTTTTCTGCATGGTGGAGGAACAGGAGTAGGCTCTGTGGATGAGGGAAGGACACCTGAGAGACAGAGAGCACTGGGAGTCCTGGAGGAGACAGACAGAGCCACAGGGAAGACAAAGGACTAGACAGCACAACCTTGCCAAAACCAAGCAGCCTGGGAACTGCAGAGATGAACAATCTGGACACGCAGGGAGAGAACGTACACCGGAGGAACGAGAAGGTAGAAACTCAGGAGGAGAATCACAGGGCTCAGAGACAACAAAAAAAAAAGCAAACAAAAAAAACCAAAAAATAATCTCAGGCAGAGACTCAAGGTCTTTAATTTCTAAAGAATGTTTGGAGAAACGTGTCTCTGATCAAGTTTAACATTTACTTTTGTGCGATATTCAAATGCCTTCCAGGCCTTCATCAGTAACCATTCTCAATGGCATTTCACTTTGTGACTGGCATTTTTATCAGTAGAATAATATGCAGATTAGGTTTTAGAAACAATGAAAAAAAAAACATTTTCTACAAATCTGAATGCACAATACATTGTATCATTGTGGTTGTGATGCTACACTGGATGCAGACATCAGCAGTAACTGCAGACAGGTCTGATACTTCCGGGCATTTCTGGCCTGCAGTGTGAGTTTCAGCGGCTTGGTGTTTTGTAGAAATAATACCCTCTCGGTACTGGTGAACATCTCTTTGATACATGATGTTTTTACGGTTGCAACAACATGGGCATAATATGAAAAATGTTCTTCAGTTATACCAAGTGACATTGCTATGCTGCTAAGTAATGTGCCAAGATTTTCTATTTGCAATGATGTGCAGTTGAGTGGTGAGGGTATACTGCCAACAGAAAACAAACTGAACCGATTGTTACACTTACAATTGTGTTTCCGAAGTTATCCTAGCATGTGTACATTTTAGCTTTTAGTCAAATAGATGCGTAGAATTTTTCAACATTATCATATCGCTGAGTGACATTTATAGTGTTTTTGACACTTTTGCTTACTCCAGTCTGTTTGTGTGCTGGAAGAAAAGTTTCCCCTGTTGTGATCTTTCCCAAATGTTCTTAATATTTGTTTTGAGAGGTTTTGTTGTTGTTTTTTTTAATTGGGCTTGTGAAACCATATGAGCAACCTTGTCTTGTAAAAAATGACTAATACTCATGGCGTTCTTGATGTCCAAAACACAACAGCAGACCCAAAAAATTTTAACATACAGCGAAACAGCTGTAGCTCAGGAGGTGGAGTTGGTCATCCACTAACCACAGGATTGGCAGTTTGATCCCCACCTCCTCCTGTCCACAGGACTGCAAAAGCCACCGAAACCATATAAACCATACTAACAGTGCTTGCTCTGAACTATACATGACAGCTTGAACCAGTGACAGACTGAATATACTACTGAACAAAGGACAGAATCTGCACTGAATTCACTCAGTGATGTACATATTGAGGTGCCTTTTGAATAGTGATGCGACCATTCAAGGGAAAAAAAAGAACAAATTACACAGTGACTATATATCTTTGCACTGAACTGAATATCAGCAAAGTAATCTGTAATTTACACCTCTAGTTGTTATGACACTATAAGTAGAACTGAAGGCTGCAGAAATTAACTTGATTTGACTTTTAACACAAGCCGTAAAACCCACAACACAAGCTACATAACCTATTGATGTTACACCTTATCACCACCCCCCACCATAGGTCTAGTATTGTCTAACACATTGGCTTCCCTCACACATTCAACTCAGTCTCCATGCCAGCTGGAACCTAAATATAGATAGATGTCTGGGCACCAGACGCCTATGTGTCAGTTACAAAACATGCTATTATTAACACCAAGCTGCACATGATCTTTTATTTTTATTTATTCATTTTTCACTCTGAAATAACTGAATATTTTTTCCAGACGATTCTGGGTTGGATTTGCACTGTGGCATTGGGTAGCAGCTCCCCCCACAGGGGTTTGGCCACCCAACTGCCACCATACTCACCCAACTCTTGAAAATATGCACATTTTCTTTTAGCTCATTGTACTGCATAAGCTCCTACAATAAGCAAAAGTATGGATAAAATCTGTAGCTCATGGTCCCCCCCTGCCACCAGCAGTCCATACACCTCCAGACATATGCACAACTCTACTGCCAGAACCATTTTCTCCCAATGCCCTCAGAGCATACAGCAAGTAAAACAATTGATGAAACAGTGGTAGCCTATACTTGCTGAGTCTGTGCAAGGGTCAACCTAAATCAAGACAGCAATGAATGCATTTTAATTGACAATATTAGCTTGAGTGAGCTTTCTTGCTGCAATGAAATCTGTGTATTTGTCACTTGACTTGTAGTGAGCAAGTCATCCTGAAAACATAATTTCAATTGTAAATCATTTTAGAACAGCTGTTGACAAATGCAGTAAACATTGCAATCAATATCAGCTGATAATCCTCATTGGTCTAACACACTGGTGCATTTGCATGGTTTACACCTTTTTTTTATTTTTAAAGATGTTGGCATTGGAGTAGCACCCAGTAATTGCTCATTGTCACATTTGTGTCCAACACTGCATCTCTTTCATTCTCCTGCAGAGATAGCATGTAGCTGAATTGAGAAAATTATTAGACAACCCACAGTACAGTGTCATCAACTCAGTCAAAGCTGCTACTCCATCAATGTCATTGTTGTTTATTATTCTGCTGCATTGCGTCTCACTTATGTGCAGTGCCCCATCCTGCTATAGACTCATCTCACAACTACAATCTCTGAGCCAGTGAGAACATTTTGAACTTTCAGCTTTTCACATAACAGGCCGACACTGCGTTTTATTGACTCCCTAAAACTCAACAAACAAGCTTCACAAGTGGTTTCTGACACAGAGGTCACATTTCCTGGTGCAACTGGGGAATTAATTTTAAATTGTAAAAGAAAAAAAAAATGATGCTACCCCCTCGGCAACACACAGCATCAGAGAATGTTCTCCCTGGTGTGAAACAGAAACAGAAAAGCAGCAGCAGGCTTGATTAAGGCAGCAGCGGGAGATTTTCTCTCCTGAAATTTACTCAAAGTTCTTTGTTGATCCTCTATCACACATCTGCTAAAAGGTCAGATCAGTCTCAGCATCAGTGTCACAGCTGAATTACTGGTGTAACCAGCTACTTGCTAACAATCAAGCTTGGATTTCATGCCAGTAATCATCCATACTGCATTTCTGTTCAACATCTTGAATATGTTCCGTACATTGACTTGCTATGGTTGCCTGCAGGTTAACTATCCATTTAATTTCGAGCGGTTGTTAAACTGAGGATCTTTGAAGGGACACTTGTCAGCCAATCCGTAAGAAGTATTATCTGTGGCGATGTGACAAGTTGATGTAGTCCTGGCTCTATGTATTTAATGGTCAGTGCATCCACTAACTAATGTCAGATTTGTCAGCATTGGTCATATAATAAATGTATAGAGCATCTTTTTGCATGATGTTACTATTTGATAGATGAATAGTAATTAAATTTGATGATATTGAAATATTTTATGTAAATCTGTGCATGTATGTTTTCTGTTAGGCATTACACAAGAATCCTCAGGGACATTGCCATTATAACAACCATGCAGTTTAATTGAAAAGATAATAGGACAATTAGCTCTAGATAATATAGTTCTGATCTGTGGTTTTCTCATTGCTGAAAATAACTGAATGAAATACAGATTCTTCCAAGAACACAAAAAATAAAACTATTTATGATACAATATTTAACAGCATTCTTAGCTGATTTGTAGGTGTTTTCAAGTGCAGGGTCTCAAGTGTAGGAATATGTGATGCCAGTGCACAGAGAGAAAAGCAACATTGAGGATATTCAGTTCCATAATTCAAAGAAAAGATGTTTTTTTTTTCTTTTCTTTCCTTTGTACAGTAATAAGATCCCCATTATGCTGAAGGCGGGAGGAAGCTTCTCAGCTGCCTTTCTACTGTATCAGACATCATGAATCATTTCCTATTCTACCAAAAGACTGCTTTGAGCTGACTTCTGTGAGCTGGGTTGAACCTCAAACACTAGTTATTTGAAATAATGGAAGAATATCAGTGAAATATGCACTTATGCCATATATTCTTTTCTGTTTTTGGTATTATTAGATATATTTAACAAGCCGCATAATTGCTGTATATATGAAATTGAGAAGCACTATGTGAATTTTTTGTTGTTATAAGCCTCATTAAATGAACTCAGATACAATAACTTATGATTAAGTTTGAGTCGTATTTTCTTAACCTTGAAATAACTGTGTATTTTATAATATAATATATTTTATATTCAAAAGCTTTGAATTATATGTGACAAACATCTTGCATGATAAAATGTTATATTTCATGAATAATCTTTAAATCTCAAACCATGAATGAAAGTATAACCTCATGTCTGAGGTTTTTCAAGACTCAGTGGAAAACTTGCTCCAGGCCCGGACAGCTCACATTTACCTTCTAATTTCAAGCTGTGCTTCACAGTTCATTGTATTTCTGTCTGCCTGCTGTCTGGGAAGTAGCAAGCTCATCTAGTATTTTCCTCTTTAGAAAACTACATGGAATGGATTCTGTCACAGCAAGTGCTGACTTCATTTTTCACACAAAGAGAATAGTCGAGCAGCTTGAGGATGATAGTGTTAACATGTGCCTGAGCACTTGTTTATCAATGCTATCCACGTATGTCTACATAATCACTATGTTATTTTATAGGTGCAACAATTGTACTAGTTAATACTTTCCACTGTGTGTTTTAGATTTATAGTGTTCAAGCTTTGGGGGACAACTCTGAAGAATGTTGCTGTCCTGCAGCTGTTGTACCATCTCAGAGACACTAATTACACCCATTTTCACTGGACATGTTCCCATTGCTGTCTCCTCAGATAGAGCAGTGTTGTGTTTCTCTTTGGCCTGAGACAGATTCTCAAGTGAGGGCATAGTTAGGGTAAAGGATGAGAGAGGAGACACAGTGAGAGAAAAGGAGAAAGGAGAGAAAGAAAACAAAATCAGTAGAAATAAATGTGAGTCTGTGATAAATACTGTTGTGAAATCTTTAAAATTTGTGTCCCTTTAATGATGGCATGTCGCCAACTCGTTTCACACTGTCTATTTCTGGCAATTGGCCTCGTAATTTACTAGTGCCTAAGAGCTGGAGAAAATCTGTTGTTTTTGTCAGAGTTTTTCTGCCTTGAAATGATTCGTACATCAAGTTCCACCTTAAAAAGTTAAGTTGAAAGTTTGGTCTAAATCTGCCAGATGGCAAGACTATAACAGGCGAGTTTAGTCTTGCACCAATGATTCATAAAATATTATTTTTCCTAAGAATTTTGTCTCATTATGAAACCATACTAATTCCCATTTTTCTGTTTAATTTTAGGATATTTGAAATACAAATTAATTTAGTCATTCTTACAGTTATAGTAGTTGCAATGGATATAGGAGCAGAAATAGCAGTAATAACACTGATAATTTCTTTAACTTAATCTAACCAGGCAAATATCATAAAAACACATTCTCTTTGTAACAATTACATCAGGTGATCAGGTGCAATAACAGCTGTAACAAAACAGAACAACTTCAATATTAAAAAAAAAAAAAAAAAAAAAGAATAATCAATTGTTGTATTTAACCTGTGAAATCTGGTAGTGGGGCTTGTTGCTCACAATTTCAAATTCCAGCAGCAGCCAGAACGTCCCCAACGAAATGTTCTTGCAAAAAACATTGGATTCCTCACCTTGCTGCACATGCCAAGTTTTCAAATTGGTACATGCAGTATGTGTGTTTCTAAATGAATTCTACAAAAGTGACAAATCCTAATTATTCTCGGTGTGTAATTTATTGATTACACTCCTAAATTCCTAAGCATTATCCACTTCCTCTCGAGCCAATCTGGTCCCTCGGAATTCAGCACAATTTAAATTATTCAGTGTGGTTAATTGAGGGCAGGAAATGCTCAAAATCTCTAGATGGCCTGAGGCTACAGTATATGTAAGGTGGCCATGGCTAAATGCAGCGACATCAAAGCACAGAACTCCCTCCAAAATAGAACATTGTTCTGTATATTTGGCAGCTTCAAACCCAAAACTGTTTACATCCTTTGGGCAGAATCATGTGAAAATGGTTGTGGAATACACAGTACAGTAAATTGCATATTAGTAACGCAGCCCAAATCCCTCTCTGTGAACCACATAATGAGGTAGCCTACTCCTCAGCTGTGACAAACCTCCTTCTCTTTTTTTTATATTACTTGAGTCTTGATCATAACCTGCCACACTGATGATTTTATGTGGCTCTTTTCTCCTCTTTGCTCACTGAGGTGTTTGACGATGTGATGAGCACCATGAGAAGAGTGGGAAAGCTGCCAGTCTTTTTGATGTCAGGGAGATGCTAGCGTGTGGAGGTGCATTAGCAGAACAGCATCTAAATTCACAAAGGCAGCTTACTGTTTAAGGGCATGAGGATGGTGCACTCTTCCTTATAATTCTGCTTCTGTCTGTTTTTTGGACCTTAAGGGCCACAGAGCCACTTCTTTTCTTATCATTACTAAACAATATGGAGTGGAGTTCTTGTTAGCATGCAAATACATCTCTTCTGTTAGGATTTATTGGATTTTTAAAAGTGATACTTGTTCTTTATTAAAATTCAAACCAGAAGAAAGAAGTTTAGTATACAGACTGTTTGGGTTTTTATAATAACTCTGTTTAAATAAAGTTTAGTAAGTGATTATATTCATATTGGATAATGCTGAACCCCCATGATTTGCATCCGATGCTGTAGCAGACATGTAGTGAATTTGACTTTCATGCAGGGGACCAAAGCTTGTCACAGACCTGCAATTAAAATTTGAACTTTTTATTAATCATAACCATAATCTTTCCTTAACCTCTGTTTAGTTGCCTAACCCTAACTATACCTTAACCATAATTTACCTGCCATGAGCATGATCTTTCACTAACCTTAACCATACCATAGCTGCCATGCACAGATATTATAAAATGCGTGATTTTTTAAAAATTTTGGCATTGGACGTAGGGATAGGATTTAAGAAAGACACGGGTGATTCCACAGATGTTGGGGATTGGAAATACATTTCTTCCTGCAATCAGCCTTTGACAATAGGCTCTCTGGTTCAATTTTTTTTTTCATTAAGCCTCACCTCTTTGTTCTCTCGCCTGGGAGGAATGCGCAAACTTGGTGCATCAGGTTCTAAGCCAGTCAGTTTTGATTGAGGCTGATAGTTACATCTACATTTCACCGGCATAGTGCCAATTAGTGCTGATTAATACAGTTAAATATTAGAGTTTACTCTCCATTTTACGAAATGGAACATGCCGCTTGTGCAAACCTGGACACATGGCTACCATGGCGCCACACGTTCTAACATCATGGTAGATAATTAGCCTTCATCATTCACATGACGGCATATGGCTTAAATGGATACAAATTATACAGATTGAAATGAATTTTCCTCTGTAGTGTCACCAGCAGGTCAAGTTTTCATTTATCCTGTGAAATATCTCTACATCAACTAGAGTGTTGTGTTGGCACAACATTTTGCACAGAAACTCTTGGTCCCCAGACAATGAATCCTAAGGACTCTGGTGAGTCCCTGACTTTTCCTCTAGTGCCAGTAAAATGTGTGTGGGAACTGACATTTGTGACAAACTGTGGGAAGATTGGCAAGCAATTTTGGAATGAATTGGAATCATTTTAGTGATCCTATTACTGTTTATATAGTACCATCATTGGGCATTTTTTTCAAAAAGTTTTTTCAATATTTTAGTTTATGTATTTATCTAATTTATTTATCTAACACCTGCAAAACTAAAGACATTCCCATCTGCCCATGCTACAATTTGTGCTAATTTGCAAATGTTACCACACTAACACTCTAAAATAAGATGGTAAACATTATACCTTCTATACTTCTGCAAGTTCGAATTGAGCATGTTCACAAGCTGATATTAGCATTTAGCTCACAGCACCACTTTGCTTAAGTAAAGCCTTACAGAGCCACTAGCGTGGCTGTAGACTCTTCGTCTTGTAACTACAAATGCCATAAGCAACTTTAAACCTGCCTGGCCTTCTTAAACATACATGGGGAGAGGTATTTGACTTCTGTTTCCAAGGGCGGATATTTCATTTCACTGTTAGGGGGGAAAATAAACAGAAAAAAATGCTCAAGAGTAGTTCCTGAAGTGGACACCAAAGTTATAGCAGTGTTGCTTATCAGTCCAGTAGCCTATGTATACATGTTTTGGTATATTCAACTAAGAATGGCCAGTGGGCGGCAATCTTACACAATATATGGATGTAGTTTTCCTAATTACAATGAGTATGGTGTGATCTCATTTAACAGAATCTCTATTGAACACCATCATGAAGATGATGGAACATAAAGCTCAAAATGAATACAGTTCTAAAAGCAGAATTGCGTGTGCACATGTGTACCTTCCTGCCATGTTTGAGGCACCATCATTGTCTGCCCACGTAAGCCAGACATGGACAGATTGGCCTGTTGTCTCAGACACCCTGTACAGCCCAACAAACTCTTTGTGAGGGACAAGGTCATGGTCCCAATAGTGCAGACAGACACTCTCCTGTTCAGCACCAGAAACATCCCAAGTACCATCAAGAATGACTGAAAATTGAACAATGGGAAGAGACCTCATTTCACTTGTGATGCCTTGAATTTACTGTATTGGCCATTATTTCATTCTGATCTGGGGCTTGTGTACATTATGATACGCTCTGTTAACCACTTCAGTAAAATGGGATCATCCTCTTCTGCCCTAAGTTTCAAGAGCTGTTATAGATTACCACTTTCATCAGTGTGGCCTCTTAAGGCTTGTGCTTGTCTTGCCACATGCCATGTAGAACTACATTTTTTCCTTAAGCAAAGTCTTACCACCTCCTGCTGTTTACCCCATGCACTGGATAACTGGGCACTGATTGGATTTGGCTGATGTGCACTTACAGTCACATCGTGGTGGTGGGAGTTTTGGTGTGCTGTGAATTTGTCAATGGTTTTTTTTTTTCCAATTTCTGAAGCCTTCACTAATTAAAGCAGCATCTGCACTTTGTCCAAAAGATGATTGGTTTGAAAATCCTTTGCTGCAGTAAAAACACAAGACTCCTTTAACTGATGGACTGTAAAGTAGCCATGAGGAATCTTGAAATCATTTCTCTTGGAATGTCAATGACTTGTTAGCAAGAGTTTGTGTTTTATACATTAGGGATGCGGTTGGTATATGCTTTGTGCAGTCACTGAGGTCTGAACTAAAACATGCTTTGCTTTTTGTCCCCTGTGCTGGTTCTCCCAATAGGGTCCTCATGATCTGCTGTGCCCCTGCTGTTAATGTAGTCTCTGGATCTCTCCCTGGCTCTGACCCTTCCACAACTCTCACTGGCTCTGAACAGTCTGTCTCTTGGAATAGAAATAAGGTGTTTTCCATACTCATAACTACCCAAAACACAACTCAACACAGCAGCAAGACTATTGTATTTACTTTTTTACGAGTCTAAATAAGAGAAGGCTCTTTATTTCATAACACTGATAAACAAAAGCTCAACAAACTTACCTTTGTCTGACTGTCCCTGCCTCTCTGTGCCCAGCTATGTTCTCTGTGTTGCCTTTGCCTAATGACACCATAATGAAACATTTCCATAAGCACTTCATTCCTTTCTTATGAAGATTTTATCAAATCATCTTTGATATCACTGGGCTCTTTCTACTTGGCATTTCGGTGCACTGAAAAAAATGATCACGTCTGTTTTTTTCGTAACTGGCTGACCTGCAAATACACACACACACACACACACACACACACACACACACACACACACACAGTGGTAGGAGAGAAGCAACACCCATTAACTGAACTAAAGCTAATATATATGCCTAACTAGACTTAGTTTTCCCAAAGAAGCAGATCTCTGATGTTTTGCTGTCAATGTGTAAAAGTCCAGAACACTATGAAGCCTGCCAGAACCTACTTAATATTTTAACATAATGTCTGTTGTAATTATGTCTTTTTTATGAATTAAATCTTCATTTATTTCCGAAATTATAAACAAAATTACATCATGGCAGCCATTTCACATGCAATAAGAAAAAAAAGAATATACTTAGAACATAATTGCGTAAGGTAAGCAAAGTAGTAAAGTATTTTGGTATGAAAACTCACATTAATTTAACACTGGCACCGCCAAGATGGTCTGACAGACTGTTTGGGTTTTTATAATAACTCTGTTTAAATAAAAACTACAAACCTTTCAGCCTACGACTTTTACAAAATATGTGTTTTTTGATGTTTTCTGAAGCCTAGAAGGTAGTAAAATAAAACACAGAAGATTTCTGAGCATTTATACCTCTGACTGCCACTGCAGTCATATAGCCATATTATACATTATTACCATAAGGTAAGTTTTTCCAATTTTCAGGTTTGTTTTTGCACATCAACGATTTGTTTTTCACTGATCATTGTTTTTATTTAATATTCCATTTTATATGCAGGACCTATCTGGAGAGAGAGAGGAGTCACACCTTTATGCACAAGATTTATCCTACACACTAGCCTAAAACTTGGAAAGCAAACAATCAGAAGATGGAGAGAGGAAGAACAAGACAAAGATATACTGTTCAAGAGGCTCTGGCAGTGCTTCAGGAACTGAGCGAGGGCAAGTCCGATGGTGAGGTTTCAGACTTAAGTTATGTGGATTGGAGTGAGGAGGAGAGTTCAGACTCTGGCATGTCCACTTCAGGTAGACATGGTTATTTATTTTGTTAATTTGTTTTTATGAATGTATTCATTTTTATTAATTATTAATTAATTTGGGATGTGGGATAAAGCATAGACAAGGCTAACATTATGGCGAAGCCAGGAGGCATTGGCTCCATGCCAAGCTTTCCAGTACAGCTGCTTGACAAACTATAGTTTGTGAATACAAACTAAATCTTGATGTTGTAAATAGTATAGGCTATAAATATTAAACAGCATCTAAAATTATCCATAATGAAAAAGGTAATGTAATGTAGCCTAATAAATTTATATTGTATTGTATTGTATTGGTATTATTTCAGTGTTTATCTCTTTTAAAATACATAATACAGCCTACAATAGCCTATAGTAGGCTACAAGTTATATATTAGTGTAGTTGTATTTTAGCTTTGTAAAACAAACTGGTCCATTTGGATGGGAGATGTGTAGCAGCAGTAAATAAATATATTTGCATTAAAAAAAAACAAACAAACTGACACACAGGAAAAAAAAACAAACAAAAAATTGTAAATTAGCACATGGCATCGAAAAGTTTGCCAATCCTGCTCTATACTCTGTATTTTGTTTATTGTTTATTTTGTTTATTTCCCACAATTTCTACTAATTTCATCAAATAAGTGCATTATTGATGTACTTGTTAACACAAACAATTGAATTACATCTGCAACTGTCTGGCAGACCGTTGCAGCGCCTATGGGGGGTGCTAGAATACTGGCGGTCCTAATGTTAACCAATCCTGTATCATAAATACACATCTGTCATTTGTAATAACCAAACTGCTTGAAAATTGGTCAAAAATTCAGCGAGTTATGATGATTTTAATGGTGGATAGTCCTTCTGCCTCCATAGACATACATGCATTAGAAGACCCAGCTGCCACATACCCATATGGCAGCCACACTGATGCACAAGATTCAACCGCGAGGTAATGGAGTGAATGAAATGCAGTCTGGTTACAAATGTAAATGTATTTTATTCTACTGAGTGGTTGAAGTAATGAAAAATGTCTGACACATCCTTTGTTTTAAGTTAACCTTTGCAACTTAAAACACTGCCCCCTCCCCCCATACTTTCTGCCCAGGTCTGTTTCAAACCTTTAATGGAGGCCTGTTTTGTTTCATGCCTCCCTCCTGAGTGGCATCTGCCATTTTAAGTATCTTGACTCCATGTGTGGTCTGATAAAATAACTTATCATAGGTCAAATCCATTCCTGTCTCCGTTTATACAATTACTTGTGTCAAGAAACAGTGGTGGTGATTTAACAGTATGTCCTAATTCACCCCCAAGTGACATTCGTACACCAGCAGATTGTGAAGCTGTTTGTTAGCCCTCCACTCAGTTACACTGCCTTGTTCTCTATAAAGCAAAATGTATTTCTGTGCTTTTGAAGAGACACAGGAGGGCGTATTTGACTGGGAAATTCACCACAAGGTGTCTCATTTGCCTTGCTACTGGCAGTGTCTCTCCTTGGTGTATTCATGATAGTCTGAAATACAAGTCCATGTCAACCTTTGCCAGCATTTGGACTGAAATATTGTACAAATTGCAGTGTTTTAAAACAAGCCTCACAGGCAGTTTTCCCTCATATCTGTCTGTCCGTACATGTATTTGTATACAGCACCGTATGTGTGCATAATCTATCTTCCAGATTTTCATTACTCTGGTGATTTTGCAAAAATGTTAGTAGACCATGACTGAAGCTGAACACTGTCAGCCCTTATTATTTGTGATGCTGGTGTAAAACAGCCCAAATATGATGTAAAATTCGCAGTGAAAGCAACACATACACAAACCCTGACTCCTTCTCTGTGCCCTAACTTCAAACTTCACACTAACCCTTTGCACTAACTCTGCCACCACCATGTACTATGTTCGCAGTAGAAAAGTGACACACTTGGACTCTTCAGGATGCTCAAAAAAGACACTATAACTGAAAATTACTACACATATGGGACATACTGTACTGAATTAGGCTTCCGAAAAGAGAAGATAACTGATACAAATAAAAATAAAACCCCTTTCTGATAACTAACTACTGTATTTGGTTAAGGTTACAATCCTGATCATGGTTAAAAGAAACCAATGCTGACTGTTGAAACGAGTGAAAAGAGTGGTCTACCATGTTAAAGTCTGCCATTTTGTTGACCCATCCAACCACTCAACCTCCTCCCTCCACAGATTTTATGGCTCTGTAACAATCTCACACTATTTCCTCCTTCGCTCCCAGCAGTCAAGACTCATAATTATGTAGTTTTGGGGAATTTGTTGAAGTTTTTCTTTGGAGGACAGTTTCAGATATCCTGCACCCAGGAGATCACAACATGTTGTTTCCTATAGCACTACAGTATGTTTCTCTAGAGGGCAAAGTGGCAAAGTTAATCTCAAAAGAATTGCAAACTGCAATTCAGTCATAAAAAAATGGAGTAAACAGCACCCCTGTGACTTGAAATAGATGTTTTAGAGGAGGAAAACTTTTTAGTGCATGCTCCTGGTGGTGTTGGTGGGGACGTGTAGGGGCAAGGTCCTTTAATGACGAGGCTAAATGATAAACAGAATATGAGTTTTAAGAAGTGTGAAATTATTAGCCGCAGTCTGATGCTGACTGAGAAATGCTGTGCAAGTTGAGTCTTCCTGCTAGAACTTATGTTCCTATACTCACATATATATATTGGTGCTAGAGTCACTTTGTTAAATAGTGTCTCATACATCAACATGAAACTCTCCTGCTGAGTTTAATTGAAAGCTGCACTGACATGCTGCAGATTTTAATTGGTGTTAATCTGAATGGCTTGAAAAGAAAAATATTGATCAGTTCAGGCCCATATTTACTGGTCCTCCAGATATGTTACTCTCTATCATCAGTGACTGGATGTAAAGCTTACTTCCCTCACAGCTGCTCTAGTCATTGTTAGTAATGTGCTCTTTCAATTCACTGTTTTCTTCCTGCTTGAGTCTGTACCCTGTTATCTGTCTATGACTCATCTTCCCTCCTTGCTTTTGCAGACACAAACACTATTCCTGTGGTTATTCACTCCTTTGAAAAAGTCAGTTTACTGATAGAAATATTTCACATGCAACCTATATTAAATTGACCCAAATAAGAAACAGTTTATTAAAAGTTAGCATAACAAAGTTGGGGTCACATACACTTTTTCAAGTTACATAAATAATATTTTGGATTTCTACCCTTGCATGTGTTGTTAATAGTTATGAATTACCCATAAAAATAGTGACATCTATTTTCACTTTGATGTGATTTGTCAGTACACTGTATGACAGAACTCAGACCGGTTAAATCTGACAGATAAATATTTTGAATTCATAACAAAGTCTTAGTTACTCTCTGCTGTGCCTTAAACAAAATAGCCACAGCAACTTGATGCACACAACACATTTTGCTCTGCAACACTCAATATTTATAAAGAACACTTCTCATTGGTGTCACAACTGACCAGCTCATGAAATTTAAACATATTGTATTGTGAAAATGTGGTTGCAAAATTAGCTTTGTGAGGAGTATGAATAAGATTGTTCAATGTTTCCGAAAGGAGGAAAAGCTGAGCTTCTTGTGTCAAGCCTGACTTCAGTTAACCTAAACATCTGAATTAGGTTCAAGCCAGTCCACAAATCTGACTTGTGTACATACAGTAATCAAGCTAACTGAAGCCTGGTTAGAATAGTCAAGTTAATTTTTCATTTGTAGACTCCAAATATCTGAAGCAAGTGCTCTGACCACATTACAACAAATACAAAGACTTGTCTTACACTGTATAGAACATTTTCAGGTCTCCCTATTTTTTCTAAACTGGTTTGTACATCTCTGTCAAATGGAGTAACTTTTATCTAATAAGAATTTCAAGTTACAACCCCATCCATCTTATAATGCAACAGCTTGTGGCATGATCATCTTGAAAGGACGCAGCAAATATAGCAAACACTTTTTAAATACTTAAAAAGGAAATGTTATACTTTGCTGTAAATGGTGCTAGATGAAAAGTCTCATCCTGGTCATGAATTTATATGCTAAAATTCATGGCATTTCCCTAAAACACAAAAATGTCAATCTGTTGCTGGCATCCTTGTAATTCAATAGTTAGCTAAAATCACCGACTTTTGTGCAACCACATATGATTAATTTTTGACTGCAGTATAATGCTTTAAATTAAGTACACATTTACAGTAATTGAAGATCTGTTGTAATAGTTTTTCTTGTTAACACACTCCTTACAGTACACACTATAACATTTGTTCTAATGACGCATATCAAATGTTCATGAAGATGGATCTGCCTATTTTGACCAAAAAAAAAAAAAGTTTTCGGTTGCTGGAATTAGTAAAGGTTGCTGTGTTTCACTCTGGACATTTATCCAGAACACAGAGATCAAAAAACAAACAGCATTTGCCTTATCTTCAGCCAAAGCTCTCCAATAGCCCAGCACACAGACTTCAAAGCGAGTATCATTCTCTTATGTTAATCATAGTTTCAATTTCTCTTTTAAAATGGTTAGATCAAAAGGCATAGACAAGTTATTATCTGAAATTCTAGAGGAAATGCAAATTCAATCAAGTGTGGAGGGAGAGTGGAAAAAAAAAAAGTTTGATTGTTATTCTGTCCATGTTGAGATGATACAGGACTAATCAATATTCCACAGCCACACTTTTGTTTGAGAGAGAAGTCCATTACAGTCTTTGTCATGAAGTTCCCCAGAGTTGGCCTCGAGCAATATTAATACCATGAATTAGAAATGAAAGGATGGCAGCAGGTACCATCGAGCCGTTACATTTCATATGAGTGGATGAACACTTAGTGACAGAATTTGGCTATTGCTCCCTTGGTTGCAGCAATTATACTGTTCAACGGGCACACAATATATAATGAGTGAAACTTCACCACATCTCTTTCTATGTGTCATCCTGATATATCCTTGCTGCAGAACAGCATTGTTATGCTTGGGAGGATTAACATGACATTCATATTAATGTTAAGCTTTCAAATGCAGGACCAAGTCCATTGTAAGATTTCAGATGAGTGATGTCTTGAAATCACATTATGTAAAGATGGTAAGTTCAGACAGTGCTTCCATTTACAATGCAAACTATGTGGATAGAATATCTCAGAGAAGTATAAAACCCATGACGGCATTCTTTACTGCAGTTGAAACAAAGGTAAGTCAACATACAGAAATGTCCTCACGGGTGTTACAGAATAGTAAAACCTTTACCTTTGAATATGTACAGAGCCATATGTATAATTATCCACAATATATGTGAAATATGAATGGTGAAGTGCAACAAACACTTGACGCACATCATTAGACAGATGTAGCACAAAACAAATGCACTATACTGACAGAAGAAGTAGCAGGATATGCTGATCTGTGGTGCTAATCAGATAAAATTGCTGCTTTTCTGGAATGTTGATGCACATCAAAACAGGAAAACAGGATTCTGATGTGTCGACACGCATCAGTCTGAGATGGTGTGTGTCAATACACAGTTAGTGTGTGGGCCTACATAGAACACAATGGGCATAGTTTTTTTTAGGTGTTTGTTACGTCTTAAGCCCTTAAGACTGTTTTCACAATGCTTTTGAAGTCACAGTTGCAGACCAGAATGACAGTAATAGATGGGTAAACAATGTCACAATGGATGTCCTGTCA
This sequence comes from Thunnus maccoyii, assembly GCF_910596095.1. Lineage (NCBI taxonomy): Eukaryota > Metazoa > Chordata > Actinopteri > Scombriformes > Scombridae > Thunnus > Thunnus maccoyii. Next base: position 7,941,457 of record NC_056551.1, read on the forward strand.
TGCAGGTATTCACATATCATGTAGTCAATTATTATTTATTTTTATTTTCATATTTAAAATGTTCTATTACTTATGTATGGGTTAGTATCAATGAGGTTGATAGACACCTGTCAACATCCATGATGAAATATAATTTATGTAGTGTGTTCTGTTATGTCTATCGTCCACTAATTGTATGGTTGGTGGTTCGATACTCCAGTTGCTCCCCATGGGCAGGACAGTGCCTTGCATCGTGTGTGAGTGTGTTAAGGTAGAAACGCACCATATATTTACTATGTCATTTGTGGAGGTTTTTTTTTTTGGGGGGGGGGGGGGGGGGGGGGCATTTTTGGGAAATTAGGTAACAACTAGCTGACCTATGCTTTGACTAACAGGGTGAGAAAGTTTTTATCTTTTCCTATCCTCCTATCTTGCTTCATCTTGAGAAGTGACTAAAGCCTTTTACTTACTTATGCATGGCACATGCAATTCTCTGTGCTAAGTAATTAGTCCTTATAGGATTTTAGGATTAGGATTTTTTCTGAAGTTATATTTCTGTCATTATGTTTTTGTTTATTTTGTTTGTTTGTTGTTGACTAGCACTATCTTTTGTATACAATCTTCGCACAATGTCCTAAAATGCTTTGCCATAAACTTGTCAGTCTACACAGTTCTGTACTTAGTTTGAAACAGCAGGTCAGAAGATACTCAGTGTTATTTTAGTTACAACAGCAGGTCTCTATAAAGGTTAAAGTTGTAAAGGTCAAGGCAGGAAGTCTGATCAATATCCACATAAGATACAAACATTTTTCTCATCAAAATTGGAGACATATTGTTTCCAGCTATTTCTCTCACACTAACACTTTTCCACAAAATTACTCAGAAATCAGCAAGCTGATCGATAAAGACATTCTCAGAAACAGTAACTCCCTTACCTGAGTATTCTCCACTGACTTTGAGATACTTGGAGACTTTAGAAATGGAACAGGTGTTGCTTTTTATACCGCTGCTACAGAAAGTGCATGCTAGTTTCTGGCAGTTCACCGTCAAGGCAGCTACATTTTTTTCATCGTTGTGTTTACATGAACTCCTATAACAGCAAGCACACTATAATATGTCAGTCCACTGTTGTGTGGGTAAACACAAACAGCAGTGTTTTAATTGACAGTCTCTGTAAAATATCAGTTTTACAAGGTTAAAATGAGACAAGTGATTCAAAACACAAACACATCTTTATTTGAAGCTTGCTGTCATAAATCCAGAGTTAAAGCTATAATATGTAACTATTCCGCATTGAAATGCCTAAAAACAACTATGCCTATGTTATACATTTTTGTTGAGTTGTGTACTTACATCATCCCAAATGTTTCCAACAATTTTTAAACCCAGAGAAATCTCTAATTTTAATCAATGTAGTGGTCTGTTTCATTTGGTTGCCTGTCATGGCATCATATTTCCTCTTCCAAATACGCACAAGATGCATGCATCAGCATTGTGGTTGTCTGCCACAATGGCATCTACCAAAGAGTATACGCATACAAGATAATGCATTGGCATTGTGGTTGTCCACCAGAAACGGTCATAAATTGACCTTTCTTCAGTTTTAAGCCACATTTTTACAACAAACTTTTAGATCTTGGTCGTTTTTAACTATATGTTTTAACTGGATGAAAGCTTTTAGTCATCGGATGTCTAGATCTTAAGTTGTCAGAGAAAAAAGCTGAGCAAACGTTAGCAGCAGCTTGGCTAACAGCCCCTCCTTACATCCTGTGTGTGCTGAACAGCATTGGAAAAACACTGATTTCTGACGTTTGTTTTGGAGAGGAGGAGACCTCTGCGGATAATTTGTCTCCCAGTAAAAACCTGCTGAAAGTCTGGATCAGAAGTTGTCAGAGACACAAGCTAAACAAATGTTAGCAGCAGCTCAATTCACAGCGCCTCTGGATGGAAACTGCTTTATTCAGTATTTTTTAACTGTTTTAATCACTGGGTCTGTTTGTTTTGGAGAGACTGAAGATACTGGTTGTTTAACAACAACGCCCATGATCCCACGCTACTTTGCAATGTCATCAATCTCTGTCTTTTGTTATTGTCTTGATTGAGAGACCCCTAGTGGCAGAAATTGCATATTGTGCATTTAAAGAAACAGGGAATCTGAAATGGAGAAAATGTTAAGCTTGAAGGACATGGTTGTTCAAGTATGGTATTAAAATTGTGACTATGAGGTACAGGAGAGAAATTTAATTTAAGGCTACTTGTGTGGCTTATCATAAATTGTATTTTCTCACTATAGATCACTCCAAATTTGCTACCCAGTGTACTACTACTTTTATGTGAGTGTCTGAATTCTGTAAAGGAAAATAATGCCCTTACAAACTCCCACAGTTGAGTGACAAATGCATTGTCATAGCATGCACACTACAACTTAATAAAAATCCCAGAAGGTAAATGTGTGTATTGCTGTCATGATGCTGTGTCCAAAATTGCAATTTACTTCTCTATGTGTCTTAGTTTACTAGGGAATAGTCCATCAATGAACAAGGGAGTGATTTTAGAAGTGAATGTTATGGTTAGCACAGTATTTACATTACAGTTTCTTTAGATAAAACTCTAGAAAGGCCACCATCTGGCCAATGTGGGTGGCCACCATCTGGCCACCTGTGCAGCCTGCATCATCAGTCTGAGGTCAATGTAAAATCTTTGCCTGGGCCATGCCTGTTTGGGAGCAGCCAGCTCTCCTGTGTGTTAATTACTCCTTGTTTACAGCCGAGGTGATGAAGGTCTCTGATCATCCAGTCTCTGTGAGAGGGATGACCAAGGCGATTTGGGCCATGTGCCAAGGTGTTCATTGTGTGGATGATTATGCAATTGTGTTTCATGCGTCAGTGACAGAGGGTGGCTGGAAGGAGGAATCTCTCCTCATTGCCTTTCAACGTGGTTTAACTGACACTGTTAGTAATGGTTTACTTCTCAAGTTGACCAGGATTTCTTCATTGCTTTGGCCATCTGCATTGACTGTTATCTTAGACAGATATAAAGTTTTGTTATTCACTAGAAACACAATTACTGCGAGCTCTGCCTCTGATCCAGCTTCTTCCATCTTTCAGTTTTCTTGCCCTTTACAAGACAGTGCTAGTTACAGCACAACATTGAGCCCTGCAGAGAATCAGTATCAGGCTGCAAAAAATCTATTCACCTGAGCATTAAATCTCTCAATTAAAAGGCACCAAGTGAATGAGAAGACACTGGTGAGCCAAATCAGTTCTGTCTACACCTTGTTGTGCTTGCTTTTGCACCCTGCTAAAAGAGCCCATGTTACTCTCCTCTGGTGCATGTGCACCATATTCAATTTCTCTATGAATGACTCATCAACAATGTCTTGATCCACCACATATATCCACCCTCAGTCATAAGATTCTTACAATATAGAGGACAAATACTTTGGTCAAAGATGCAAGAATATCACCATGGCAACCAAAAGTATAAGATTTGTTTTGGTGCTTGTGTTGCGGTGGAAGAGAGGCAACTCTGCATTATGAGAGAATGCTGGTGCATACTGGCTGCCACTGTATGCGCCAATAGACAATTGACTGTTAAGTTCACTGCTTGTGTGATTATTGTGGCCTTCCTGCATTTTGCTCAAGCTTTTTATGTTTTTCCATTTTCTGTCTGCATGTTTTGATTGCTCCCTGAGTTGGAATACGTTCTATCAAACTGGTGGATTTTGGATTAACTAAAGTTACTGCCATCTTCTCTACTGGGATTTATGGACTTTGGATTATTCAATGTCAAGTGCTTCCTACCTGCTCTACTGGGATCCCTTTTCTCCAGAGGACAGTGGCTGTCTCTTCCTTCAGCCTGCTGGCTTGGGTGTGCCATAACGCCCTGTCAGGCTCCTCACTCTGTTCCATGTCAACCAGAACTGTCATTGTTGGTGATATGAATATACATGTCGACAACATCTCCTGTTATTTTGCAGTGGAGTTCCTGAGTCTGATCGAGTGTCTTGGCCTGAAGCAGCATGTTGATGTCCCTACTCACACCAGGGGGCACACACTTGAGCTGGTCATCACTGACTCTGCCCCCATCAATAACCTACAGGTCTATGATCTGGGTGTGTCCAACCACAAGGTGGTCTCAATGGATTTGACATTCCTGTCACCCCCACCTAAGTGTCAAATGCTTTTTTGGAACTGGAAAAGATGGGCTCGCTGTCCATAAACTAAATCATCTCCTGAAGCCACAATCATCTTCCCCAACTGAGGCTACATAAGAGCGATGTAACAGCTTAATTGACTTTGTCAGAGCCAAGGTCAACATCTGCTCTCTGATGTCCAGCTCTTCCTCTATGCCTCCTCATGTCATATACCCTCTGTCTGGGAGCTCACCATCTCTACTCCTTTTTACTGGAGTCAGGCAGAGCCACATTTAGGAAATTCTCAGGAAAGACTTAACTTGTGTCCTGGACCCCATTCCCACAGCTCTGCTCAAATCATACATCCCCATCCCCATGATCACCCAAACTGTCAACGTCTTCCTTCAAACTGAGAGTGTTCAGTCTACCCTCAAGGTTGCAGTCATCCACCCCCTCCTCAAGAGGCCTCCCTGGACCCAGAAATTCTTGCCAGCTACAGACATATCTCCAACCTCCCTTTCCTCTCCATTGTGTTAGAGAAGGTGGTTGCTTCTGAGCTTCATGACCACCTTAAACACAACAACCTATTTGAAAAATTTCAGTCAGGTTTTTGTTCAGCACACAGCACTGAAACAGCTCTGCTCAGGGTTGTGAATGACCTTCTGATGGTAGCTGATAAAGGGTCCCCTTCTTCATTTAAGCACTGCATTTGACACTGGGGATCACACTCTCATCTTAGAGTGCCTCCACACAGCCATTGAACTGTCACACTCTGCACTTAAGTGGTTTCAGTCCCACCAGAAAGGTAGGACTGAGTATGTCTCACTCGGAGGATGAAGGTCTAGGTTGCTCCCTGTCACCGCTGACATTCCTCAAGGATCAGTTCTCAGCTCCATCCCGTTTACTCTCTACATGCTCCCCGTTGGATGTGTCATCAGCAGACATGGGATGACTTTTCATTGCTATGCTGAAGATATCCAGCTGTACATCAAAACTGCCCTAAGCCCCTCTGCAGCCATGTCATGCCTCAGCACCCGTCTTAAGGAGATGAAGGCCTGGATGAACACAAATTTCCTCCAGTTAAACAGTAACAAAACGGAAGATCTCCTCACTAGCACTCCACAACAGATTCATCCCCCATACCTCATCTCACCTTTGACAGCTTGGACATCCCACTTTCCTCCTCAGTTAAACTCCACTTCTCTCTAACCTTGTCAAATGCAGAGAAACTTGCCATGCATTTGTTGTCCATGTTGAAACTTGTCCATGCCTTTATCTCCTCAAGACTGGACTACTGCAATGCACTCTTCACAGGGATCCCTGGCAGGAGCATCCAGAAGCTCCAGTACATTCAGAACAGCACTGCCAGGATCCTGGTTAGGGTGCAAAAACACAAAAACATAACCTCAATTCTGTTTTCATTGCACTGGCTCCCTGTCCCAACAGACATGCACCTCCCTACCTACAGGAACTGATCACACCAGATTTTTCTGTAAAGTTGCTTAAAAATATTGTTTTTTGAACTTGTTTCTAGAGTGTAGTTGCTTATTTGGGCTTGTTCCCTATATCTTTAACGTTAAATAAAGAAGTTTGACTGAGCTCAATCTAAGTTGTCAAATATCGCTGCCTACTGTCAGAACCATGCACATACTTTGTATGCATGTATTTTATTAGTGGCAGGCTATGATGCTGTGAAGGAAAGATAGGACAAAACAAACAGGAACAGAACAAGGATAAAAGTTATTAATTAAAAGGTTGTAAGAGGTGTATGTATAAAGATGTGAAATGGTAAATGGACTGCATTTATATAGTGTGTTTCTAGTCTTCCAACCACTCAAAGTACTTTTACAACAAGAGAGAGAGTGTGTGTGTGTGTGTGTGTGTGTGTGTGTGTGTGTGTGTGTGTGTGTGTGTGTGTGTGTGTGTGTGTGTGTGTGTGTTAGTTACAGACGAACAGAGCTGATATGACAAGGAGGAAGACAAGAACAAGCCAGGGGATGCTCCAACATTTCACCAGCCACATGTACTCTGTGACTGATGAAGATGAAGATGGATTTTAATTAACGTGAGTGCTGTTACTGTCCCTTTTTTATTAGTGCCAGACTAGGATGCTAAGAAGCTTTTTTTTCTTGGATTAAACAGACAGGAACAGAACTAGGCTAAAAGTTATTAAGGTGTTTTTTTTCCGTGTGTGTGTGTGTGTGTGTGTATGTGTGATTTGTTTGGTACAGAGGACAAAGCTGATGACAAGACAAGGAGGAAAAGGACAAGAAGTTTTTTTTTGTTTGTTTGTTTTTCTCCCCATACATTAATTGACATGGCCAGTCAAAGGCCTAGTAGAGGAGAACGGGGTAAACAGAGCCAGTAGGTACAATGAGCCACCCCCTTTATCTAGGTAACCATAAACAAAAGTAATCATATGATCACAAATTAAGAAAGTATAGTCCACTTTACTCAATCCATCTTCGACTCAAGCACATGGAGAGAGTGGTCAGCAAAACAGAGCAAAAAAAAAGATTTTTGTCATGCCAAGTGAATTCATCATGTTACTAAAGTTATCAGTCTTGTATCTTAATTAAAAAGGATAAATTTTGGACATTATTACATGTTAATTTAAGTCAGTGTGAGCTACAAAACAAGGTCATAAACTTTGCATAACTGGATCTGAGCCACTGTGTGAAACAGTTTTGTCAAAATGGAGGTTGTGGGGTAAAACGTGCCAGTGATGTTGGGGCAAATTGAGTCAATGGCTCAATATACCCCCCAAAATTATTTCCTGATATTTTAGAGACTAGACACATTGTTCATGTTAATGTTTGATCCCTGTTACAAGTGCTACAATGTTGATGAATAAATACCTAATCGTTGACTAATGTTAAGTTTAAGCCACACACAAACATGCTGTACATACAGACAGGTGACAAATTAAAAGAAAAGCCAACATAAAGTGTCTTAGTAGGATATTTGGCCACCATGTACCACCAGAACAGCTTCAATGTGCCTTGGCATTGATTCTACAGTCTCTGCACTCTTCATGATGAACATCATTCTTCAAAAAGATATTTCCTCATTTGGTGTTTTGATGATGGTGGTGTTGTGCGAAATTACAAGTTATAGTATTTTTGAAATGGGTGTTTATGAAATGCAAATGCAATGGTAGATAAGGTTGTTTCTCTCGGAAGATCTGGCAACACTGGTACTAAGCTCCGCACCATGGGGGATCAAGCCTTCTGCTCTGCTGCACCACGCTTATGGAACAGCCTTCCTAACCATCTAAGGGCAGCGCAGACCCTAGTCTCTTAAAAAAAAGGCCTAAAAACCTTTCTATTCAGGAAGGTTTTTTCATCTTAACTCTTATTTCTATTTTCTTTATGTAGTTCGTTCTATGTCATTAAAATTGTAGCACTTTGAGTTTCACTATGAATGAAAAGTTTGGTACAAATTAAATGTATTATTATTATTATTATTATTATTATATGGATCTGTGTGTTATGAAACTGACTTGAATGAATTCAGTTACACCTCAGTGATTACCTGTCATGCCCATCATCCTTGGTCATCCATGGTTGGTGAAGTGCAGTCCAAGTGCACACACACCAATCCACAGGGTCAGTGTTGCCATGGTCACTATCTCTGGCCTGCATGGTCAGCATCTTCTATCTCCCCTGCTTTCTTTGAAGAACCTTAACAGAATCACAATCAAGAGCATCATGCCTCTGCCTCACATTTGAAGATGCCACCATTTTTACCAAATTTGATTTTACCAATTCTTACCAAATTTTTGGCATTAAGGTTTACAAAAAACTGAATGTTCAGTTCCATGTTGTTATCTCCTCCTTTTTGGAGTTTACTATATTGGATTAAATGCAGTGGACTGGTGCAGCCCACCTTCCCAAGACTATAGGAGCCACAAGTCAAGATTAATTATCCAATAATTGTGGTTGATTGATGTTGTGTTTGCGTGCTAGTCTGCATGTGTTCATAAGTCTTCCCATACGGGCACTGCCTCAAGTTAAGCTTAGCTTGTTTTACTGCTTTACCATTGCAGCAGAGATTGTAAACTGTATAGAGAGCTTTAAAAGTACACACATCTCTTCCTGGATTTCATGAATAGTATTCACTATAAATGGCTGTTTCTGGCACTCACACTGAGCACAATTGTGTTATTTTCATTCTGAAAACTTTGCTTATGTGATAATTAGAAGACATTTTCTGCACAACAAGGGAAATTAGACCCAATTATGATTTAATTTTATCTCCAGGATCTCAAAAAGTACCTTTGTGAATTAAGTGATCTAATTGTTAATACCGATGAAAGTGGATTTCAAGAAAAGTAAATGTTAGCGTAATGTTATGATATTGAGCATTCCTGATGTGCTGTAATGGTGTGTACATCGAAAACATGTCATTCAAGCAATTAAACATGGATTGTGATGTAAATAATGGATCAACTACATCAAAATAAATAGAATTTCATCAGGTTTCCTTGAAGATGGAATATGTTTTATTTCAAAAAGACACAGACCCAGTCCCAGTCACCTTCAGTCTGTTTTCTGACCTCTTCTCTCTACTGTTAGAGGGATAGATTAATTAGAAATAGGCTTAAGCCTTGAGGAGGCGAAAGCTCTGCTAGACAGATGCTGTTTGAACAGCAAACCGGTATTAGGATATTAAAGGAAGATGAGAAAATTGGACTAATTGGAAATGGAGGACATATGGGTCACAGACATGTGCCTGTGGGATGAGAATAATATAAACTTTATCTTGGGTATAAGTATCAGTAATCACAATTTTTCACACTATTTGTTTTCATATCGTCTTTTTCATCATAAGCAAATTGGCAAGAGTGTTGATCTGCAATCTGATTATACATATCTTAAACACTTCCTTCTTGGGGTTGGAATCTTTGGGAATCTCACAATTTGATTTGATTCTGTTTATTGGTGTCCAATTCAATTCAAATCGAATCTCAATTCAAAACCGATTCTCGATTGAATGAATAGAAAAGGAGGCACAATTTTTAGTCTCTTACTCCAGTGCCAAACCATTCACTGGTATCCTTAGTCTACTGAAATGCAATATGACACATAACTGGCATAAATGTTTTCAACTGTTAACCTTTAAAAGGTTAACAGTTGAAAACATTTTACAGTCTTCCAACATCACGGGTTAACCGTCTTTTGTAAAAACAGAAGTTGGTGTATTTGCTCTGGAGTAAGGGGAGGGGGAGTGCTCCGCTGTGTTGTTATTAACGTTATTTCTCCAGCAGTGGACAGCAGCCTCTCTGCTGCGCCATTAGCCCCGTGGAAAGCCGTGTTGTCCAAGACACTGAATGGGCACAGAGTTTTTGAGGTAAAACAGACCGAGCACCATTAATTTCTTTGTTCCACCAGAGTTGGTTTAAGTTGTTAAAGTGCTGCCGTGAGCATTGGTCAGCTGCTCTCGTTTGTTGATGGAGATTAGTCTCTGAGTGATGGCGTATAAAGTATTCACAATATACCTCACGCTCATCTCACAAAGGTATTTATTAAGTCATTAAATTAAAAAATGCACCCAAATGCTTGCCTTTTTTGATGATCAACTACCAGATATCTCTATCATGTGCATGTTGTAGACTGTCCAAGTGCTGCACTGTCCATGCAGTTGAGTTCCGCCTTTTCATTCCATCAGCATCACATTATTGTAGAATGTATTCCTGTAGAAAATCATTTTTTTACATTGGTGAATCGATTCAGAATCGTAGAAGATAAGAATTGCAATTCTTACGTGAACTGATTGTTTCACCCACCCCTACTTCCATCAACATGCATCTCTTCATCCTCTGTTAAAGACAATGTAAAGAAAATTCAGAGATTTGTTTCTAAACACATTATACACGTTAGAAAATAATTGCTGAAAACATGAAAAGACTGTGATGTATGTAGTACAGAAGTTAGAGCCAACAGTTTTTCACCATTTTTGTGTTCAGGATTTTTTGGGCGGGCCTGTAATGGTGGCTCGATGACAAACTGGAGTCATATTTAGCATGACCCCTTCTCTAACGCTAGATAAAAACTAGAGCACCTTTGCATCAGTGTTTCTGCTCAATTGTGAGTTATTACACTTATTACAGCCTAACGTGATTTTACATCATGTGGACTAGCATCATTTTCATGTAGCTAACAATACTGGATGTAATGTTATGTTCCCTGAGCAGAATCCATAGGAAAGTACACTGCTAATCCACAAACAATGGGAAAACTTGTATGTGCATCAATATAGCTATGACAAGGAATTATAGATTGGGATTTTACATTTGTGGGTAATGGCAAACTGAGGGACACCTCACCTACCTGGGAGGGTGTAAAATTAGCTAACATTAGAACCCACCAGCCACCAAAAAGTGGGTGATTTTTTTGCTTTGGCATGTAGAATCACCAAACCTTCCAGCCACATTGGCAGGTAGTTTTTAATAGGGTTCCATGAAAAAAATGACTGCACCAGAGCAACAGCTGCAAAATGACAAAAATATTCTGTATCTACAGTGTGCATTGTTTCATTGAGGTAAATTGCTTATGTAAATTGAAACAGAGAGAGAGAGAGAGTGTGTTATTTGGCCCTAAATTGACAGTTCACAGTGGCTGAATACCTGACCAACATGACTGATGAGACACTGAGAAAGACACTGACTAAGTACTCAGTGGACACAACCTGGCCCTAGGGACTGGTCGTCGTAGACAGACTTTGCTGCCCAGGAAGGTTAGACTGTGTTAACTGTGCACACAGAAAACAGCAGCATCATTCTTCCCCAAAATTCTACACAAATATCAAGAATTTGAAACACAATCAGAAAAGGACAACCTCAAATATACCTATTTGGTGAAAAATAAAATAGCTGCATAGTGGCAGCTAAAATCTGGCCTCTTGCCACAACCTATGGGACATCCAATGAAACACAATCAGAGTAAATACTGGTTGTTTTGTGTTTGTATTGACTGTCGTCATTTGTTTGCTTGTTGATTGATTGATCATCATATTATGTTATAATGCCCTGTTTATTAGGGTTTGTGATTGTACATATACTGTAGGTATACATTTATTACTATTATTATTGTTGTTGTAACTGTTGTTATTATTAGTTATTTATAATTAATGTGGTAATATAAGCACTATCTTTTCATGCCAATAAAGCTCATTAAATTGAAAACTGAATCGAAATTGACACGAGAGAAGAGGCAGGGAGAGCGAGAGGGTGGAGGGAGAGAGAAGAGCAAGAGAGAGAGAGAGAGAGAGAGAGAGATACAGAGAGAGATTGATTCAACTTGCCTAGAGTGGGTTCGGCTGTTATTGTACCCCATAATGGAAAAGGGAGGTGGGTTAGGAGTAATTGGAAAGCTTACAGTCTGCGCTTTGGTATCCAGTATTACCAGGGTGTTGGTCAGGAAGTACAAACTTTTGTTTATATGCATCAGTATGTTTGACTCATCAGACAAGTAATTTCAACTGTTATCTGTTTTCACAAAGCAGTCCCCTCCAGCTACAGGAGAGACAGAGTGCCAGTGTGACAAAATGCAGAAAGTCACCAGAGAAGCTGGATGTCAGATGGATCTAGGGTTGCCACCTGTCCTGTATGGTACCTAAATTGGAAACTAAAAGACATGTTCATTATCCAACTGATATGGGATGTGCTTCGTTACGTATTTTTGAGATTCAATTCAGTGAAAGTCTATAGGACAGAAATATTACAGGTTAGACTATTAAGATGGTGATTTGTATGAGATAGAAGGAAATCCTCCTGCTCTGTTATCCCTCAACCTGCCTGTCACGTTACGTTCCACTACCCAAACAGAGAATGCGCTTCTCATTGGTCGTGAGTGACAGCATTGCTATGGTTCGATGCTCAGCCAGTTGGTGCCATTTGTGTCAAACCAATATGGCATCCCATTTCCATGATGACGGAAAGCGCATTGTAAACACATCATGCACCCAGTGAACTGCTCTGCAAAGTATGTTATGGTCAGGCTTGGAGAGAAACAAAATACATGTAATGACGTTACGTCAGTAGGATACAAAAGACAAGTAACTGTATTCAGTTACAGTTATAGAAAAAGATTTAGTAAAAAGGGTGATTTTAAACAAGATTAAAATTTACCGACCATCCACAGCTTGTCAACAATTTGGCTGCAAGAGCACTTGTGCTTGCTTGGAGCCATGTCTCTCGCTCTTTCACCATGAACGCTGCAGTGCGCGGTTGGCACGCCCACTATGCCTGGAGGGAGTGGAAGCAGAGTGCTGCACACAAACTGCTGCCCCGCTGTCGCACCAATAGCAACTAACATTATGGTAACGGCATGAGAATATTTGCTCTGTTGTAGTCAGCGCTCGGTTCAGTTTGTCATTTGCTAAGCAACAGAGGCGGTTTCTCTCAGAGGCCAAAGGAAGCCTGACCTCCCCATAAATATATTCTAATAAAGAAAACAAAATGTATTATTCCCACGTATGTGTCTTTTACTGAACTGAACTTTTGCTGAATTTTTGCCAATCCCTTATTATCAAAACATAATATTTTTCTTCTTTGGCTGGTGTAGTGAGCAAAACATCTAAAGAAATTTTGTTTTTTCTGGTTTTTTATGTTGATGACTGCCTACACCGAGCAGACCAGTTAGCAAGTTAGCAGAATGGATGGATATATGGACCTCAAGTTTCTTGTAAAAATAACTTCACTAAGCTTGCTTTTGAGCTGCAACTGAAGATAAAAACAGAATGGGAGGCCTACCCCGAAGCTGGACCTGACTCAGGGGAGAACTAGGGAAAAAATTCACAGTACTACACCTTTACAGTATGACATGCTGAAAGTCCTGATTTTGGTCACCCTGAAATCAGGTACCACTAATATCCCAGTTTTAATAACAAATAGATTTTCAACTGCCCTTAGAAAGACCCACCTAACCAAGAGGAACCTTTGCCCTAGTTAGCTCTTTTAAATGTACGATCCCTTTCTAATAAGACTTTTATTTTAAGTGATTTTATTTTATCTGAAAATCTTGATTTTATGTTTTCCAAACCAGATGAGCACAGTTTGTTTTTATAATTATGCCCCCCTTATTACAATTTTATCAATTCCCTCAGGGCTTGTGGTTGGGGTGGTGGGCTAGGTGTTGTATTTAAAAAGTCTTTTAAATGTTGCCTGTTACCTTCCAACGATCTCTCTAGCTTTGAGGCCCTTGTCATAAAAACTCATTGCATAGACCCTGTCCTCTTTGTTGTTATCTATTGTTATCCAAAATGCAGCAATACCCTGTTCTTGCCTGAACTGTCAGAGTTTTTATCCCCAGTTGTTCTCGGTCATTACAAAGTTTTAATTGCTGGTGACTGTAACATCCACATTGATGATAGTTCTGATGGCTTTGTTACTGAATCTTTAAACATTATGGAGTTTTAATTTCACCCAACATGCGTCAGGCCCTACTCATAAATGTGCCTGTACTTTGGACTTAGTTTTTACTTTGGGTCTGGATTTATCATCTGTGGTTTTAAGAGACATTTTTATCTCTGATCATCTATGCCTTGTTTTTCAGTCTGTGTTTTATTTGAACAAAAATCCTCATAAGCAGGAGATTTGCTCACACATCTTTAATGACACAAGTCCTTCAAGATTTTCCTCATTATTTGTAGAGTTTGCTTTGGATAATGTTGCTCCTCTAAAATGTTTATCCAAATCCAATTCATCAACTGTATCAGCTTGGATTTCTGAAAGAATCTGTGGCATGAAAAGGGAGTGGAGGAAGACTGAGAAACAGTGGAAGAAATCAAAGCTCTCAGTACACTATGAGCATATGATTTTTTTTTTTATTACAATCTTACAACAGTGAAATTAAAGATGCAAGAGCCAAATATTTTTCCGAGCTCATCACCTCCAACCAGCACAAGCCTAGTTTCCTATTAAAGACCATTGATTGATTAGTCAACCCTAGTTCTCCTGGTGTCCCCATTACTTCAAATGCATATTTTCAAATGTTTTTAGCCTTTTTTTATAGATAAGATTGAAGACATTCAATCGAGGATTCCCATCCCCCACCCCCCTCCACTTGTGTGTCTGAGTAAGCTTGTCCTCAGCTGGATACTTGATACTTTGGGCCCTATTTTAACTATCTAAAGTGCATGGTCTGAAGCGCATGGCGCAATTGCATTGAGGGTGTGTCAAAATTCACTTTTGCTATTTTAACGGCGGAAAAATGGTCGCTGTGCCAGGCGCATGGTTCAAAGGGGTTGTCCTTAGTCTCCTAATTAATCATGGGTGTGTTTTCGGCGTAACATGCAATAAACCGATCACAGTGTCATCTCCCATTCCCTTTAAGAGCCAGGTACACTTGCACCTTGGCAGATTGCTATTATGACGGCGCATTTGATAACTAGTGAGAAGGAGTGCGTTTCTGCAGAGGCAACGAGCACACTGCTTTCTTTAAAATCGTTTTGTTCAGTCATGGAGTAACAGGTCAAATCAGCAGGGTTTTAATTGCTGAAAGTATGGAAACCTGATCACTGTACTCTCAAAAATTTTAAAGACTATTTGTTAAATATTGTTCAAAAATTAAATCATTAATTTTAATCATGTGAAAAATCATCAACACAGTTATCAGGACTTGATCAGCTCTCCAAGGTTCTGATCTTGCTGCTGGCAGCAGCTAGAAGCTGTGCAGATTTATTTTCCTCTTTAGTTAAATCATTGTTCTCACCTCATTTATTTCCTCATATGTTCCTCATGTCATCATGTATTGACACTGCAGGAAAGTCGATCTGTGTCTGATCCGTTGTTGTCCGTCTGTTTAAATACCTACGTGTATTGCCACGATTTGATCAAATAATTAAACAATTTAATCTGTCATTACTGCGATTAGTTAATTCTGATAAATATTATGACTAAGTATTATGACATGTATTTTTTTAAAATGTATTAATATACACAATAATAATCTTTCACATTTTAATCCTTTGATTTGTTACTTTTTGCATGTTTGTGTGCTGCAAGTATAGAATGTTTTCTAAGCTTCCGTTTATATCAAAAATCCTTGTCTCAAATCTTGATCAATAACATTTTTGAGAAATTGCAATCAGGTTTCTGACAGCAACACAGCACAGAGACTACCCTTGTAAGAGTTGTCAATGATATCTTGATGAAGGCTGATGCAGGTGAATGCTTGATACTGGTTCTGCTTGATTTTAGTGCCTTGTTTGACATGGTGGATCATAGCATTATTATTGAAAGATTGACCAATTTTATTTGCTCTTTATTTATTCCCTTTGGACCACACCATCAAACAGCATGATATTTCATGTCATTGCTATGCTGATGATACTCAGCTGTACTTGTCCTGCAAACCATCTGAATCAGCTAAGTTATCTTCCCTGCATAACTGCCTAGCTGCAGTTAAGGACTGGATGACAGAACATTTTCTTCAGCTTAACTCCTCCAAAAGGGAAATCCTTATTATAGGCCCTGAGCACACTCATGGCCAAGTTCTGCCTGCTCTTGGCTCTTTAGCTCAGCATTTTGTACCCACTGTTAAAAACCTTAGTTATTTTAGATCAGAACCTCATTCTCGAGTCCCATGTTAAAAGGTAAGCTCAGTTGTGTTTTTTCCACTTGAGAAATAACTCTAGAATTAGGTCTATTATTTCTTTTAATTATCTTCAAAGAGTGATTCGTGCTTTTATCACTTCTGGTCTGGATTATTGTAATGCAGTGTTTACATGCCTTAGTCAAAACAGGATTGCACAGCTTCAGGGTGTCCAAAATGCAGCCACCAGACTTTTAACCAAATCACAAAAGCATGATCATATCTTCCCTATTTTAGCTTCCCTTCACTGGCTGCCTGGCTGTTTTAGAATTTTCTGTTTTTGATTTTAAAATTTTAATCTTGATTGTTTAGGTCCTGAATGGTATGGCACTGAGCTACCTGGCTGAGCATCTAAATCATTACTCACCAGCACATAGCTTGAGATCCTTACAAACAAGCTTACGAGAGAAACGTGGACTAGCAAATTCACTGCCTTCTTTTAAATCATCTCTCAAAACTTACTTCTACTGCATGGCTTTTACTTAATTATTTTATCTGTTACTCTCATGTGTTGCTTTTATCCATTATTTTTATCATTACTTTTAACTGTTTTATTATTGCCTTACATTGTAATAAAACATATTGTTCACTTTAACTATGTAAATAATATTTGTGGTGTTGAAAACATGGAAACAACAGCTTGGGGGTGAACACAACGGAACCATCTGCCCTCTGATTGGACAGATTGACTCTGCGTTTGACCAGTCGGATTCAGCTGTAAAAACATGGTCAAAGTTTGCACTCATAACTTGTAGTTTGTAGCTTGTAACTCCAGTGTCATACACACAGGTAGGACATTTGTGTGTCCGTCTCTCATGTGACTTCACTGTCCCACACAAAAGAAGGAAATTTGTGTGTCTGTCTCTCAGACTTTGTGAAACCTCACTGTTGAAAAAATTCCTGCATAAATTTTAATTACCCATACACAAAATATTTCTTCAGCTACAAAAACTTTTTACACATGTGCAAATGATATGTGTGCACAAAACTTTTTCACACATGCACATAATATTTCTACAGCAACAAAACTTTATTACACATTCACAAACCATTTCACAAGCTCAAAATATTAATTTTAATAATTTGATTCCATAGATCCATCCGTCCAGTAGAGCTAAAGAGACTCCAGAGACAGAGAATCTTTGCTAAGGAGCATTGAAGCTGTTGTGATGGCAGTATAAGACCTTTTTCTTTAAATTGTCACCTGTCTGTTTATGTCAAGTGCACATCATGATCCATGTTGGAGAACAGTGATTATCCTGATTTCTCAGTAAATCTGAAAAATTAACCAACTGAAGTGTTGATAATAGTTGGTTAATTTACATTTTTCATAGGAAATCTGTATGCTCGCTAACCCTGTGATGAATGTGCACGGTAACGGGTTATGCATATTCCCCGACCAGATGGGAAATCTGGGTGGTGTTTCCAATGAAAAGGTTAATATGGGTTGAAAACACACTGGCTGTGTGCATTAGTGAATAATCACAGACACTGTGCATCTACATCCTCTGACGGCCCTCTGTTCTGAGGCTGTGGAAGTTCAAGGCTTCATTAAAGAAGCGAAGTTGGTGTTGTGGCTGTAGCAGAAAGCTCCAGTGCAGTGCAAATATAAGAATCTCATTGTCAGGATCCAATAGCCCCTCTGCTTCCATGTTTCTGAAAAGTGTGTGGAACAGGTCAGGGACTTGCTGGTATACATCACTCCATAACTGTTCAATCCAGCAACCAGTTAAAGTTCTTAATTAGTTGTGTCACACACCAAACAAGATTAAAGTAAGATTTATGCACTTATTAGTATTGTTATTCATGTAATACAACCCATCAATAAATCCTAGGCTGCATACCACAGACACATACGGTATGCCAGGGTGACCTTGATATTGGTGGTGCTGAGGTGGTGGGTTTTTGGAATCGTATCTATTAAAGTGAACTCCATAAATACATGAACAATGACACACTGTTCTATGTTTTTTACACTAATGTTTTTATCGTGAAATAACCGATAAAGGTGTGCATTTTTTAAATTTTGTGCATTACTGCCCAAATTTCAGGATGGTATACTTTTGGAAAATAGAAGTCTTAATACATTCTCTGTTGCTTATGGACTTCTAGAGTGAAGGTCCCGAAATGCTGAGTTTATTCGGGCTGGGCTTGGACCAATTTTTTTTTTTTTTTTTTTTAAATAAATCGGACTCAGGTCGGACTCGGGCTCATTTAATTTCTCTCCTTTCATTGTGCCTATATACGTACAGAGCGCACATAGGCCACTGGATGAAATATTGTTATGTTAATTATATTATAAATATTATACATATGTACATGTGCGTGCATTACATGTGACAGTTGACCATGCAGAGCATCAGGGAAAAGTTGGAGCATTGTTCTTCAGTTTCTGTAAAGTATTAAGTTGCAGTATTAAAGAAAGGTAGGCCGTAAATTTTTATTTACTTATTTGCTGCTCCATTATGTAACTTGGCTATATTCTCTATTGCATGCTTATACTTCTCTGTAATGGACAGTCAGTATTAATATTTGTGGACATGATTATTGGTGACACTGGTAGTTATTTTTGAGGCCTATAGTATGTTTACTACTAAAAGTTTGATTCAATAAGATATAACATTTAGCATTTTAATAATGCTTTTTATTTCTTCAACAATGCTGACGAAATATATGTGGCTCAATAGAGTATCATCACACTTGCAATTATCAGAGAGCACGTGTCAGAGTGATATTGGTGTTGGTCCCGGGTCGGGGTAGGGCCCGGGCTAAAAAATTGCAGACTATGTCAGGCTGGGGCCAGGCTAGAGCTGGAGTTTTGGGCCTGTGCAGGGCTCTATTCTAGAGGTCTGAACATTATAAATACCACTGAACTCTTAAGGGGATAGTTTGGATGTTGTGAGATATGGTTGTAGGAGTTATTGACTAATAGTGATTTTTGGACTGTGTCCTAACATCTATAGGGATTCACTACTGGTGTGTGACTTTTAAAGGATTTTTTGTGGATGTGGGAAATATCTCAGGCAGTGGGTCCTCTGGAGATCTACCACCCAGGCCAGCTTGGAAGGACAACAGCAGCAGCAGCAGCAGCAGCAAAAATATTCAACTGACAAAAACATTTTCAACCACGACAAACATGCAGGAAAAGTTTTGCAGCACACAGCCAGTATCAAAAGCACTGAAGCCTGATCATATATCATGTCATCATTCGGGATCCACAGGCTCTTGTGTGTCCTAATGCTACTTTTCTTCAACAACAGACAAGTTGATACTGACAAGTTACTTAAAAGATTTTGACTTTTTTTTTGTCAGTTGGCCCTGTTTGCTGCTTCTGCTGTCCTTCCAAGCTGTGCGGGCTGGCAGGTCTCCAAACAGAGGACCCATAGCCTGAGATATGTCCCAAATCCAAACAATTCCTTTATCAGCCTCACCCCAGTTTACTTGCTCACAATCATATCCTCATCAACAACAGTCCATGTCAAGATGGTCATACCAAGCATGATTGGTCAGTAGGTGCATCGAAAGTCTCATGGTGCTTGGACATGGTCCTGAGTGATAACCCAATTGTGAATCCTAATAGATGGCATAATACAGTCCTCAAATCAGGAAATTCTAAGCATTTCATTATTGGTCAACAACTCCTGCAACCTTATCTCACAATTCCTTGACAAGTAGATGCCAACTCACGATAAGAAAACTTTCTTAAAAAATGGTGTTGCTTGATGCTCTGCTTTTTGCCAAAGTGAAAACATGAGCCACAGAAACAAAGTGGTGTACTCTCACTTACTCATATGATATTAATTTCCCTATCTGAGCCAAGGCTTTGAAGATAGGGTGCTCTCCAATGAAGTACCACACACTCAAACAGCCATACTCCATTGCCATTTGCAAGCACACACTTTGTGGGTCTTTAATATGCTTAGATGATGGCACCAATTATGAAATCACATATGTGCACAAAAAGAAGGACTGACTCTATGCCTTGAAAGCACAGTGTGTTATTAGCATTGATTTTAAAAATTAAATTAAAAAGTACATATAAAGAAAGACTTAACCACAAGAGGAGATGAGCAATTTCTTACAATAACATACCCTTCAGTTTAACAGTAAAAGGGATTGTCTAATCAACTTCTTGCTCTTTATATATTGCTCGTTATTCTTGCTCTTTATATATTGCCCTTTCACGATCCTCTTCAGACCTTGTTAGATCTAGCCACACAAATAAGTCAGGCTAGTTCGCGGCATTCTTTAGAATGTACGTATCTTCCATACATGTTTTCTTGCTCTCATGAGGTCAGGTTCAATCTTCCATTCTGTTTATAGCACTGTTAGAATCATAATATGCACATTGCAGGTTTAATGTGTTATTTTCATATCACTGTAAACATGAAGATGGGCAAATGCACACAAATGTGCCCTGGCTGCATTGAGAAACAGCAAGCTGTGAGAAAAACACCTTCAATCTCGGGCACTTCAGGAGGCTGATGACTGCTTGAAGAACTAGCCACACTCTCTGCAGCCCTGTTCTGTCTTTCAGTGCTTCACTCTTCCGCTGTCCCTGCTGTGGTGTACTGTCAGTCGATGAAGCTGTCTTCAGACCTCAGACTGCTGCTGTTACTCTCCACTGAACTCAAACTGTGGCTCTCTCCAGATTTGCTGGAACATTTAAACGGTACAATGTGATCACAAAATTAAAAGACATGCTCATCATATTTTCTAATTTTTATTATCACATTGTGGGGAAGGCATGTATAAATGGTTTAGTAAGTAGCCATTTGTAAACCATTTGCACCATAAAACGTCCAGCAGGTGCCAATGATTTACATGGATGTTGCATTGACAGGCAGTCTTCTGAAAAATGATTTAGATAGTACAGAATGATCCCTGGTGCTAGATTTCTCTGTTGAACCTTCTGTTGGTGTTGTGGGACAACAACAACCCTATTCTTGCATATACTGTAGGTGTTAAAAGAAGAAGAGCTTGCAAAGTTGTCTGGGAGTAAATATGTGCATTGTATTGAGAGAAGTATTTTATCAATGTAAAATAGCTCTATGACTGATATTAAGCATGTTGCCCGAGAACCCTGCATATGGCATAAGGAATGAATTTACATCAAATCCTGTTTGCTGGTGTATTACTTCTCAAGGGCATGGATAGAGGTGTGGCAAGGAGAACCCCTCTGCTGCTATTTACATAAGTCTGTACATCTCATCATATTGTTATGGGTCATTTTCACATGCCATCCCTGTGATGAAAGAAGTAAACGAAAACTGGCAAAACTGCTTTTTAACCAAAGTGTCAGTACACTAAACTATAGTGGTTATTGTTAGTATTGGTAAATGCAGGTATTAATTAAACAAATCACTCATTTTTCACAGAGGTCAATGTGACCTTTCATCTCTGTCGAATATCTTTATTTTTATTTTTTTTGCAGTACAGACATTCAATTGGTGGTCCTACAGCTGAGGAGGACGCTTCCTGAAGATTCTTACATTCTACATACATTACATTCTTACTTACTATATAGACATATGTAAATGAGAGAGAGATGTGTGAGCTTACTGACTACACATCGAGGGAAATATGTCAATATACTGGCAAAGATTTAAAAAATGTCAAGGAAGATTTAACTTTAATTTTATGTCTTTTTGAAACGATATTGCATAAATGATTGCTTGCCCCACCATAGCTGCTCCAGTGGACAAATGTTCAGGGGAATATCCTTCCTGCAGACAGGGTATTGTGTCCAAAGCCTTGGCCCTTGTTGTCCCTCTGTATCGAAAGAGCTGAAACCCTCCACACTCCTTTACAGTGAAGATGTGGAAAGTGATGCAGCAGTTCCTCTTAAAACTCCTCTGGTGAGCAGTACTTCTCTGAAGCAGATAAAATGATCAATATCAGTGCCGCCGTACTGAAGTTGTACCAAGTCCGGAACCAAAACCCTAAGCAACAGCAATGGACACGACAAACTTTCAAAACTATCTCCTGCCACCACTGCTACAAAACTGTTACAGAAGGAACATTGCAGTGTGTTCAGCCAATGGTGTTGAAAAAGGTGTGAGAACACATCAGCAACCAGCTACCATCCTAGACAATACTGGTAATCTGTAATTAGACTTTTTAATCAAAAGAAAAGTTTTGTTTAAAAAGATAAATGAGAGAACGAGACTTAACCTGGAAATGTGATCTTTTTCTCTCCCAGTCCTAGTCTTTTC
Organism: Thunnus maccoyii; assembly: GCF_910596095.1. Lineage (NCBI taxonomy): Eukaryota > Metazoa > Chordata > Actinopteri > Scombriformes > Scombridae > Thunnus > Thunnus maccoyii. The sequence goes on from NC_056551.1 coordinate 7,963,383, forward strand.
TGTTTCAAACTTGGCACCTCACAGTCCTTTCTCTCTGCCAGGCAGAAGAAGTGGTGTGTGTATGAGCACCTTTTTGTTTTCTTTGCAGGTTGAGAAGGGGTTGAATGCTGCCTCTGTGCCAAATGTGTGTTTGCGTAAAGCCTGAAAAGCCTCATAACCTCTGCTGTTGGAAAAATGAAAAATAAATATGTAAATATAGCCTAACATTTAATACCCTTGAGTGAATACCAAGAGCAATATTCATAAGCCGGGGGCAAATTGTGGGGTGATAGCTAGTTATGAGCATGTGTCCAGACCTATTACTACAAAAGTGAGTTGCCTGTGTCTGTCACCTGTCCCCAAGAGTCCATTACATGCATGTATGTCTGTGTGTGCCCCAGACTTACATATACAACTCTGTTTGCAACAAATCAACTTATCATCATTTACAGCAAAAGTCAAGCTGCTACTACTTCTTAAAATACATTTATTTTCTCAATTTTTTTTCTTGTCTTGACTTATTTTGCACATAACAGATGCAAAAAGGGTAATCAAAAAAAAGTCAGATCAGAACCGATATAGAACTGATCTATAATATGCTCTCTCTCTCTCTCACACACACACACACAAACACACACACACACACACACGGACACACAAGGACACACACTTCATCCTCCTACATGCTATCCCTGTCAAACATCATGTTATTTATCTATCAGAGTGGTGCAGGCCATGAAATAGAACATGGTTCTAATTTCCTCATATACTTCAAGTAACATATAAAGACACAGATTTGTATACTTTGATTGATATACTTATTTGTCTTTGTACATTCTCTAATGTACACATGTACTTTTTTATCATAGATCAGTGGATGGGACAACTGCTGAGGGAGCCATGGTAACCACTACACACCCAGTAAACATTTCATCAGATGTCAGCAACAGTTACCTTTTAATCTAAACAGAAATACTCAGTAGAGAAGCTGTTTACTCTCTGTGGGTTGAGAAAAATTGGCGATAATAACAAGCGGTAAAAACCTATGGCTACTACATGTGAGAGATGCGCTGGACAGAAATATGAAATTAGAGAACTGACAGAGGAGAGTGGGGCACAAATGGACGAGCTGGTTGTGATATTTACCTATAATAGAATGAATTACCAGCACTCACGAATAGTGTAGCATATCGTCAATGCTGGTATTTCATTCTGTTACTCTTGATCAAGAGCATGCACCCTAAACATTTTATTTTGTTTTTGAGTTTTGTGCACAACTATTCATTACTGGGATATTCACCAAACAAACCATCACTGAATGTTTGAGTGCCAGGGGAATAAAACATACAAAGCAACACTGTTGTTTCACTGTCATATTATTATGATGATTTACTGAGCAGTTTAAAGACCAAATACTCATCAAAAAGAGAAAAAAGGAGGAAGACGAGCCTCCTCTGGTGTGTGGCCACCAGCCAATAACTCAACTCAGTGTCTCTGTCTCTTTTCTCTGCTCTCTGTCTGTGTCTGTTTGACTAAGGGCGGGGCTGAGCTCCACACACACCCAAAGCAGAGAGGCCACAGTGGACAGGATGAAGAACTAGCCTGAACTAACCTGCTACGGAGCAGGTGTCAAACTTAATTCAGCTGTGTATCAAAGAATGTCCAACGGGCAGAAACAGAATCCCAAAAGACTTTTGTTTCGCACCCGCATCACTTTTGTCTTGTCGTATTCGGAAACATAAGATGCTGGTCTGGGAGATTAAATCAATGACCTTCTGGTCTCAAGCTTGTTTCTCTAACCTTTAGGCCACCACTGCCCACACAAGTAGGCTTGTATAACTCACGCATTTAAACTGTCAGCAATTTTTTGCCAAGTCATCTCCCTCGTCTTGTTAATTGCAGCAGTATTGCCCTTTCTGGTGATGACTCCTTTATATTCTTCATATAGTTTCATCAACAGGGTTTGTTCTGCTGCTGAGAAGAACACCGCTCTAGTTTTCTTGTCTTTTGGCGACATAGAATCGTCTTTTCGACAATCAACTGTTCTGGGCTGCCTATGTACTCTGTGCTCACGCACAATGTAAGATTATTCAAGCCTGGTTAGAGTTAATGTTGACTAAACACTGCTGAATTTTGTTAGTGGAACAGCTTGAGCCTTAAGTGAGAGTCCATGTTAATTCAAGCTGGGCAGCTTTACTTTATACTCCCCAGGTACATTTTCCTGCCTCACAATATTGTGAACTGATATGCTTAAAAATCATTGTTGAAAAATGTCTTAATCCTTTTACTCATGCCCTTTATTAAATGTTTGTAGATTCTGAGCAGTGTTTTGGTCCCATTTGATTTTGGGATATTATAAATGTTATACACTCAATTCATTCATGTATCAATTTTTCTTAAATTTGTAACAATAAAAACAAACATATAACATCATAAAAAATTGTGGACAACATTATATATATATAAAGATGTAAAAGGCATGAGACACAGGTCTAATCATTCTCCTTGACAAGTGTTTTGCTTGCATCTCAGTTCCTATGAAATTAAAAGTATTTCAAGGCCTCAACTGTGGGAGACTAAGCACTTTTGAGTCTAGCTGGCATACTACATTTAGTAAATTAATTATCTTTAATGATTGCATGCAAATAACAGGTTCAATCTAGGTTTGCATGACTGTTTTCTTACAAGACATGAAACAGAAAATAATATGTTATTTATTGATTTCAGACTGAGGTGAGAGTCATCATTTCGAAGACACAAACAAGCATAAAGAAAACAGACAAGCTTCAAATGGGTTTTATCCACAGAAATATTAATGCCTCTGTAACACAAAACAGGGTATTGCTCACAGTTGACAGGGCACTAGGAGGGAGGGCACAGCACACTATCCACTTTAACAGTACCACTTTCTAATCCTTTATAAACGGTTTATGAATTGTAATTAATAATGATTAATTGTAAAGGCATTAGGTACAATCCGGGTGTCTTAATAGAAATTTGCTACTTTATCTGTCAATTTTGTGACTAAAATGCCTTTTTAGTCAGATGATAGATACAGGCATTGTATGACACACCTTTGTGCACACCATAAGCTTCTTTGTTTAACCTCTTGGCTAATGAATAATGCAGGGTGGCAAAGCTCTGGAGTACCATGGTAGCTCTCAATGGACTCATTACATTGTCTTGGCTAGTTGTTGTCCACAGGGAACTGTATTAGTGCCCTCATTCGTAATTAAAACAATAGATAATCCCTAGGCACAAACAACACTTTGGTAGCACATTTGTTGGTGCAGAGAGTAATTAATTGTGTCGTTAGTATCTGTTTTGTATTTCAAACGAGAGTCTCGTTTACAGCACTCCTAAGGGACTGTGTCCATACTGTGTAAGACCACACCAAGACTGTTTTTGTTGTTCACTGGCTATACAGTTATGAGTACTGAGAAGCCATGCTAGCAGCATATCTAATTAGATGTAATTTTGCTTGGGAGCTTATCAAATCCCACTCTGTGCAACAGAGCTCTGTGCTCAGGAACGAATGACATCAGGACATTAAAAGAGCTATGCCTGATTGCACTGCTGGATCTTGCACTGACTGTTTGTTTTGCCTTTTGTAGAAAGGTATCCTGACTGTGATAAGTCATATGAGGGTGGTCTGCCTCTGATAATGGTTCTGTTAGACAAACCGTGACCTCCCTTGCTTGTGTTTTATCCAGCAGTTTAATGAGTTCCAGCTATCTAGACAGAACAGAGTGAAAGTGATTCCAAAAAGGAAGGGCATATGTGACTTAGGGTGAAATTGATGAGAAAATGTGTATGATATAATCAGAACCATAGTATGTGGCGTTTTATTTTTTTATTTTATTTTATAATAGACACTTACTTCACATACACATACATACTACAATTCTATCACTAATGGTAATTGTGCATAGATTTATTTTGTGGCTACAAATTAAGAAGCAACAAAGTACAACAGGACAAAAGTATTACTACCATTAGTTTGATAAGGGTATAATTGTATATAATCAAACCCATTAATTTGATAAGGGTGTTGTGTTTAATCAAACAACTGGCAAATACTGTTTTACTACAGAGTCAAGTGAGCACCTCTTCCACCATATTATTCTGTTGTGTCAGAAGGCCAAATTAACCCTTGAGTCACGGGTTCTTGTGATAATACCATGTGATCAGGTTAAAAGATTGACCTTTTCATCTCATATTTCTGTGGTCACTACCCACTATTACTCTGAAATCCTTTAGATTAGTTGGTCAGTGCATCTTTGACAAAATGTGTTACTCTGTCATTGCATATGCATACGTGCTGTTATGAAAGGCTAAGTCAGTGAGCCCGTTTCATTATCGCAGGTTTGCTGTTACAGTAAAATATTCAGAACATGATATAGATAGTGTCTGGAAATTGGATGTTATTTACAGTACATTAAACTCATCTTTTGCATTCACTGTCCTTACATTGTGATGTTTTCTCTCGCATATAAGAGAGGATAAAATTACTGTGTTTTCATTTTAGATGACATGCAGAAAACAAGTCTTATGGACCATATCATCTTGTGAGATGAGTACAAGAAAATAGCAACTTACACCAATTCTATCCATTTAATGTATCCATGTTACGGTATCTGGACTTGTGGTGCACAAGTCATTGACCAGCTCTCTGTTTTGGCCCTAGCTAGTTGTCAGCAGGAATGTTAAAGTTCATATGTCCAAACTATATGTTTACTTGAATTGTAATTACATTAGATAAATGCATAACTGCTCAAGGGATGCAATGTCAATTGGCTGGTCCACTACTTTGGTCCAGAATTAAATATATCATTAGCTGTTGGATGTATTGCTTTGAAATTCGATACATGTGTAGCCAGGTTAAAAATACCACATATTGTAATAAAGTTTATGTTAAGAGAAAGTTAATTAAAATTAATTAATAATTAAAATTAATATTAAAATGTTCAATGTAATAAATAAGTTTCAAAATTATGCAGATGTATAGCTATAAATATTCATTTTATTTTGAAGAGTTCATGGTAGTAAAAGGAAGTAGTATTCCAGAGTAAGTTTAATACCGGCCATTCATAGGTTGAAGTGGGTGGGATCACACAGGTGTGCAGAGAGAGAGAGAGAGAGAGAGAGAGAGAGAGAGAGAGAGAGAGAGAGAGAGAGAGAGAGAGAGAGAGAGAGAGCGAAATCGTGTAACTTGACGGACTGAAGAGCGTCGCATGCGCAGTGTTTACAAACAAATGTGTAGCTGGTGTCTGAGATTTTCTACCCCACAGTCTTTGCCAGGATACTCATGCTACATATTTTCTGCTAGCAGCAGGAGATACTTCTACTCGAAGTTTGTTGTACAGTTGTTCACGTTTGTTTGTTTATTAGCTCATTAGCCGAACGTGTGTTTGTTAGCATTCATTAGCAAAGTGAATGGACTCATAGTCACTATAACTAACACACGAATGATTTATTAGCTTTCATTAGCACAGTGAATGGACTTGTAGCCACTGTGTAGCTAACCCAGCTAACGCTATAGGCTTTAGTTCATTGTTTTCGACGTGGAAACCCTGAGGATTTAATGGACAGTGCCATGAGCTACCAAGTCAACGCTCAGAGAGACTTTTCACTACATGGGCCGGACCCGCCATTTTTGGACTTCAGCGTGTATCCTGTTCCTTCCCGGAGATCGAGGGCTGGTATAAACTGCATCCTGTTCCCTCCCAGAGATCGAGAGGCTGGTATAAACTGCTGATTGGAGTCCGACTTCATGACCAAGGTACCACATTTTAATTTGTTGCTCTTTTGATTGAAGTGGCCAAATAGTTTTGGGCCTCTCCGTTCCCAAGCGTCCAATCAGGCCTGCAACGGGGGTTTTATTTAATTTTATTTCAATACCTACCGGCTTGTGTGTGGTGTGTGTGCTTGGTGAATGTGGGCCCACCAATTTTGATATAAATTTATATCAGCGGAAATCTATATTTCACTTTGAGTATATTGTTTACCTTTGGAGAGAGTTATCGCCATAACTCAAGTTATTCAAAGAGACTGAATATTATTTCATTGTTTATATGGGAAATTTGCAAAAGTAAAAAAGAGAAGCTCATTATTTGTAGAACTAATTCCAGTGTGATGTTTGGTTATGTCTTTAACTAGAGGTATTCAACAGTGGATATTAGTGGCAGTTTTGTTTAAAGGAGTGATACACCTATTTCACTGCAGTAGTCTAATTCATCAGGTAGATAACAGTGCATAGATTTAATACAAGGGTTAAATAAAAGTGAGTCTAATAAGTGTAATACAGTTCATTAGCAGTAAATAAAGGAACCCAAGACAAATACAAAAGTATAGGATATAAACAAAAGAGAGACAGAGTAACATCTAAGTATGATTTATTGTACATTAAGTTAATTGATTTAAAGAACTCAGGGCCCCTCCCTGGTTAGACGAGGGATAGGTGGGCTACACATGTATTCAAGGTCTCCAGAGGATGAATCCCCGGACTTTACCTCTACTGCTGGCAGCAGATTGATATTTTTGTGTTTTAGGAACATATCTCCATAATTTGCCATCCACAAGCAGGTCAGACTTTTCAGTTGTCCAGTGAGAAATCTCAACATTTTCTTGATTGATTGGCTTATAGTTCCCAGACAATTAGTTGACTTTTGTGATGACCTTTTCCAGCAACCACAGGATGGTTTGCCATTAAATATGTCAGAGATTCATTCTCTCCATAAATTGTAATAAATATGGTTATTCCCTGACATTTTATTTAGCGCCATCATCAGGTCTAAATTTCAAATTGTAGCATACTAACACACTAAAATAAGATGCTGACATTATCTGCTAAGCATCAGCAGGTTAACACACACATACATATATATATATATATATATATATATATATATATATGTGTATATACGTACTGTATATAGTTCTGCATATACATACATAATAATGTAGAAAATTAGGATTTATCAATGGGAGAAGAAAGAGGTTGTTATGTAGTCCCCTGTGTAAACTTGAAGCAAAATTACCTCTCTGTGGTGTGCCTGCCTGTGGCAAGACTCTGTTACACTAACAGCAAGGTCAGCTCTGGACACATGCATTAAAGAAGAACCTTCTCTGGGCCAATAAATACTCTTTATCACATAGGTGAGAGGGCGTGCTTAATTTCAACTTTTCAGTGGACATTAGTGGAACACAGAAAAGGACAAGTGACCCTTTTCACTTGGTAAACCAATGGTTGTGCTTCTTATGTTACACCTGTCATCACGTTTTCAGGGAATGTAGCACTTTAATTTGCCTCCATCTAGAGTGCAGTTTACTCACCCTGCTCACCTGATCAGAGTAAACTGTCAAGCACAAACATTATGATAGTAGATTTTATCATTCACACATTAGAGGGCAAAAGCAAGTTATCAAAATGCATGTCTTTCTATTGAAATATTAATTATGTCTTTTGACATTTTACATTTAATAGGGTAGGCCTATTCAGAACCAGCTTTTATCACTATGATGTTGGCATTAGGGTCTAAGGACATAGGATGTTGAATTGCTGTACAGATTGTAAAGCTCCCTAAGGGCAAATTTTTGATTTGTCATATTGAGTTACAATAAAATAAATAAGCAACAAATAACAAAATTGAGTTGACTTGACTACAGTTAGTAGTGGAATACAGACCCTAAAAATAGTTAGATTAAGTCTTAGCTGCAATAGGCCTGATTTTACAACTTGGGGGCAGAAGATATCCTCAAAAACTCATTATAAAGTTGTTATGGCTAACGTCTTAGCAAGCAATTGCCTATTCACACTCCCAGCAGAAACCAACATTAGCATTCATTTGGAGTCATGTTTCCAGCCATCTGTTGAATTTAAGTCCAATATTCACACTCCTTTTAGTTCAGTTTTTGTCTCCACCAACTTCTAAGAAAAATATTGACTTCAGACATTTTCAACAGCTGGCTGCCAACTTTGTTTGCGGTTTGCAGTCAAAACGGGAAGCGTGGTAAAGAAGGTTTATCAGAGCCTGTTTGAAAACAGGTGCCGGCTGCTGGTGGAAACAAGATTGATAAGATCAGTGAGACTAAACCAATAAACATGTTGTAAAACTAAAAAAACACAACAACAATAAAAGAGCTAAAAGAGGCCAAAAAGCTCAGAGCTGCAGAGTTTGGTGTAATTCTATCCTGATGTTGAAAATAAAATGAGTTGTGGATTGTGAGGGATTAGCCAATATTAGAAATTACATGATAACTAGATAAAGATGAAAAGAGATGCTCATCTTCCTGATATAGCTATAGTGCCACCTTTAAAAAATGATGAAAAACGTCTGATCTTACATCATCATACATTGGGGTCAACTCGCACCACTTTGAGCCTGAACTGTGGGATCAGCCATTAATGAAATACAGCTCATCCTTTCTCACGGCTGAGACAGTTTTCTTCTTTTTTGCTATATGCTAATTTTATGCAGCTATCCATGCATGAAGAGCTACTCTTGATGAAGTGCAGGGGAGCAATGCCAAAAATAACATGGAGCCCAATTTCAGGACACTTATTTTAGGATTCTTATTAACCTCAAATGAGGGCATGATTTGATATCAATGGCTGTCTGATGCTCTTGACTTTCTTTTTCTTTCTTTGAAATGCATGTCAGACTTGTAGCTATATCAGACAGACTGAGCCAATTAAAGTGCTACTGCACTGCTTCATGACAAGTCCAAAATATTACAAAATGACACACATCCTAGCACTCACTAAGAAGACCTGAGAGAGGAAGCAAGAGGAAAATTATCTTGGAATGCCCCATTGCCGATAATCCAACCTTGAAATCACTTCTATTCACTCAGTGTGAAACAAAGAAAACTGGCGCACTGACATCAGCATGGAGCATTATGCCCCTTTCAATCTTCAACTCTGTAAATATATTACTTTGAATGATCAACAGAGTGTTGGAAAAACTTGAGTGAGTCCTGTATTTTGCAGGTTTTCTACAACAATGACCCACTGTATTTGAGATCTCTCTTTTCAAGCATATTCATCCACATGATAGAAAATAACACTTTTCTACTCATCTTTCTCTGATATTTCACCCCCTCTTATCCTGAAAATACATAGTCCTTCACCCCTAAATAAAAAAAAATGATCGCAGTGCGAGAGGGGAAGATTGAAATCTCTCACTTAATTGAACGGTAGGAAATGGATTTAAGTTTACATCCTAGATGCCTGGTTGACTGTGGGAGTGAAAGCAATTACACGAGGAGCAATCTGATCAATTTTCTGTTCTAAATAGGTGACAAATTAAGGGCAAAGGGCTGTTTTCCAATATCAAGAACATATCATTCAGGGTTGGTTTCACTTAGTAAAGTAACCGTTATGGTAAGTGTAGTTTTAAGCTGCCAAAACTATAATAAACAATAAGTACATTCTGTTTGCTTTCAAATAGGTGGCAATGAACTCCTACATGTCAGGACTTTATGTCTAGTTAAAATACCCTCTTGAAATAGACTCCGCCATTATCCTTGGAGGTCTGCTTTTCACTGAAAAGCAACTACTACATGACTACCAACCCTGAAGCCAGAATCCAATTAATTGGATTTTACCCTCATTTGAAATTAACTGAGGGTCAGAAGCAAGACCTGCTCAGTAACAACCTCATCTCATAGTATCAATGTAATTAGTGTTTTTCCTTTTACTGTATTCAGTTACACTCTATATAAAGGCTAAGGACAAAACTTAAAATATATACCTACATATGTTTGCTATCCAGAACATATTCTAAGGGTCTGTGTGCCTGGAGACCCACTGCTGCATGCCTGTGTGAAAGAGGGTCATGGTTAAATTAAAGTGGTAGTGACCTCAAATATCCTTAAAGAGGACCTATTATGCTCATTTCAGCTCTAAATTTTTATTTTTGGACTCCACTAGAGTAGCTCTGCATGATTCAAAGTTCAAACTCCTTATTTATCTTATACTGGCCCTTTATGTAGCCCCTCAATATACACGGTTTCTCTTACACTCTGTTTTAGCTCCTGTCTCTTTAAGACCCCCCTCCTGATGAGCCTACGCTGTTCTGATTGGCCAGCTTTACGTATCAGAGTTGTGTGACTGTACGTCAATGCAAACCAAACATTTCCTGCTTTGCTGCTTCAAATTAAAAGCTTTTAAATGACTGACTAATGGGGAAAAAACGTGTTCCTCACTGAATTAGCGAAGCTTCGTTAGTGGCGCTAAAAACCGGTCGAAACAACAACTTACCGAGCTATTTGGAGCCATTTGTTCAGCGGATCAGTTAGAGATGATGCAGGGAGGAAGAGTACAGCAGAAACAGTCACAGTGAGATGTTTTATGAAGAGCTGCAGACAACCAGCGCACCTCCAACAGGTAAACTACTTATTTTACTTTGCTGTGCTGTGTAATGGAGTCATGGCTACTTCCGGAGCAGCGAACTCAAGCGCTGTGCACGTAGCAGACGTCCGTATAAAGAAATCTGTCACGAACTGACGACAGCTCAGGCTGAAAGTAGAAAAAACCGTTGGAAACCGAGCGTTCAGAGCAGTCTGAAGCTGCTGCTTTTTGTTCACAGGGATTACTTCTACATACATTTACCTCGTTATTTGACACATTGGCCACTTTTAACATGGATATCCGACATTGCAACATTATATATATGTCTGAAAATAAGGAAAAGCATAATACCTCCCCTTTAACAGTCATTTTCTTTGCATGAATCATGATGCAGCTGCACACACCACTGCATCATTATTCTAATGTAGATGCTATATTTTTCAGGTGGAAGGGCTGATTACATGAATATGTTCATACAAATAGTATGGACAGGGATGTTTACATGGAGGTAGGTGGGGTTATCTTTTTGTTTTTATAAAGGGATGTGGGGGGCAGACATAACTTGACGTTGTGTTCCTTCCTATTATTAATAATAATAAAAATAAAAAAGAGTACTATAGGTGGATTCATCAAGTCAATTTGATTTGTATCGTCCAATATCACAAATCTCAAATTTGCCCAACTTGTATTTGTGCCTTTACAGTCTGTACAGCAATACAACATCCTCTGTCCTTCATTCGAACAAGAAAAAAAAAAGTGTATATGTTGTGTATGTTTTGTGCACAGAATAGAACAAGAAAGACATATTACAGAAATACAGCATGGAAAACAGGATGACAAAATATATATATATATATATATATGAAGAATGTGATCAAGAGGTTGCCGAGCAACTTCCAGGTGCCGCCAAAACAGAATGGGCCCTGAGTCATGCGACCTCCATCACCATGGAGACCTGAGAAGAAGACAGACAACACATGCACACAGGAAAAAAAAACTCATATCACACCATTTACACACACAGAGGAGAAGAGACAAGAAAACCACACACACAGGGGAGAGAGAAAGATAAGGACGTCATTCACACAGGAGACAGAGAGAGAGAGACAGGACATCATTCACACAGGGGAGGAAGATACATGAGGTGAAGCTGAATCTCTTGCAGAATGGGGAGCCAGATCCAAAACCTCTGGAAATGGCACCGACAGCCTGGGAAGCAGAGCGGTCCCAGGACGGGCGATGGTCCAGCAGGGAGAGAAAAGACAGGACAAGGAGGAGAAAATAAGGAGACAGAGAGAGAAAAGAGAGAAGGAGAAGAGAGAGGGAAACACAGCTCGGATGTGCTTGTAGACAACAAACAAACAGAAAATTATAGAGATGCAATGTTTATCAGAACAGTTGCAATAATTGATAATCTCATCAGCAGGACAGACAAGATCGATTAGTACAAACATATTTTCTTTTCACTATCGCAAGTTATTCAACTTAGCTGCCCAACTTGTATTTGTGCACTTTTCAAGATGTTGCCATATCAAACAAGATGATATGTCATAACAAACCAAATTATAAATAATGTCCATGAATCCATATTTTATTCAGCAAGTGAGTCTAACATAAAACAATGATGAGTGAGGCCGTAAGAGATGAGAAATAAAACTGACACTGCACTCTTTGTGAACTCTGTCAGAGCGTATCATTTGCAAGGACAAAAAGTTCTAATTTTATCAAAAGCCTTTAGTGTAAAACCCGCTTTGAATTCTCTTCAACTGATTATAGTTTTATGATTCTTAACAGATTGGGTCATATCCCTTTGAAGTCAGAATAATGTTAAGACCTTATGATGTGGTTAAGACTTTTTCTTCTTTCCTTGAAGCACCCTTGATGCCCATTACAGCAAATTATCCTGTTAGATTCCTCACTATCATGGGGGTATTCTTAATATCCCACTTGTAACCTTACATTCAGTAGACTTCAATGGTGTTGCTAGATCCTCTTCTGCGAATTTGTTTACGTAGTCTAAACATATTTCGTCCTTATTGAGCATAATATTTTCATCTTCAATGTGCATAATGCATGGCAGTTTGAAGTCTGAAAATGGCTTATATTTAAAAATAAGTATAAGCTACATCAGAACCGATCTCAGTTGTTGCTATTTGTGCAATATAAGTAGCACCTCCTCCACCAGGTTTATCTGTGCTGTCTGTAGTTCATAATTTAAAAGTCATTGAGGGATATATACATATACAGTACTGTACAAAGGTTTTTGGCACCCTAGATGTTTAGATTCTTATCCATTATGCAATGCCATCAGGGAGGTGTCTGATCAGTCCCGTATTTATTCATGACATGACAATGACCCCAAGCATACAGCTAGAGTCATAAAGAACTATTTTCAGCAACAAGAAGAATGATGAATCCTGCAACAGATGGTATGGTATGGCCCCCACAGAACCCTGATCTCAACATCACGGAGTCAGTCTGGGATTACATGAAGAAACACCTGAGATGGCCTAAATAATAAATCCACAGAAGAACATTCTTTCTCCAGGATGGTTACAACAACCTACCTGCAAGTTACCATGAAAAACTGTGTTAAAGTGAACCGAGGAGAACTGCTGCTGTTTTAAAGGCAAAGCTGCTCACGGCAAATATTGATTTCATTTAGGTTTTTGCTGTTTACTCAACTTTGTAAGAAGTTAATTTATAATAATAATTAATTGCACAGTACTGTACATTATATATATGTGTAAGGAATCCGTTTGTCATGTAATTGTCAAGATACTGTATGTGCTTTAGAATCTGCCAGATAGAATCTCTCTGATTTCTATGTGTGACAGGCTAAAGTCAGCCTCAGCTATTTGGCTCTAGATGTGCACAAAATAAATGAACTGGATTGCTGGAAAAAGAAGAAAACACATTGCCTCAAAACATATGTTGTTTGTAGCAGAGTTAAATTTAGTTAGGCCATGTAAACACAATCCCACACAATCCCAAAAGTTCCAGGAAGTCAGGATAAAAATAACTGAGCCACTTTCGAATTCCAATAAACAAATGTGTATTGTTTTAGAAAAAGCAGTATTCAATCATTTGAATAATATTGATTGGTTACTTGTGGGGTTATTTGTCTGTATACTTTAATTGATGCACTTACTGGTATTTTACCAATTGATTGACCCTAAAGGGGAGCAAAAGTTTTTGGCATATATGCCACTGGGAGATCCTCTTTGGATTGAAAGGTTGTCTGTTCAATAAAATGTTTTACTTGTGAACCTCAGACTGTCCTTTTCTTCCCTCAATGGTTAGTATAGTAGGTTTCAAACTGATGTAGTCCTTTTTGCAGAGGTTCAATAGTCCTGCAGACGGCCTTTCCCATTAAGCACGAGTTCTTTAGATACTCTCAAGTTGTCCAATGACTAGGCAATATCACCAATCATTGTACTCTGACAGCAGCTCTTTCGGTTCTGGATCCAACCAGATAGGGCTATGCCAGCGGGTTTGCAGGTTGAGAGCTTTTTGCAATGGCTGCAGTTGCTTGAGAATATCTGGCTGTGTGAAATATCCATTAGTCGTTTAAGAATGGATTTTAAATACAGGTAAATAAGCCTACATTCATCAAAATGATTCCAGCTCCACAGTGATAATGTATGCCCAAATGAACTGTATTTCTATTGATTTGGTAAATGAATACTGAACCCTCTCAGAGTGTGCAAAACTATCAATGTAAAGATGGAGCAGATATATATGTAAGAAATGTCTAAGTTCATGTTACTGATATTTATGGACACCAAATTATTTCTGATGAGCAACTCTCCCAAAGCAAGAAAATAAAACAAAAAATTGAACATGTAAATTAAAAAGCTGCTCATAGAAGACATGCTGTTTGGCTTTTTCATATTCACATAGATTACATTTATTGACTTCCTTTAGACTAAACTAAGGGAATAAAATAAATACTAAACTTAAACATAAAACAGATATTGTAGCCCTTGAGACCAAATCAAATTCTCAGCTCAAACAAACAAATGTCAGTGTTTACCACACCATTAATTAGGAAATCTCTCTCTCTCTCTCTCTCTCTCTCTCTCTCTCTCTCTCTCTTTCTGACATAGTCAAGCAGATGCATTGGACATCATTAGTTACATTTCATGACACTTGTGTCGTTTTGTGCATCATTTTGATATTCTACATATATACTGTATGCCATACCATGGTCATATTGTCTACATTAACTTTGCACTGTGTTAGCTTTGTATGCTAACTCTCATTCCAACGACTACCACCGATTCCCTGCAGACAATTGAACTGTTAATGAGATCTGATGGACAGATGGACAGCCACCATGAGGGCAGCTACCGTGTCCTCTCTGACTCAGCAGGGTAGGAGTGGAGGTGTGCCAGATACATTTCTTCCAAGATATACTTGGATTCCCATACTTTCTATCAGTTTGTCATTGCAGATTTTTCTTTTTTTTTAAACAGAATGTATGATGAATTCTCAAAGTCAGTAATTAGAAGGACCTGAAAAATCCTTTTTCAATTTTGCTGCACCTGCATCTCACTGATGTCTGCATGGTTCAGCAGTTTGAGTTGTGGCCACCTGACAAATGTCTAATCTTCACTTTCCTTTTAGCTCTGTTTTAGGTGTTTGTGTGTTTTTATGTCTTTTAGTTTTAAGATATTTTGTGTTTTGAGCAAATATAAACATATAAAATGTATATAGTCACACAGTCCTGGGGTCCGTTTCACAAAGGAGGTTTAGTGAAAACTCAGAGTCTGTTAACCCTGAAATGAGGGAAACTCTGAGTTTTCCGTTTCAAAAGGGGAGGTAACTCAAACCAGAGACAGAGGGGTAACTCTAGCCTGTTTCAGAGAGAGAGGTAACTTAAGCTCTCGGTCAGTTACCGTAGTAACAGAATCTATGAACCTAACCTGGTCGAGACCAGGTTTTTCTCAATGAACCTTGAGTTTCTCTCGGTCTCCGCCCTCTTTCAGAGCCACAGACTGCATTTGATTTCCTCATTCATTCAGTCAGCAGGTGAGTTTTGGCGTAGCCTAGTTCTGCCGTCTGTCATTTAAAAAAATCATTAAAAAAAAAAATCAGACTCAATATATTAGAAGTCCATTAGGCACAGTAGGTGGCGACTTTTTTCACTAACATGGCATGTCCTTTTGATAACGATCCCGTGGACGAAGGTGCAGCATTACTGTGCAGAGAATTAAATATTCGTCGGGAGATGGTTATCAGACCGCGCATAGATGTTCTAGCATTTCCAGACAATTATCTTTTTGAGCGGTACCGTTTCACGTCACAGTCCATCATCTACATACACAACCTAATCCGTCCTTACATTTGCAACATTACCAATCGTAGTCATGCTCTCACATCCCAGCAGATATTGTGTTGTGCTGCGTTTCTTTGCAAATGGAAGTTTTTTGTACAATGTCGGAGCCAGTCACTGGCCCTCCTAAATTCCTCTGCCTCCGTTAGAGGTGGCGGTGCTGGGCCACCACCCGTTTTACGGGCATCTGTCTTCTTTTTGTTGGCTGAGTAGAAGTCTGTGTTTATTTTAAATAGGCTTAATTATTTAACAGAACATGATATAGATGAGAAGACATTTATGTGTGTGAAACCAGCATTATGTTGGGGATAAAACAACTGCACAGTCAAACAGCCACTTAATATTTACTTTACAATGTAAATCATGATCAAAATGAGGTACTCCCATGAGATTATGCCGAGGTTTTACCTGTTTGAACAATGTTTTTATATTTCATCCTAAGCTGCTGCCAAGTGCGCTTCTCCCCCGCGGGATTGCACCTAAATGAAATAAATTAATAGGCGACCATTCAAGCAGTTTTCCCCTGTAATATTATTGTGATTGCAAAGGACTACATTTAAACTTACGCATTGACCCGAGCAGCAGTGTTCTCTCACGCCGTCTCCCTCTGTTTTGCAGCTGCAGCGGTGTTGCACTTCTTTCTGAAAACATGTTCAAACTCACCATATGAGTGCATTAAGATTTCTAGTTCTAGTGGGGCGAAAAACGCAGCCCTCCTCTTCCCCGTTGCCATGGTGACTCATTGAATTGGGGCTCCAATGATGCTGGCTTTTTATAGTTGTGGTGCACACGCTTAACTCAAGGTGAAACCTTACTTATACTCCAAGTTGATTAAACTGACTCAAATCAGCTGTTCTGGAACTGGAAACTCAGAGTTTCCTATCTCAGAGTAGATCAACTCAGAGTTCAGGATTAGACTCAGAGTTTGTTGAACCTGCTTTGTGAAACGGACCCTTGGACTGTTAGTGCTTGTTGACACTTGACAGAAATCAATTCATCATCCTGTTAGAATAAGAATTTCTTTTATTTTCCAAGTACATTTTATATACCAGGAATTTATACTCTGCATCCAATCCTTACCCATCCTATTATATTGTCCCCCTCTGATACACAGTCCAACACACATCCCCAAGCCTAAAGATTTCCATAGCATTTCTGCAGCACAGGATTTGTCTGATGTGAGCTTGGCTATACAATATAGCTTCTGAAATTATGACCACAAGGGACCACAACCATTATGAACACCTGGGCCTGAAAATGTTCTCCTAAAACTCATGTTATTCCACATCATACATCATTTGATTCCTCAGCCAGAGAAGGTCATCACTGCTGATGCAAACCTCCACAGAAATATTTCTTACCATGACTTCACATTTTCCATAGCAGTCATGACAGACTCACACTTCAGACACTCCAGACTTTAGACTCCAAACATTAGAAAATCCACAGTCATTATCCCTAATTCTGTAATCTTCTTCACCATCATCTTCTTTTGTCTTCTTGCAATACGTGCGATAAAGTATTTTAGAATGTGGGATATCTGGATTTTCATGGCCCAACTGTGGAAAAGGTATCTCACATGTCTAGTGGTAAGTTAAAAACAAACCAAAAAAAAAAAAATCATAGCCATCCCCAAGCAACATAAGGCACAAGAATTTACTTTTGGAACAATGTCTTACTTTTTCAACCCAAAGTTTTGACCGTCTGACCGTCCATCCAGGAAACTGCTGGAGGCCTGACCTATTTTTGTTTTTTTTTTGTTTTTTTTACCACCACAGAATTGGCTCACAACTAGATAAGCATTTTTGATTGGCTGATCGCGGCTCTACCTGCCCAGTGCAATGGTTTTATTCATGATCAACATGATCATAACACTAATAAATCAACAATATGAACAAATAGTAGTGGCAGCACACCAAATAATATATTTATGTGTAAGGCAATTTTTCAGTAGTTCAGTCTAGTCTAGCTTTTGCTTTTTACTGAACATACATTTTAGATATAATCAGTTGATAATCAGTTTCTAAAAACTAGTACTATTAACTATTGTAGCATCTAGTAAAAACAGAAAAATCAAAGTAGACCAGAATATTTCAGGTTCCAGAAGATTTCAATCTTTTCAAAATCGGATTTTAGGCAAGGTGTTTTTCTAATGCATTTTCATGTTTCTTCTTGTTCCTTCAGTTGGATGTTTGAGCTTCACTGTGCAGAATGATGTATGTGTAAAATTTAACACTACAAGGTTGTTCACATTTGTCTGCTGAAGAGGGCAAGTTTCTCTGTGCTCATCTTAAATCTGGGTCTGAGGGATGGGCCTATGAGTAGGATTTGTGACACCACAACTAGTTTGGAGCCAATCATGGTCCAGTTTGCAACTAATAAAAGTGCGATGTGGAAACCTGAAGCCTCTGGTGCACATGAACTGGCTCGTGCACATAAACTGGCTCATTCACAACTGTGTGACTGTAAGGTAATTAACATCCTTGTTGTATTGTCTGTAACTTAAGTCTAGTTTTCTGAGTATTCTTTAACTGTGGCTGTCATTAATATGCTGTTGGGAAAATAAAACTGCACTTTGCCATAGGCCATCAAAGCACATGACAACCACCAAAAATACATCATATTGTGATATGGGTTAGATATGTACTAATTCTTCATTCACTTACTAAATGCCTATTTTCAGGATGGAAAAAAATTACACATTTTCAATTGGGATTCTATGGTGAAACACACACATTTGCACACAGGCTGAGGATGTGAAATAAAGCTGTTTTACCAGAGTGTGTCTTCACCATGGCAGTAAACTCTGGAGACTGATAGTGCAGACAGTATGTATAACGGCAGCATGCTCTGTCAGTTCTCCTCCTTGTTCACAAGAGTCCTGGGATTTACATAGTCCGAGTCCATCCTTAATGAGAGCTGTAATCATCCTATGCACTGGACCAGACAATCCAGCTAACGAAGACAACCGTAAGATGAAGAAACCAAACACACTTCTCATACACTCCTCTGGGGCTTGTGTTGCAGTCTTAATCACAGAACTTGACAACACATTCCACGCTTGTCATTTCCAGGCTTTGAACTTGATCTAATTTTGCATTTCTGGTAGAGTTTAGTCAGACCAATTATTTTACTGACACAAGCTGTTCCACGATAATTCAACCTATAGAATCTAATAAACTGTTTTTACACAGACTGGCAATGCCCACAGCACTTTTCTTGAATGCAGCAAAGAGAAGGATTCTGTGGGTAAATATGAGGCGACAAGCATCACCACTAAAACTGCTCTTCCAGAACTGTACAGTCCACCAACCATGTCTATTACTTGCTTGACAATGTGTACTACCATCCTGTAATTGATAGATCCTGATGTTTAACAGATTTTAATAGCATTCCTCAGGGATGCAGAAATTCAGTGGTCACCCTGCCAAACCAACTAATCCGTTTCTGATCTGCCATTAAAAGAGTACTCCACCAGTTTAGCATTTTTTATACAGTTGTGAAGTGGGATGAGGGCCACAAGTTCCAGTAGTGTTTTTCTCCATTCTGTATTCCCATTTTATTTTTCCTTTAAACAATTTTCTCAGTATTACTTAACATAGAAACACAGGACTCTCACAGATTATATAACGATCGTATGGGTTTATGTTATGACCACCAGTTTCTATGATTTCAACTTTGTTTTTGCCTGTAAATTCAGCATAGTGGATGGCTAACAATACTACAGTACCCATGTGCCTGTTTCCTATGGAAAAGAAACTAGTCAGTGGTGCAAATCAGAGCAGTAATGAATTCAAAACACTTCCTCGTTGCAGTGTCGTAAACAAAACATGATTTTATAGTTACTGAATTCACTCAGAAGTGACCTAGAAATTAGAAGTGAACTGATTTACCCTCCAGATTGTAAAATCAGTTTTCTCAACACTACTCATTAGCTTCCTCCTGCCTTCCACCAGTAAACATTGATTTACTGTGTCTACTGTGGTTGACACAGTAAATCAATGTTTCTTGCCGAAATGCACCTTGAGAGTGTTTTAAAGTTTTTATGTACACAGTCCTGTACCTTTGACATTTTATCAAAGAACCAGCTATTTTCTAATGCATTTGTTCATCTTTTGCACTAATGATTCAACCGGGAGAGTTTCGTGTTGGTCCAAGTCGTAGAAATGCTCAAACTGTGAGTCACCTAACATTGTCTATGGGGAAAATGCATGGGATTTTTACTACCATATAGTCCCTCCCACTTCACAACTCTAACTGTCACATATGGGGCCTGGCACCTTCATTACCCACAATACAAATCTGCTGACTGTTCAGTTGGAGTTTCTGGTTATGCTAGTATTTGACTAATGTAATCTTGAGCCGCTAGCCTTAAGCAGACAGCTCACTTCTTTCTAACCCCACACCCCAAGAGGGATGATGTCACTAAAGGCAATTTATCAGATTTTGCTCTGCAAGCTCTCGAGCCACAAAAGACTTTGCTTTTTTTTTTGTTTATTTGTTTTGTTTTTTTCCCCACATATGCAGTAATGTGTAAAACCAGTGGACATCCCCTTTAAGGTCTGGCTAAGTTTAGTGCTGAACTAATTAGTCAATTAATCAATTAATAAAAAAATAACTGACAACAATTTTGATATGTGATTCAGTCACAATCACAATTTACAGAGGGGCAAGACGGGAGAGAGTTACATAAGCCCTTGTGAAGTTTCCTTACCCTTTGTGTTCATGTTTTTCTCTGTTTGAATGTCTTCTTTCTCCCTAAAGCCTCTGATACATAAAGAGAGTACACCTGAGCTGGGTGAGTTCACAGACAATAAAAGAGGAATGGTGAAGCAGGAAGTACTGGATAGTGAATAGCTCTCTGTCAGCACAAAGCTCTTTTGTTACAATGGAGTTTATTTTATTTTGGGTCGGAGATCAATGGTAGTTGTATTTTCACAGTCTGTTTTTGAGTTTGTTTAGTTTCCAGATGCTTCTGTTAGTTGACATCTGAGGCCAACTTTCCCCATCATTTTCTTGAGTTTTTCCAGGACTTGAAAGTTCCCTTTTGTTTGAGCTTAAAGATTCAATTTTGTTGTATGATTAAAGAAAATATTTTCGATTAAGTTTGTGGTTGTGTCTGCTCTCTGCTTGAGCTTTTGTTTGGGGAGGTTGTGGCAACTTGTCAGAAAACCTTTAACATAGGTCATTTTAAGCATTTAAAATCAACACCATCATTTTTCTGGTGAGGACAGTTTCATCGGCTACATGCTTCAGAGAGCCAGACTTCTTACAAGATAAGACTTGCATCTTAAAGGATTTGGCTGGCGATTTTCTATATTTTTCTTAATGTCAATAAATCTCATGTGCGGAGCCAAACCAAAAATGAACTCATCCTACTTACAAGTATTGTGTGTATCCAAAGTCTCATAAATATCATATTCAAAATGTTATGTCGCACATGCATGTGCAGTGGCGTCTGCTGTACAGAAACCTCTCTCCTGAGGGTTACTATCTTATCACTGAAATTACTCTTTGGAGCTGTTCCTAAACAAACTACGGCAACTTCTCACTTCAGGGATGAAAGAACATGTCACCCAGTGCAGCACTGTGGCTCTCTGATGTGTTTTTAATAGTTTTTGGACACGGAGGTCTACGGCACAGAGGAATATAATATTCCAGACTTCGGGTACATGCACAATACTTGTAAGTAGGATGAGTTCATTATTGGTTCGGCTCTGCACATGAGATTTGTCAACAATAAGACAAATATAGAATATTACCAGCCAAATCCTTTAAAGACTATCAAACACAATGATGTAGCTTAATGTGTTCAGTCAATCATGAAACATCCAGCTAAATATAACACTAATGTACCATGATCATGTTTATTTTCCCCCTCTATTCAGAGGCATTTCTAAATTAACAGTGAATAACTATTATTATTTTTTTCCTTTGCCAAAACAAGCTTCAGGAGACAGTGTGACTGGACAATTATCATTACCCTCTATGTGGTGAGACAACAACTTTCATGTGTATCTCCTTTGTGTGATTTTTGCAGACCCACCATGAAACTGATTGCACCACAGGACACTCATACCGCGCTATTCTCTAATCTGCTCAAACCTGAAATAGAAAAACACAACAGTGGAAAAGGCTGATAGTCACACAGATGCAGAGGGGACAACTGGAGGTGATGTTTCCTTGCTGTCAGAAAGACAAACCGCTACAACAGCAGCCTTGGCCGTGTCAGTGTTACGCTTTTCTTTAATGAGAATGAAAATGCTGCCCCCACAATAGCAACAGATTAAAGAAGGGTTATAAATAATAGCACCTTATCTTTTCTTCTCTCGTTTATGACAGAGTAATTTTTTTTTCCCCCTTACACCAGCTGCAGGTTGGTCCCCCCTTGCAGTCTTCATCTTTCTGTCGGTCTCAGCTTCTTGTTTAATTAGCTGGAAAAGTCTTGGTGAGGCGTGGAGCACATGAAATACGGCCCTGTTCCCTCCGAAGAAGGTGGTTTGTTTAAATGATTTAATTTATCCAGATAGCCAGAGCCACCAGTTCTTTAAAAATGTGACTTCAAGAGAAGTATGTCATATAATATAGTGAGCTCACTCAATTTATACTGTACGTCCCTCTATATTACTTCTCTCTTTAGTTAGAAATGAGAGATGGCTGGGAGTACTCATGTTTACAGTACAGATTTTCACTACGGCTGCATGTCAGACTCTTATTGTACAGTGTTGTATTTTTTAAAGTTATTTTTACACTCTTTTTCCCTTTGTTTGCCTTGATATGTTCTTTTACATTTTGTGTCTATGGATGGCAGTCAGAGAAGCAGCAAACTAAGAAATTCATTGCAAAGTGCAACCCCTTCTCTGTGCATATTAAGTGCTGAATCTGGAATTAATGGTTATGTCTTTCAGTTATCAGTGTTTTCTCTCTGTTTGATGGAGTAAAGTTTTACCTTTTACATTTCTTTATGACCTCTGGGATTCTGTTCTCTGCTCCTCTACAGTGGTTTGCTGGGCAAATTATTTTGGCTTGAAGGATAGTTGCTTTATCTAAATTAATTACTGTTGTCAGCAGTTGGGGTTACAGTATAACATAAATAATGTATCTTGTCGAGAAGAAGCAACAGATTTCTGTTTCTGTGCACAAGGCGGTGTTTCACTGTTATCTGCCTGAATGGTTCCCAAAATGTAATAAGTGTATGAGGAGTTGGGGTTGCTATCTGCCTCTCATTTTGTGTTGGTTGTCGGGCTTTTTTTTTTTTTTCCACCGTGAAGCTTTCTTCTGGCAGCTCAGCTCACTGGACCTTGACAGCATTTCATTAGACGGGAGGTCCTCAGGGTTCTCAAGGAGAAGAAGCCTTTCTTCTTCCACCGATACAGTCACTGCTGCTGCTCTGTTCTGGCCTGCGAAGACATCTGCTAAAATAGCTGTTAATGAGATAACAAAATATGGCTGCCCTCCCACTGCAGATAGACCTTGCAGTCAGCGGTGAGTCAAGAACGTAGAAGTTTTTTCTTTTTTTTGTTTCTTTAGATTTCTTTGAAGTCACTGATGTAAGATGCCAGAATAAATAAAAAACAAATTCAACACACTTTAAACTTCAAGCTCCTTAAGGTCTTGTCCTTTTGGCCATTTTTTTATAGGAATGCACTGGAGACTAGTTTTGTAGAATTCTAAAACGTTACAACATACTTCACTACTGTATACTCAAAGGAGAGTCAATGAAGTCTAGCATGAAAGGTCAAGTTTGGCAGAAAAGTGTATGATTTTTACATTTGTTCAAACCAGTTCTTGGTTCCCTGCAGAGTCACACAGCTCAATCCAAAATGTCTAGAACATTATTACGCAAGGGCACACTGTATAGGGCTCCCTGCATATTTCTATAAACATCACTTGTACACATTGCTCAGTATTTTTCTAATTTTGGAAGTGTCAGTTGTTTTCCCCAACTGAGTTGCTGTTCAACATGGCCAACTGAGATCCAGTCAAGTATCCATATTGATGAGAAGAAGTGCAAACTGTAGTGTAGGTGATACATGAGGGCACATTATCATTGGGGTGCCAAAAGCATACAAAACTCATTTCAAGTGTAACATAAAGTGTAAATCAAAATATCATAGCGGTATTTGAAATTACATTACCAGGCTACCAGGCTGATTTTATTGCAGATGAACAGGTCACAGGGACCAGTGATGCTTTACCCATAAGGCAGTGCAGTGGTGGAGACAAAGCACATTGTCTCCTCCTGATTTATCTGAGCAATCACAGCATTTCTCTGCTGAGATAACTGACTAATTTTGTCAGATGGAGTCTGAGATTTGATCTGTGTAATGAGGGCCTATAAACCAGAACAGCTAAAATAAAAGAAATATAGTAATAGCAAAATTAATAATATAATGTAATTAATATAATCATTTTTAAAAAATCATAAATTTAAACTACTATTCTCATTCATTAGCTTAGGGTCTTAAAATTAAATGAAGTAACTGAGAGTAGTAACAGTTATTTTTCCTGAAGTCAAGAGGCGGATAGATATTGAGTGGGGAAAATGGAGAGGGCTACTGGAAATCACTTTTAACTGGTGTGGACATAGTGCTGCACTCAGCAAAAATGATGTACTTCTACAGACATCCATTATGCTGATCAGGTCTTTTTCAGAGCGCACTATTGACAGATTTTCTGCAAAAAAATGACAATGAAGAACACTGTATAATGATATTGACAGCAGAAACCATTTTGATGAAATAGTCTGATACTCACATTTCACATTTAAGACACATCTCAGAGGTTGGAGATTCATGAAATAAACAATGTGCAGTGTTGTTTTAACAGTACTAGATTTAATGAAATGCACTCATTCGATTATCGTACACTGTTCAAATGCAACAGTTATCACTGATTTCTTCATCAGCACAGAAAAGCAAAAACAAGCAAACACAAAGCTCGCTACTGCATGAGGTACTAATAGGCGAAGGCTCAATGATGCAGGTAATGGACTCAAACATACGACTCAACAGGCCAGCAGATTGAATAAAATCTTCTGTGTTGGTAATTCAGACAGGGTTTGTCAAAAAGTCCAAAGCAGGCAAATTGTTTCAATGAGCGGGCAGAAACAAGGCTGGCTGCTAAAACAGAATGAACAATTGAGGATTAATCTGCCGGCGAAAGTGAACGGTATATACAGTATATGCTGGGGAGCTGATAAGTTGATTAGGGGGAACAGGTGCTCAGGCAGGTGTGGGAGTCAGGTGATGGCTGACTAAGGAGTACTGCAGGGCAGGGAGGGAACAGCAGGCTTTGCGATGACAGGAGGAATTAGTGGCTACAAGTGACAACAAGAAAAATGATGCGGGTAATATTAGAGTATACGGTGCCATTTCCTTGTAATCAAACAATTTATTCATGAATTATTCATGTGACTCACCAAACAAAACACAGGCCTAACAAACATGTGGAATGCATGCCCATACTCATAAAAAATTGGTAAAGCTAATTTTTAAAATACAGTGTATTATGCATTGTTAACATCCATGTATCCTTCTTTGCAGTCTTTGTCTTAACTGTTTTTTCAGGCACATTGGTACACTTACCACTAACCGTCAATTAGTAGAATAGCATGAAGCTCGACAGAATGGGAATAGCATCAATATAAACAAATGGGGACCCAATCACAAAAAATAACTCCATAGTGCTACCAGGGGTCAAAAATTCCACAGGGTACAAGAACAAGTCATAGGCATGACAGTACATTTTATCAGCAAAGGAAAACAATGGTGAAGACAGAATGTGATCATACCTTCATTGTCATTGAACTAAACATGTAAAGGCCCTGATACTGTATACCCAAAAATGAACATGGATACAGATAGGAAGGCGGATAGGCAGGTGGTTCTGTTAGCACTGCAAGTGTGACCGTGCCTTAAGAAATAATCTATGTACTCTAGCTATGTAGAAAATCTGTGACAAGTAATACATTTCAATTCAAAAAGCAAGGAAATCCAGAAGACAAGGTTTAAAAACAACAGTACAAACATCTCCAGTTGTTTGAGGTACATACTGTTCCAAACAAATACTTCAGAGGCTGCCAGTAAATGAGGCAACAGGGGATGGAGCCTGCCAAGAGCACTGCTGGAGTCACAGCTGTTCAAATGGGAAAGAGTGGGAGACAGTGTAGACACTTATTATGATTCTGGGACACTCACTCTGATTACACATTGGTGCCCCTGTAATTGTCATCCTCAACAAAGATGAAGTAGTTGCCTGCTGCACCAAACATAATAAAAGAGGTTGAGTGGGCCAAAATGGGTACAACAACCGAGATTAGTAACAAACTTGAGGGTGGGAAATTGGTTTTTATGTGGGTATCCCTTGAAGCGTTAAGTGTTTTGGGGTAGTTCTCTGTCAAGTTATGGTACTTTTTCGTTGAGTCTGATACCAGAAAGACAGTTTGACCCAGAAGGGCTTTTGATTGATCAGGGCACTTTAGCCAGGAGGGTCCTGCTGTGTCCACAGTGGGCCTGCAAGCATCTTTATCACTTTCCCTTAAATCCAGGAATCACTCTGCAGTGATGAATGAGGAAGAGGCAGGGGGGGTTACAGGAACAGGGGTGACAAAGCCCTGTGTCACAGCTGCACACAGCTGGACAGGGGCAGAGGAATGGGAGTCAGTTGGACAGGCCTGGAGGGAGGAAGGGTCTTATAAATGGCTCCTGCTTTGGGCCAAATACTCAATTAGCTGATCTGACAAAGTGCTCCGTCTCCCTCTGCCTTTGTTTTTTCTGGCTTGGTACAATGTTTGTCCTCAACTTACAGGTGAAGGAGAAGGAGAGAGGGGTGTAGGTGTGACCAGACCTTCAGGTCAAATATGTTGTTTTCGAGCTTATTCTTTATCACTTATCATCAATTAAATGTAAAGAGACTAGACATCTTTGAGAGGGATTTTATTATTAAAAGGAACTCTTCTTTTTTTCCCATTTTGCAACTCAGGCCTTATTATCAGCATTTTGGCTATGATGAGTTTTTACTCACCAACTTAATTACTGGGATATGTGGCTGCAGGGAATCCAGCTTGTTAAATAGTCCACTATTTGAAATTAATCCCTAAAGTGAAATTCAGTTTTTTTTGTTGTTGTTTTTTTTATTATTATTTCTTGAGTCACGGTCAAAGTTATTTTCAGTTTTAAACATATCTGTAGTCAAGACATAGAACATTGTGGAAATTATTGACTGATAAATTGAGTTTATGACAATTTTAATTCAAGTTCTTTTAGTTTAACTTGATATGCAAAAACAAAGATGAACAATTAAATTATCATTTAAAGTGTCTGCGAAAAAAGAAGCTTGTAAATCATTCCCTTTTGTGATTTTTTTAAGTTGTCTCCACCTGCAATGGCATGAATGGTGATCAAAACTACTGACATAAGTATAAATTATAACTGAATTTATCAGTGAGGAGTCCGTGTGACCCAATATCAACTAAGCAGGTAAAGTAGCATGTTTATACAGCTGATAGAAAAGATATGTCATAATATAAATTAAAAAAATACAGAGCTTGGGGAGGAGGGTAATACTCCAAGTAAATTTGGATATTCTCTGAGATTAACGTGGTGAATTTATGAAAAAAAAACAACTCGCAAATTTATGAGAAAAATAACTCAAATATTCTCTTAATATATATAGCCATACATTTCTGAGAAAAATAAAATAGGGATAATAGTGGGTTTTCTGTGTATGTGTTAGTGTGTGTTTTTGTCAAGGAACCACATCGCTTTACTTTGGAAGGCTGGATCAACCTTATCACACCACAGACTCTGCTGCTTGCCATGTATTATGCTTACAGTGCAGTGGTTCTCAACCTTCTTTGGGTACTGGACCCCCTGCATATTCAGTGGTGCTGATTGCAATACAAAACATTTATATTTGACTTGCAAACTGTTCAAGATGTTCATACTGAATAAAACTGCAAAATGTTTACTGTCATTGCATTTCCTTCGTTTTACCACAATGTGTCTCCTTTCTCCTGGCAACTGAAGCATAAATGATATTTTTTACAATATTTATGCAACTCAAATCACTTGGTTAAGATTATGAAAAAAATGAAGTTATGGTCAAATGTTGAAAAAAGTTGGTTTGCAACTAAAACTTAAACTATGAATCAAAAACCATGACCTATCCCTAAGTTAAGTGTTTTAGTATCCTAAAACGAGACGCAGGATGCAAATCATGGTCTTTGTACACCCAAACTTTCTCCAGGCATTAAGTTCTGTGCAATATAAGGATTTCACACTTTAAGGATTGAGAAAAAAAAATGTTGCCAGTAAATCCAGGCAGCAATTAAATTTCCTCCAGAACTTATTTAACAAAGCAAATTAGTAGTATATGAATGTATTTTGTGGGAGATTGCTGCTTTACAAGCAGGATGTATATTTACTACATCTAGGAGACTTGTAGTTGTTTCAGTGTTTGTTACTATCACGCTCTTAACGGTGTGTGTGTGTGTGTGTGTATACATATATATATATATATATGGAGGGAGTGGGGGCTTCATTAGACGCCCTCTATCGTCCTGCTGTTCCATTTGCAAAGTGTGATCAGTAATTATCCGCTCTCATTACTGCGACCTCGAGAGCTGAGCCTGAGGAGCTTGCTGGGACCCTTCAGATAACACAGTGACACAGGGAGCTGTGGAGAACACCAATACTTAACCACTAACTACACAACACATAACAGTCCTTATCTGGAGGCTCCAGCCAGCTGACAGAGGCTCACTAAAAACATATTGAGGAGTGCTCCCTACAGAGCATGTGGGCTGTAAAAATAAGCTTAGATATACACAAACGCATATAGTCTATACACACACACACACACACACCAGCTTTAACTTTACTGCTATATATAAACATTTTGCATGTGGAAAGATTGACACACTAGTTACCACAGAAGACACGGAGGTTGCATCCTCCATATTCTAAGTATTTAAAGACCCTCAAACATCTTTATATTTGACTTTTTGTCAACTTTTAATTAGTATTTAATAGAATGGCACAAGCACATAATATATATTAGTATATAAACAAATAATATAAATAATATTATATGATGGTATAAGACAGAAAGAAGAAAATAATACATTATGTCTTGTCAAAATAAATCTGGCTGGGGTATGGGTGGGCATTTTGACTTATTCCTAAATTTGCCTTCACAATATCCAGTTTATCCTTCCCTTTCAGGAACAGAGCTTATTCAAACTCTCCTTGGTAAACTGTTCATGTGGCAGAACTAGCAGGAGAATAAAAGGCTGCTTGTCAAAAACCAAGACATGCTTTTGTCCTGGACATTTTTTTCCTATTTTATTCTTTACAGTATACATTTTTCTTTTTCTAACTGTGACTATTGCTCCCTTTTTGGGTCAGGGTTGTAATGGAAGGTAAACACATATAAACATCCACCTCTCAGGTGTCTCAAGTGCACCCAGATTGGCTTCCCTACCGCAGTTTCTGTTGTAGATTCTAGGAATGCTTCTTTTGTTCTCCACTTGAACAATGGGCCTCATGCATGGATGTTTTCCTATTTTTCTCCTATATTTATTCTGGCACAAAGCAATAAGAGGAAAATAAGAAAATCCTATGTGTGATTCATGAAACATGTGCTTACAGCCAAGTCTGTTGTTACCCACCTGCGTATCTTGATGAATTGCATTTGATCTTAAATTGGATGCATGTGCCAGGCATTTTGCAATTAGCATATGGAAACTCCCCAGTAAACCTATATAAAGGCAGGGTAATTTTAAACTCAGACAAAAGAATAAAGAACAAAAGGAAAGGAAAATGCCACCTAAGGCCAGTAAAAAGAAAAACAAAACAAAACAAAAAAACATTTTCTTCTTCAGAGATAAAAAACTCTTCTTAATGAAGTTTCGTTGAGAAAAAAATCTTATTTTCAAATGTGAGTAGTGGTGTCACCAATCCAGAAAAGCACAAAGCATGACAAGAGATCACCAGTGCAATGAATGCTATATGTGCAGAAGAAAGAACTTTAAGTGAAATTTTGATCTGAAAATGGACGCCAAAGAACGACTGTCTGCTGCCAGACGCAGTATGACAATCACTGGAGGGGGCCAGGAAACTGTCAAGACAACAGACATGGATGAGCGCATCGAAGCCATCATCGGAGAGGTTTCTCTGTGGGGGGTGCAGTCTGATATTCCACTGGACAGTGACCTACCACAGCCAGGAAACATCCCAACAGCACCAGACAGCATATCCCAGGATCAACTAGCAAGATCTGAAGACAATGGTGAGCTTCAATCCAAATTTTTAATCTTCAAAGGGAATTTAATTAAGTGTATTGCTTCATTTGACTGCACATGTATTCTAAAAAAACACTTGAATTTTACCTATATTCTACCATGGCTATTTTTGTATTAAACTACATGCCCATCTAAATCATTGGTATATGAATAAATGAAACAAAGAATGCATGTATTAATGGTCTATATTTTATTATTTAGATGCATCTGGCTCAGATGTGCCATCCACCTCCCAGGGTGCACCTGGACCATCAATACAATCCACCGGAGCAGAAATCATCTTGGAGTTGGTCCTACAAAATCAAGAGAAGATATTAGAGACTCTTCAGCATATCTCTTCCATTTTTTCATAGATTAATGACAAATAATAAATGTCAAATAAATGTCATTACAATTTTTCTGCCTTGAGTTTAGGTCATTTCGCAAGGTAACAAAAGTGATCTGCTTACATGTTAAAAAAGTGAAATGAGTTGCTGACAGGTTTCAACACCACGTCTTGTGATGGAAATCTGAAAATAAAACTGACAAAGACCAAGTTGTCTTTCTGTCCTTAATGAGAAACCTTGCAAGGGATCAGTATACAGTCACAACAGAGTGTAATTGCAGTCTGATGTCAGTTACAAAGTGTACATACTTTTTATAGACAAGGAGTGTGGGGTCCAGTGCCAGATCTCATCAAAGCTGTCAAACACTCAAGAAAATAACTGTAGCATGTCCGTGACGAAACTACTCCCTATATGGATCCAGACTGTGAACAAAACCAAAGATGAGCATAAACTAAATGGTTACATGTTCAAGGTTATACAATATGAGTTTTTCCAAAGTGCAAAGTCAAAAATGGTGTAGAGAATACAAAGTGTGTTTTTTTTTTTATTACAGTCTCTAACCATCTACCTCCATGTCTTCAGGTGGTGGCGGGTGGGGTGGGGGCACACCATGTTGCACTGCAATATTGTACAGGACACAGCAGGCCACGGTTATTTTGCACACTTTTTCAGGTGTGTATAAAAGCTTGCCACCTGCTGTGTCTAGGCATAGCCATCGGCCTGTCAGTATACCAATAGTGAGCTCCACCACTGAGCAAGGGCACATCAATTTCTGGTTATAGGCCACCTCCTGCTGGGTCTGAGGGTTGGTAAGTGGTGTCATAAGCCATGGTAGTAGTGGAAGCTCCATTCACCTAAATTAAATGTTGGATTTAAGTTGAATGGTAATAATGCAGACTTACAATTATTCAAATACACACTCTTACCTCAAGGCTTGTTTGGCCAATGCATCGAGCAGTAGCAAATGGAGTCGGTTGAGCAACGCTTCATACTGCTTTATATAGCAAATCCTAATTAATGACGTGTGCTGTCATAATTAATGATTGGATAGGCCTTTCTAACTTTCTATCTATCTATCTATCTGGGCTATGTTTTTGTAGAGATGCAGTAGGGGCAGATAATGTATAACAATAAATGCGAAAAACAAATTGTTCTCTGGTTTTGATTGAATTTCTATTACAATTGCTGATTTGAAGACAAAAACAGGAAAAGCAGGTGGATTTCTGTTTTGTTTTGTGTTTTTTTTAATTCACACAAAAAACGGAAAAATTAAATAATGCATCGTATATATGTTTATCCTGTCATCAAACAAGTTGAACACAGCTTTTGACGGAGGGTACATGGCCTCCCGCCGATTAAAAACAACAACACATTTGTTCTTTGCAAATGGAAATGATGTACATGTTTATTTGCATATAGAGCAGGGAAGTGAGATCCCATTACAAGTGGTCACTCGAGATGCATGTGCGTTCTAATGCCAAGTGTGAACGGACATACTTAGAGCTTGTGATTGGATCACCCAAGATGCACTTAAATGTCAGGTGTGAACAGAGCCTGAGACAACTATAACTATTAACATGAAGCAACTATCAAACCACCGCCTGCTCATGCTGTACAGGTGTTGAAACAAACAAACCCTCTGAAGTTAGCAGGCAGACTGGAGCCGCTTTCATGGGACAAATTAATCACAGTTCAGATGATAGTTAAATGATACTATTTTTTGTTTGTTTGTTCTTAGATTAGTGATGTTTTAAGCGTCTTCTATCTAAGGGTAGTTTGTTGATGCAAATTCAAATTACAGTAATGTAGCTTGATAAGTCTTATAAGCTTGATTGTAAACACTGTAGTTTACACATTCCCACAGTGGGCTACTGTATGAATCCAGAATTAACTAACACCATGAAAAAAAAAAAAAATAAACCCACTGCTTCCTTTTATTAGAAAAAAAATAAAAAAAATAATCCACAGACTGTCAGATAGACCTCATCAGGCATTGATTTATTTTCTTAAGGTCTTTTTTGCACATCTCTCTTCTTATTCTATTCTAGTTGTGTGATTATAATGTATGTATCTAACATCGCTGTAAATCACTTTTTGCTGGCAAGGTAACACAATTTACCCACGGGTGTCGTAAATTTCATTTCATATAACATGAAGTACTCCACTCATGGTTCTGATGATATTGCTTGTAATTAAGACCTCTGCCTCTTTCATGTGAACACACACATAGCTGGATTCTGAAACCCCTTCGTTAACTGAGCTGGTTGGTAATCAGCTTTGTGATACAATTATTCAGGATTTGCAATAGGCTCAGTGAAGCCAGGGAACTCAAAGACAGACAGACATATTTGTATTGAGTTGTGAAGGGCGCAATTCAAATCATTTTCATACTCAAACCATTCAGTGACTCCTCATGCCTTGTATGGAAGCATCTGCATTTGATACAGTGTGTACCTCCACTCAATTATCCAGGTATTTCCTGTAATTTGTCATTAATTTATCTGTATTTGCTAATTAATTAATCCTTTTAATCAAAATACCATGCCAAAAAGGCTTTATTGAATGGAATTTTATTTTGTGTGTGTGTATGTGAGAGAGAGAGATAGTTAGTTAGTCAGTATGGGGGTGGTACAGTAGCAGGCATTGTGTTGCTGCCAGCAGTTGCACTCTTTGGGACAAAAAGCCTTTTGGCAGTCTCAGCAAGGTTTACAGCTGAAATCTCTGCAAAATGTTTCCTTCTGTTTTTTTGGATCTACACCATCACCATTATTTAGCCAGCGAGCTTGCCAACACTAACTGCCTAATTAAGCATTCAG